>NW_028186501.1:688787-793722 GCF_003343005.1 Rhea americana
TCCCGTCAGGCGTGGCGCGGTGACGTAAGAACTACAGCTCCCGTCAGGCGTGGCGCGGGGAACTAAAGTTCCCGTCAGGCCTAGCGCAGTGATGTGGTGCTGCTGGCGGGACAAGATGGCGGTGAGTATGGCCCGGCCCGGCTCCATCCAGGGCCCGGCCGTTCGTCGCCCTGTAGCGGGTGGGTGTCGTTGCCCCAAGCCCCGGTATGAGGCGGCGCAGAGGGGTCATGACTCGAAACTGCCGTTCAGGAAGATTCGTTCGGGTGTACTGCAGAACTGCCTGAGGTGTCTGTCTGTCCGTCCGCGCGCGTGTCCGTCCGTCCGTCCGCTGCGCCGCGAGCTGCCCCCGCGGAGCCGCGGTGCGTTTAGCGGAGCCGCTTTCTCCGGTCCCCAGCTCCCGGCTGGCGCCGTGTCCTCGCGGGCAGCTTTGCGTTTCCAAGGCTAATGATAATTTCGATGTTCTTCGAAGGYTTCCGTCCGTGTCGTGTTTCGTGASGTGGTTCCGCAGTGTGCGGAGTCCTGGGAGCACCGTGAAGGGCTGGCAATGTGTTTTARCTAGCAAACGTTTTTAAAATTCCTTCAGTTAACAGTATTGATAGGAAATATTTCCTAGTAACTTASGCTGTTTTATAAAACCCATGTTAATTCTTGCAGCTAGTTTTGCCTTTTTTATAGATAACTTAATAATTCTTAAAATTACTAAGGTATATTATTGAGTAATGTAGTTTAAGAAACTATTGAGGAAACTTTTACATTGATGAGAACTTTTTATTAAGTTACAGCAGTATTTTTATGTTTTTCCTTCTAAAGGCATTTTGTGGTTTTCAGTAGGACCTATCTATTAAGATTCCTGCTTGCTTGTACAAGTAAGTTAGGAGCAACATCTACCCCAAATATCTTAGTGCTTAGATTTTTTTTTTGCAAGATCAATGTTTGTATCAAGATTTATGACTATGATAACTGTAGCATATATCTTATTTACACTTCAAGTATCTTGTACAATAAGAGAATATGAAGAAGGGATATTTAGTGTTTAATTGTGGTGTTTAAACACTGATAGGAAAAATATTTAAAGAGCTTTAAATTCTAAATAACTTTTCACTTTTTGAACTATAACTAAAGAAGAGCTGTATGTCAGACAATTTTGTTGGCCTAGGTGGTACTGTTTCCATCTAATGGATAGGAAAATCAAGAAACATTGCCCCAAGTTGATGGAAGAATCTGGACTGAAAAAAAAAATCCATTTTTTTTCCCACACGTGGTTTAAACACATTCTTATCTCCCCAACTGAAACATCTGTGAGTTTGTTAGATAATTAGTTTGTTAGCAGCACCTCTTGCATGTTATATTGGCTAGAATAGACTCTTTTACCTTGAAAAGAGGTTATTAGCCCTTTCCTAATAGTTTTTTTTATCTTGTTTTGGGTGGCTGAATCTAAATGATACAAGTGTACACAGAGCAGTGGTTGATCATCTCAGTGATACTCTTCCATGAGATGATGCTACAATGTTATAGGGTCCAGATAAATGTTTGTATGTAAATATGCTCTACAGTGCTGTGTTCAGTAACAAAATGAGTTCAGGAGAGGTCTGTCATACATTGTAATACAATTTTTGGTTTTATTAACTCATTCAACCAGACTTTTCTCCTTTTTATGTTGAACAGGAACGTAAAGGGACAGCAAAAGTAGATTTCCTGAAGAAAATTGAAAAAGAGATTCAGCAAAAGTGGGATGATGAGCGAGTCTTTGAGATTAATGCTTCAGACAGCCAGAACCAGAAAAGGTATCATTTCTTTTTTACAGATTTTATGTTCAGCTGTTTGAAATCTCCTTTGAAGTCCCCCCTCCCCCATCAAACCAGAAAAAAGTGTTGTTTTTTTTCTCTCCCCTCAAATGAATACTGTTCTCAGAGGAGGCTACTTATGTGTGCATTATATTGGCATTTCTGTAGCTGACAGCCTAAAGCTCTGGTATGGACATGCTGGCCAAGTTTCAGTCAGATGGAAAAAAAAAAAAAGCTTTCCTCATATTCCTTAATAGCATCAATATCAGCTGACTTTAAAAATAGATACTTTTTTATGACTTCAACTTTCTCACATAGCGAATATTTCTCAAGGTGAAGTCTGAGCCACTTCAGTTTAAGAAATTGCTGCCTTTCAGTTGGAAAGTACTATTGCTTTATCTGAGGTGCAGTGAATGAATTAAGGTATGTAGTCACCCTGCTTCACCGAAGAAATTGTTTAACAAACCTCTTGAGTCATGAAGTAGACTAACCTGTTCTACTCTTCATAGAAATGGATGAAGACCAGACTCGTGAAATTTAGTTCTTCAGATGATGGGCTGTAATTTCTTTTAATGTATGAAATATATTGCAGAAGTTTGACTATCTAGTTTAAGAGTCTCACTTTCAGTTTGGATTTTCTGCCCTGATCCGTAGCTGCAGTGAATTTAGTCTCAAGGCTGAGTAATACTTAATGACCAAAAGGGTCAGACAATTTGAATGCTAAATTAAGAGGTATAACAAAAACATTTGTTAYGTGAATATGTTTTTTGCTCAAATTGTAGAAATCTTTTTACTTAAAGGAACTGCAGTCCATACTGAAGTGTTCATTATATTACAGGTTGAAATTCAGGGCTATAATTAATGCTTACAATTTCTGACTAAAATCAAAAGTAGTAGGTTAGCTTTGTTTACACAGTTTTACTTTAATAAGCACTATAATAAGAAATTTCAGTGTTCAGTATGTTAATGTGGCCACCTTATAAATAGAGAAAAAAATGCTTTGCTAAACTAATCTTCTTGTACTTACAGTACTGTGTATTTACTTTAGTTTTTTTCTTAAACTTCTATTAAAAAAAAAAAAAAAAAAAAAAGCTGATACTAGTAAAGGCTGCCCTAGAGGGGAGAGTTGGTGCTACCGTGAATGTTTCTGCAGCCAGTCCTTAATATTCATGATGGGATTTAAACCCATCTCAGGAAAGGCTTTACTTATAGTGCTTCTGACTTTACTTATAGTACTTTTTTTTTGCCTTGGGCTTGAGTTCTTAAAGCTCCATTGTAATGTAGACTTTTTTCCAAAAGGAATTGTTTGATATAATCCTTGTTTGAACTAGAGCAGATTATATAGAGAGAAATCTAATCCTTATTTAAAGGAAATAGAATTCCACCAAAGAGCCCGTGGGTTTTTATAGTGTTTAAAAATATTTGTTTTCTTACTTGAATACCTTAATTTCAGCTTCCAACAGCTGCATTTTGTTATATTTCTACTTCCCTGTTAGACGTTTCCTCTGATACCACAATTCCATTTTGTTTGTAGAGATGCGTCTGGCCTGTGACTCAACCACCTCTTGTGTTCTGCTGTTTCCATGTAATAATGCCATCAGTAGGTTTCCTTTTGTTAATTAATTTTGTTAAAGGAAGGTAAAACACCTCTTTGGCATCAGCTCTGGGCGTGAACCTATACTGAGGTTTATCTGTGTCTTTTTCCATTCCCTAATGATATTATTTGCTACTTCTAATCCATTTGAACTGCTGTGAATTTTTTCTTCTCGCCTGTTATTTAATGATTTGTTTTAAATAGAGCATTCCTCTTTTAATTTTTACTGTTTTTAGTCAGCATAACATTCTGTTCTGGCTACAGCTTTTTGAGCTTTTAGTAAAATATTCTTAAGCTGCTCTTTATTGCAGAGATGGATTCTTCATTGTTCGTTTAAATTTTCTTGCAGCTGGTTGGTTTCTCATTTTTTTCAGCTTTGTGAGACTGATCCTTCTAAAATATTGGGTACATTTGGCTCTGGCTTGAACTGTTCTCTTTTCATGTGACAGATACAGGCTGCTCTTTTGTGTAAGCAGCTACCAAATTTTAACTTTATATTCAATCTCTGTTTGTCAAAATTAAATTCTCTTGTGGTAAGTGCAGTACTTAAGCTAATTGAGAGGGAACCTCTCAGTTACCTTGGTCACAACTCGCTTGGGACTGTCAATGCTGTAAGAAACAGAATGAGTTGCATTCGTGATTATCTGAATGTGAACAGAGTGCTCTAAGAGGAAGCCTATTTCATTGGTAACATGGTAAAAGGAACATACTGTGAGATTAAGAAAGACTGYTTTTAACTCTTGTTTTTGTTTCTACCTCAGAGTAACCTTTGGAAATTTGGTTAGGATGGAACCTCTGGAAATGTTTAGCATGCTTGGGAGCAGAATTTCTTTCACGTATGAGTAGGATTGATGCTTCTTATAGTAAAGACAAAGGTTTAATTATGAAACAGCAATAGAGGTTTAGGGAGGTCTCTGAGCAAAAAAAGCAGTGACCCTGACAATGTGATGTTTGTTAATCTGTTGCGTGGAAAAGTCAAGGTAAACCAAGATAACAAAAATGTGGTGTAACAGGTGGCAGCCTCTTAAATTGTAATATTTTGCAAGCAACCGATAGTAGTGCCTCTGTTATACACATTTGTATTTTAGTGGTAGTGTCAGAGCAAAGACAAGGCACAGAATAGAGGTAGAGTGCAAAGGTGGAGGTAGAATGTTTAGGTGTCTTAAAGATTTTGAAATTACTTAGTTGCTTTGAGAGGTCAGGTTACAGTAATACATGTTCAAACTGCTCTGCAACAGTATATCCCTATGAAATGAGTAATTGCTTGCAGGGTGTCACTAGAATAGCTGACCTCAGGCAGTGGGAAATTAATTTATTAAGGCTTTGCAGAAACTAATTTACAGAATCAGGATTAGAACTTCTTATCTTTTTTTAAAAATGTTGCATGTGTTTCAAAGTTTCTTTTGGGATGCCTGTCCTTTGTTTTTTTCTTCTGTTTTTTCTCTTTAAATCAATAAAACCTGTTAGTATGACAGCTGCTTAAGATCAAAGACTGATGTTATTCCTGAGGGAAAATGCTATTTTAATGTCACTGTGAGCTGATAATAGCTGAATGTTAAATATAGTCTAATTACATTAGACATTTTAATTCTCCTTTGTATTTCTTCTCAGCAAAGGAAAGTACTTCGTCACCTTTCCATATCCCTACATGAATGGCCGTCTTCACTTGGGACACACGTTTTCTTTATCCAAATGTGAGGTAAAAATTTCCCTTTGCTAATATCTTTTTAATTACTATTCAGAATCAAATGCTAATTTTGAAATTAAGTTTTGAACTAACAGACTGTTTTATAATTACTTTATAGACTCAATGGCATATATTCTAGTTTTCTTTTTCTCCATATTTTCTGTAGACATATTGGAGGTTGAAAGGAAATGGCACTCATCACATTCTAGGAGATTAGTCTAGAGGTGTTTCCTGCTTGCTTTCAAATTTGCCAAGACTTTAGCAGCTGCTACCTCTTACTGTTTAGCTGTTAAATGGCACAAACTTCACAGAGAACCCTGCAGTCTCTTTTGTTTCTTAATGTTGTGCTCATATCTGTGTGCTAACAGATCTTATTTACTCTTTGTGCAAGATTCCAGGAAATTGTTCTTTGCACCTATTTCTCTAGTCAAAAACAGCCTTCTGAAAATAAGAAGAACTTGCACTTATGCAATGAAGCAGTGGCAGAGCTCATTTTATTCCTTTAATTGGCTTCTTAGATGTTGTTCACTGCATTCTTCTGTTTTTAGTAACTTTATCTGAAAAATGAATTTTATTTTTTGAGAAGGTTGAGAACTTAGCTTCTTGCCATTCTTGTTTCATGTTGTTCTGTTTTTCCATTTTATATAGTTTGCAGTTGGATATCAGAGGCTAAAAGGAAAGATTTGTTTGTTCCCGTTTGGTTTGCACTGCACTGGGATGCCTATAAAAGTAAGATGATTTGAATCAATGAGTTTTTTGTTTTCCGTATTTAGGGTCACGTAAAGCGTTGCTTACTCTCTATCCAGAACATATGTTAATTTATTCAAAATTTCATCAGGATTGTGTGATTTAGAATCTGAATTTGTTGTAGTCTTAAAGATGTGAGTTGTAGTTGGACTGTACAGTATGACCTTTTAGAAAATAAAATACTCTAAAGTTAAGTTCATGTAGCTTTTTCTTTCATTTGCAAGACTATGCTCACTATAAACCTCTTCCTGCTATGRCAGGCTCTGATGGTGTTAGAGGTAGAACTTAATGTAACCTCCAGAAAAAAAGTTTAAAATGTTGTAGTGGAATGCAAAGCAATAGCAGTATCTGCATAATTAATATAAAAATTCATATTTGATTTATTCTGAGACAAATCAGTCCTTGGCAATTGCTCCAATCATAGTCATTGAGAAGTGCTGATAGAGTATCAAAAACTTTGTTTAGGCCTGTGCAGATAAGCTAAAAAGAGAAATGGAGTTATATGGCTGCCCACCAGAATTTCCTGATGAGGAGGAGGAGGAAGAGGAAAATTCTGCTAAAAAAGAGGAAGAGATTATCATCAAAGACAAAGCAAAAGGCAAAAAGGTAAACTTTTAAAATTTAAATAGCACAGAAATACTGTGTTTAAAAGTATGTATTATGGATCTGTTTTCCCTCCTACACACTCATTGGAGAGAAACCAATGATACAAATATTTAGACTATTTTTCTAGATAGGGTAGATTGGCGAGGGAGAAGGGTGGGCATGGACATCAACTACATATTTCCAAATGCACTATTTTAGTGCGTGGAAACTTCGTAATGGTGAGCTGGTGTACAATCAAATAGCCTGTGGAGGAAAAATCAGATCATCCAGAATAGTACTCTGAAAACTTTGTTGCACAAAGCATTCAAAAACTGTAGGAAATAATTTTGCTTTCTCAGCAGGAATAATTAGAGAATCTACTATTCTGATTATTATCTCTTTGAAATATTGGGTAGATATGCTAAGTATAATCATTAAAAAATCTTCTGGCTTATGAGACTTTTAAATGAGATTTATGATTCTGGGAGTATCACAAGGCAAAGAAAAGAAAATTGGGGAAAACTTTAGAAATATGTTCTTATGCATATTGTTTATATAAAAGAAATCCTCACATTTATAAGCATTAGATTTAGGATTCTGTCTATTGAGCATCAACAGAAAAAGTGATCTTGACTGCACTTGCAGGTGTTACGACTCGTGGAGATGTGAAAGATATTTGAAGGTTAATAGATGGAAAAAATAAAAGCAAAGTACCAGCAGAAGAGACTACCTTTTTGATTACGAGGRTATAATACAGGACTACTCTATCTTTTTGTGGCAAAATACTCATTTGTTTGACCAGGACCTCAATTAACTGATCTTTTTTTTGCCAATTTAAGCTCTGGCACGCCTTTTCTGCAGATGTGTTTTTTATGGATCTCAGGATGCAGCAGTTGAAAAGCAGATATTTGAAAGTATTCACTGTTGTAATCTATACTTTTGCCTAGCTGATATTCAAACTGAAGCTGTCTTTGCTGTTAGAGAAAAGTCACTAGAATATTTTTATTAATTTATATTCCTGGAAATAGAAACCACTGTGATAGAGGAGAAAATACTCTGGAGCATACAAAGCTGTTATAAATACAGGAGAATGCACTTTTTCTGATCATGATTATCTTTTTTAGAGTAAGGCTGCTGCTAAGACAGCCTCTTCTAAATACCAGTGGGGAATCATGAAGTCTTTGGGTCTTTGTGATGAAGAAGTAGTCAGCTTTTCTGAAGCTGGGCATTGGCTAGATTATTTCCCTCCTCTTGCTGTGCAGGACCTGAAAAGCATGGGATTGAAGGTAATTATGAAATCTAAAATTTTATTATGCAAGCGACTATTTTTAAAATTTCTTTTATTTATATTTTTGTTTTAGTATTTCTTCCCTCTGAGATTTTCTGCACAATAATCACATTATTTTAGAAGTCTTTCTAGTGATCATAATTCAAAACAAGAACTAAATCAATGAATTGTGCCTTGTACCTCTTACATATTAGATATGCTGTTATGTAGTTAATATTGACAGTAAYTTTAGGGGGAGTAAGGATATATTATCCTACTGACAACAAACTTCTGGAAATGCAGACAGATCATGATGTAAGGCTATACCGAAATTTAACTTTGGAGTGATTGATTAAAACTGCTTTGAAATTTGTAAAATTCACAWTTTTTTTTATTCATCAGACAAGGCCTTAATTTTAAAAATGTCAGCTCTGAAGGACTGTGCACACATAAGCTGCATAGATTTTTGTGGACTACTTTTTGTTTTTAAAGTATATGCCCTCACTGTGATGCATATTTGCATTATATTTTTGGATATATTTTTTTTTCTTTTTCGAAGTTTTAAGATAAATATTTTTTCTCATAAGAGTTTCTCTGGATTTCTTTATTGCATTTTGTTACCAGTAAAATGGGATTTCTATGCATTTTCAGGTGGATTGGAGACGTTCTTTCATTACCACAGATGTTAATCCATACTATGATTCCTTTGTCCGATGGCAATTCCTTACTTTAAGAGAAAGAAATAAGATTAAGTTTGGGAAACGGTAAGCCTACTGCTCTCCTTTCACAAAGAGTCTATCGTGGATATGGATGAGCTCAGCTCTATGAAAGATGGAACCTTACTGCATATCTTCAGAACTAGCTGCTAAAATCCCTTGATTTCAGATGTCCTACTAAATGTAGCAACGCAGGGAATCTATTGTGTTAGCAAAGTTTGTAAGATTGTGTTCTTATTTTTTATAGTTTTACAATGGATATCAACTCAAAGCAAAGCTGGGCCAATACTGAAAGCTTTTGTAAAACCTTATTATGGACATCAGTGGAAACTGATTCAGGCACAAATTGAAAATAGCATTTGGAAGTTTTCCTTTTGATAAAGATCGTATTTTTCTCCTGGTCTATAGAATACTGTGTGTGTGTTAGTAAATGAAAATGTGCCTTTTCCTAGATATACAATTTATTCTCCAAAAGATGGTCAGCCTTGCATGGATCATGACAGGCAAACAGGAGAGGTAATATATTTTAATGGTGATTTTTATGCATTTCTTATGATTCTTAAATAGTGAATGAGAAAAGTTGCATCTGAAGCAAATATATTTTGTACATACTGACTTATCTGTTCTCAACTGTCACTTTGTGTGAAAATTGAATGTCTGTATTGAGAACACTTGTTTTCAACTATGGATTGTGTTTTTCATTGCAGCTGTTTTCTGTGATTATTTGGTCATTTGTGTGATCAGCTTCACTACATTGTTGGAATAAAAGAAATAAGCTCTTACTAACTTTTGTAGTGCTGGGGTACTGGCTATTAGGAGTAAATTTTTGGACAGAGGAGTAGATGAAGGACTGAATGTATGTTTCAAGCTTGTGTTCTACTAAACAGCTGTTAGTATCAATGGAAGAGAGTGTCTCTACCTTAAGTTGCATTTGGATTAGGTTACTACAGAATAGAATTTATTTTCTTTACTGCTTCAGTAAACTTTGTATATTGATTGGTGTCCTGTTTATGTGAATTGTAGGGTGTTGGACCACAAGAATATACTTTAATAAAAATGAAGGTGCTAGATCCTTATCCTGCAAAGTTAAGGTAGGTTTCGAATTCGTAATGGCAAATAGGTTTTATTTTTAAGGCCATAAGTGGCCAAAATTAAGAGTTTGTTTTGCTGATGCAGGATGTAGATTTCATTGTTATTTCTGTCACTTTAAAGACTTGGCCTCTGTATAGAACTTCATTTTGAAGTTAAAATACAAAAATGGGGGGAAGAAAGCCCCAAAACCCTAAAGAGTACAATGATCATTTTCATCCTTTAGCAAATGTTATTTGTAGTTCACATTAGCTTAAAAAAACATTTTCTGTGTTATCCTGAGTGTTTTTTTTGATAYCTCATAAAATACATTTTCCCCCTCCAGTGGCCTAAGAGGGAAAAATATCTTCTTGGTGGCTGCTACACTCAGACCAGAGACAATGTTTGGACAGACTAACTGCTGGATTCGACCAGATATGAAGTATATTGGCTTTGAAACTGTAAATGGAGATATTTTTATCTGTACTCAAAGAGCTGCCAGGAACATGTCCTACCAGGGCTTTACAAAAGATAATGGTGTTGTACCTGTTGTCAAGGAGCTGATGGGAGAAGTAAGCATCTTGCAGCTTGTTGGCCAAGTTTGTCTGTTCCTCTAAAGCTAATACTTACAAAGGTGATGGTAAAAATCTACTGAAGAGTAAAGAAAACATARGTACTAGGGAAAAAATTATTGGAGTGTTAAGTGACCAAATAAAGCAAGCAAAGAAGAGAGCTTCCTTGGCAGCTAAGTTACAATTACTTCTGGGATATTAAGCAGGTTCACTAACTTGTACACAAATGCATTACTGTTGCCTTAGCTTTACTTGATGAATGAACGGTTGAAGTAACATTCTGCATGCTGGAAATGGTGATTTCTTTTCTCTRTAGGGAATGGAAAGCAGGGGAACAAAAGTAATAGCTAGAAAGTGTTACATGAAAAAGGATGGGAGTTTTTTGTGATATTTTTGTTTTGTTTTGTGGTGAAATTCCTAGAACATCTCTATGCATTTCTGCACAGTGATTGAATATTAGTGTTTTTTGGTATTTAGTATCCTTAACTACTTGTTCTCTGAATAACAATGTAATTAATGTCATTTGTTCATCCTAATACAGATGCTGTTTACACCATTCAATATCCATTCACTAAAACTTGTCTTGATTGGTCCTGCTTTGTATAAAGCAGAAAATAGGGTTCTTTGTTTCTTCTGTAGTGATGATAAGAATCCAGGCAAATTAGAGAGATATCACAACTATAACATCCATGCTACCTTTTATCAGTGCATAAGTGATCTTGACAACATGATTTTCCTGTATTTTGCTTGATCTAGCTTTTAAAACTGGCTAGCTAATTCATTCCTGTCTTAATGCTGATATGCTTCACATATTTGAAAGCAAATTGTTTACCTGCTTATTATCTTTTTCCAATTCTACACTTCTTTTTCTCTGAATTTCTTTTTTTTTCCATCTTCATCTGGTATTTGATTTTTCTACCAGTGAATAGAATAGTCAGTATATTGTCTGAAAACATACACAGATCTTTTGTAAGTGCTTCCTCTTTGTCAAACAATTAATTTTTCTTTATTTGTAACATGTAAAGAATGCCAGTAAGCTTAAGAGTATTAACTATCAGTATACTCAACCAGGCTGAAACAGTACAACTTTTAATGATGATATTCYTTTGCCTTGCATAGGAGATTCTTGGCGCTGCACTTTCTGCACCCCTAACTTCCTACAAACTTATATACGCTCTTCCTATGCTCACAATTAAGGAAGATAAAGGTAACATTAAAGCAGCATCTTGCCTAAGCCTGTTTGCACTGTGTGCATTCAATACTTGCTGACTAATCTTTTATCTGTTCCATTTTCTTTTATTTGACAAGGAACTGGAGTGGTAACAAGTGTTCCTTCTGATTCGCCTGATGATATCGCAGCCCTGAGAGATCTGAAAAGAAAACAGGTCAATCTGTTACCTGAATTATTTCTGTTCCAGATCATGGAGAGACAAGAGTGGATATCCAATGAGTAAAATGAAACTCTTAAGTTTTGCAGTCTCTAACTTGAAATCAAACTAGTTAAAAATAATGAAGTTAAAATCAATGGAGCTGGAATAGTTTTTTTTTTTTTTTTTTTCCCTTCTCAGACTTCAAGAAGGGCTTTGCACAAGATTCATGTCATTGCTGCAATTTAACGTAGAGAGGTCTACCAGTGTGGTAGAAATGAATGGCTGTTGTGGAAATGACTTCTGTAGATAAGATTAAGAGCTCTATATTCATTTCAAATGAGACTTAAGAGTAACTGTTGCTACTACAACTTCAAAAGTACATCAGTGTCTAAGCAGCTATAACTGGCTATTGAAATTCTGTCTCACTCATTTTCAGGGTAGAGTGATGATGTATTTTCCCCCTCTTAGAAATGTAGAAATTATGACAAAGAATCACCTTGGAAATCAGATCGGAATTAAATCTGAGGAATGATAAACAGATGGGGAAACAGTGTGTCTGCTTTATTAAAATATTATGTAAGTCCAAAAACTCTTCAATATTTAATGTTGTGGCATGTTTTTTCTAACTTTCAAAGGCTTTGAGGATGAAGTATGGCATCAAAGATGAAATGGTCCTGCCGTTTGAACCGGTGAGTCCACCAGAATGTGCTGCATGTATCGGTACACGTGGGTTTGTATCCTCTTAAATGTACCTGCTTCTTYGAGAATTGCTGTCTTTAAAGTCTCTTTCATCTGAAAGAGCTGGAATGTTTATATAGCAACCTAATATTGTCATGTTTCATTATAACTGTTAAATTTGGTTTGTTAGGGGATGCCAGCAAAGCTGTTATTCTATGCTATACTTGTGAGATAGTGTTAAGTTTTTGTGGAAGTTAGTATTTTTTTTTTGAGGACGTAGTGCATTGTTATACTGACAACCTTCTGACTGGTTAAAACATACAGTAATAGTCTGGCCTGAAAGACTGTGTTATCCATTCTCTACAGAGCTAAAGCACCTTATTCTTAATGCGAGCTCATGTCTGAATCAGTTTGTTAGCTAGAAAATACAGGTTACAAGTAGAGCCACCACAATGTTCTGTGTTGCCCATCCTTTTGCRCGCTAGTTTTCTGTTTGCCACTGGTTTCATGTCAGGAAATAAGTCTGGGTTATTGCTTCTCAGAGTCACACTGGGGATTACCAGGAACTCCTGATGCGATGAGTGGAATTGCACTATTGCTTTGTAAAGTCCTACCTAATTTGATTAGCAATAGATAATGTAAAGTTGCACGCAGATGGTTCGGAACAGTGGGAGTTCTGACTTTGCACAAACACCTGCTGCTGCTGCTCTCACTAGAATTCTTTATTTAATATTGTATGCCAAATATTTTGCCGAACTATTGTGCAACACGAGTATTTTCAAATTACTAGTAATTGTTGGCTTATCTTCCCCCATTCCTCTCTGGTTCAAGGTTGTTTGTCAGCCTATAGATTGCAAACCAAGAAAAATATACCTGGCTCTGTTTTGTTCAGTATATAGTTTCCAGTGAAATCTATGAAAAGAAAGTGAAGTCCATGAAACAATTACTTACATAGATTTTATTGCATTCATATAATTTGAAATGGGTTTCTGATACTGTTTTGTTAATTCTCAGGTGCCCATCATTGAAATCCCAGGTTTTGGCAACCTTTGTGCTCCATTTATCTGTGATGAGCTCAAAATTCAGAGTCAAAATGATAGAGAGAAACTTGCTGAGGCCAAGGAGAGAGTATACCTTAAAGCATTTTATGAGGGGGTAAGTAAAAAAAGAGGTTTTGCTGAATATTTTCTTGCTGAGTTTGATTAGAAGGGATAAAGGAAAGGAGGAAAAAAGAAGAAAGAAGGAAAAAAGATTGTAAGGAAGGACTATGTTTGCCTGTCTTGTTTTCCTGGTCAATTTTTCGATTTTTTTGTAAAGGCTTCTGCTGCAATGAGGTTCTGCCATTGGTAGAGGAATTATGTAGAACTGTAGTAAAAAGATTGGAGAAGTGTTTGACAGCAAATTGATGCTAATAATTTGGCTTCCTAGAAAGTGATTGTATTCCGAGGAAATACCAATTTTGTTTCAAGTATTGATTTGGGAATTGATAGGAAATGATAGCGAAATGATGCTTTTATCTGATCTCTGCATGTATAATGGCTTACTGTCACATATTCCTTTGAATTCTCTTAAGCTGTGTTAAACTCAAGCAAAATGAGGCAGCAGTTTCCATTTCTGACTAGCTATTTGGGATTCTGTGTGCGTGCGCAGGTGCATGTGCTGTAGAGTACACAAATTTATTTTGTGTAAAGATGACTAAACTTCCTATTTTTTTGCATGTCAGAGATTGTAATTTTTTTTTATTTTAAAAATGAACTCTCATATGGCCCTTGTTTTACAGGTAATGTTGGTGGATGAGTTCAAAGGACAGAAAGTTCAAGATGTCAAGAAACTTATTCAGAAGATAATGGTGGATAATGTATGTGGTTGTATGCATGCCACTTCTAAATTATCTGTGTTGTCTTTTCACAGTAGCTTAGTCACTTGAAAAAAAAAAAAAAAAGCTCCCTACTTTTGTTCTGCAGTCCTCTTTATGGTCCGTAGAATAGCTGCAGAGTACAAAATACTGTTCAAATAAGACCCTGTGTTCTTGAATTAAGTGGGATGAGTACTCAGAGAGATGTCTTATTCCGTGCGTCATACCACCAGCTTATCTAGAAGAGATCATTCTCATGCACTGATTTTCATTCTTGAAATTGTTGTGAAGATACTGAAAGTGTAAGATCCAAATTGCCAATCTGTTTCAAGCCTACCAACAAAGAATGTCTGACATGTAGACATTTCAGTTCTGGGTTTAGTCATGCAGAGAAGGAAGAGTAAATGAACAGTGATAGTGTCATTTCCATAAAATAAAATTTTCCTCAGGAAGCTGAGAAATGGAAAAGGCTTCTGCTTAGTCTATACTTTCTAGTTATTGCAGCATTATTGCATTCAGATTATAGTACACTTCAGTTTCATCCTGTATGGAATATGTGATTTGAGGAGGTAGAACTAAAACTAACAGTTCTGTTCTTCTTTCTCTCCTTGCCCATCCCTAACATTTTTCTAGCGGCTGTGACAATTGTGTAATGTGTTTTAGATTTTTATCATAACTTGCTTTTTACCTATGAGTAGTTTTATTCTATAAGGGCATAACTACTATTTTGTGCTTCTCTCCTTTTTAAGAATGTCTCCATGCTTGACAATTAATTGTGAATTAATACCTCTGAGGGATACATAGTCAAGTAATATCCTCATTTTACTGAAGTAGATATTCAGGCAGAGAGTCTGTRTGGCAGCAAAGGTAACACAATAAATGTTGTAAGACAGATTAGAACGAATTAGATGAATTATCAGTAAAATGGGAGGGTTTTCAAGACTATGCTTAAATACTTGTATCTTAGCTCTATTGCTCTTTTCATATGTGTAGCTGTATCTGTTTTAGGATGAAGCAATGATTTATATGGAACCTGAGAAACAAGTTATATCGAGGTCTGCTGATGAATGTGTTGTGGCCCTTTGTGACCAGTGGTGAGTGAAGTAAAGCTGTAGTTATAGAGTTACTGTAAAGTTGCATCCTGCTTGTGGATTTTTGTATTCTAATAACTTTTGCTGGTTATAGGTATTTAGATTATGGTGAAGTGAATTGGAAGAAGCAGGCATTGGAGTGCTTGAAACATCTAGAGACGTAAGTTACAGAAAGCAGTTATAAAGTGGAGTGATATTTGCTGATGGTGTTCTGAGAGAGTGGTTTTTTTTTTTTTTTTTCCTTACAGGTTTTGTGAAGAGACTAGGAGAAATTTTGAAGCAACTTTTAATTGGCTGCAAGAGCATGCATGTTCCAGGACATATGGCCTAGGTAGACAAAACACTCCTTTTCTCACTCAGTGCTTCGTGAGCATGATATGCATTGCTTCGTTTGGAAGGCTCGTTAATGCTACCCAAATTGATCTTTTAAAATCTAAAATCAAAAATGGAATAGTTAAGTGTAACATAGTTATCCAACTTATATCTTGACCCAACATTCCAGAGAAGACATGCTTTATCCTGATAACTCATGTGGCCAGATGTTTTATTTCTTTATTATTGCAGTGGTTTGGTGCAGCATCTCTTTAGCTCTTTACCTGGGGCATTATTCTAGAATGATCTACATGATCTGGTAGAATGAATACTGCACTAACACTTTTGGGTGTTCTCCTTCTTAAATACTTACCAGCCTTTATCTTGTGCAGCTTGTAAGATGCCAAAACAGGTGCATCTTGACATGAATTGCACTGTAATTCATAGAAAACAATAATTTGGAGCTGAAATTTGCTGATAATTGGGTTAAGAAGTGGACTACAGAAATTGTGAGTGTGTTTTCTTGCATAAGACTTTCAAATGTGTAAGTCTATTCAAAAAAAAAAAAACTTTTGAAGTGTAAGCATGAGTACTTGCCTGTGTATATATTCCACTAAAAGTCATAAAATGCTAACATATCTTGAGTATCATGATTGTTGGTCCTGCAAGTTAGGGTATTGACTATCTGATAACCGGCTTTCATCTTCTATAGGTACCCGTTTGCCTTGGGATGAGCAGTGGCTGATAGAATCTCTCTCCGACTCAACTATCTACATGGCTTATTACACTGTTGCTCATCTGTTACAGGGAGGGAACCTGAGGGGCCAAGGAGAATCTCCTTTAGGCATCAGGTAAGGAGAATGAATCCCTAAGTTTGCTGCTTTAGTTCTGTCTGCTGTTCTTGTGGATTCTTCTTGACGAAGTCCCGTCAAGCAGRCTGAATCTTTGCTTTGACAATTAAAAGGCATTATTGTCAAAACTTAACCTGATATTAGCTAAGTTATAGGAATATTGCAAGAGAGAAATAAGGCAAGAGAAAGGAGTGTGGTGGGGGGAGAGAAGGAAAATCCTTGAGAGTAGAACTGTATGCAAGTAAATCACCTTTTTAAGTACTTTCCAGTACTTGTTTMATTTACCTTGAGATAGTGTTTTTGAGCGAGTAGTATCAGTGGCTCCTGAAGTGTCTCTGTAGTGCTTGCCGAGACTGCTTTACAAGTATGAGGAACTATAATAAATTTTTTTGTATGCATACTTCAGAGTACAAAGTGGGCAAAATCACCATTTTGTTTCTATCACTGTGTTAAAAATTGGTATTTGCCTTAAGCTTAGACACTTTTCGTTCTCAACTAGTATGTGGAAACAAATAGTTTTTAGGCTGTCTTTTCTGGGATGCTTCAGAGTTTTGTGTGTCCAAATACTTAAGTTTGCTCTTTGACCTTTTGGTTGGAGTGGCCATGAATTTTAGGTGACAGAGCTGTCTATATCACAATGAGATGATGTAGTACAGTTTTTCTAGAATTGAAAAAAACACTATCAATTTTGCCTTGAATCTTATGCCCTAATCTTGTGTTWTCTGTGCTACTTTCTGGAGTATGTTTACACATTGGAACTGGAACTTTTTTGATACCATAAATCATACATTAATTTGTAAATCTTTTTCAAAGTAAAGATTCTTACAAGGAGAATTAATTCTGAAAGACTCAGCAAGGTTTTCATTTTGGCTCAAGAAACATAAATAACCTCTCTAATAGAGAGGTTACCTACATACTAGTCACATCTGGAAACAGGTCTTGAAGTGGGGAGCCTGTGCATTAAGTAAGAGATTTGATGTAGTTAAGTACTATAAATTACAGTGTACCTTTGCCTGAGTAGATAACACATTTCTTTTTAGTGTTAGCAAGCACTTTTTACTAAGACTATTTCTACAGAGTAAGGTAAATAAGGTATTTATTGGTGCATCTCAGCTTCTTGAAAGAAATATTTCTGTAGAAATGAGAAGGGGGTTTGTGTGTGTGTGTAGGAGGGTGGTTTTTGTTTTGTTTTTTGTTATGCAGGCCAAAGGTTAGAGAGTGATCATTATAAGTCCCCTCTCAAGGAAGGCATCTCACTGTAGTATGGTCTTTCAATTTGTAGATCCTACCTCTACTAACTGGTAGAATGTATTACTTTGGTAAATGTTAATTTTGAATGGATTCAGTATCCCAGCTCTATGTTGGTAAGGTGGGGAAAGAATGTAAACTTTTCAGTGYGAGAGATGACCTTGAACTGTACACCAATTTCTCTGGTACTTGTGCTCTTTCCTCTGCTTTCATGGAAACTGAAAGGAATTGGCTGTATGACCAGTGCAAGGGAAGACAGAAACTCACATACTAGTAATTCATATTCAGCACTCAATTAAGGTCATAAGTGGTGCTCAGAGGGGGGCGTTTGGAAAAGAAATAGTCTGGTTTCCAGGACATTYGAGGTTGTGCTTTAATTAGTAACTGCTTTCTCTTTACAGCAGTTCTCATGCTTTATTGGGAAGTATCAAAGAACATTTTAAGTAGGGCATASCCTCAGTTAGCTTTTCTGACTTCTAATTTGTTTTTTTTTTTTGACTCATCCCTTTGATCTTGGACGAAGTACCAGTATGTTTTGTCCATGTGTGTTTTAGTTATCAAATGGAGTATGTTGTGAGAATGTTAAGCCATAGTTTAGCTTAAGCTGTTTTGTTAATTCAAATGTTGTGGAGTGGAAGAGTCATTTCTTAGTCTCTCTTACTGAGATGTCAGTAATTCCATGCAGACCACAKCAAATGAGCAAGGAAGTTTGGGATTACATCTTCTTCAAGACAGCTCCATTTCCTAAGACAGAGATTCCAAAAGAAAAACTGGACCAGCTAAAAGAAGAGTTTGAGTTTTGGTATCCTGTGGATCTCAGAGTTTCTGGCAAAGATCTTGTTCCAAATCACCTGTCCTACTACCTCTATAATCATGTGGCTATGTGGTCAGAAAGGTAAGTTGGAAGTAATGCAGAACAGGTGTGCAGGAGATGAGGCTGGAGAGTTTGTAATTCTAGAGCTAAAGCCAAATGCAGCTGAAGTTGGAACACTTGTCTCTTTTTCATTTGTTTTAATTATCTGTGGAGACATGAAATGCTGACATTGAGATAGCCAAGTTAAAAAGAAAATATGTAAAACTAAAATATTTTAACTTCTGCTCTCACTGGCCTGTTTGTAAAAAGCAAAAAATGTATTCTATAAACATCACCTCCTATGGATTTTTGTTTTTTTTCAGTAGTGGATCTCATTCTTGCACATGGATTTTCTTGTGAATTTATCATCAGTAAGGTTACTTTGTTATTTTTTCATGGATCACTTTAGGAACAATGTATAGGCGTTCCAGTAGACTGTGTAGTACAGATTGAAAATCTATGCTGACCACATGATGCTTTCAAAGATGTAGTTCCTGTGCATGAAGATGATACCATGTTTAAATCTCCTTGAGACCCTATTTGAGAGTTGTATAAAACTTTACTATACATGAGAAAATAGCTTTTTATATATAAAGACTGTCATGAGGGATTTGATACCAGCTTATATGTGAGACCTAGCTCTATCTAATGCTGTTAGGCTGTGCTAATTATGGCTTTTAAATCAAATGTAGCTGAAAAGAGGGAGATAGGGTAAATGAGATATAATTGTAGGTGCAGTACTCTGTGTTGAGTTTCAGCAATGATAAGCCTCAGCCCTTACGTTGCAGTTCATCTTCAAAGACAACATTGTTTTTTTAGCTCTGGAACAGATTGCCCAGAGAGGTTGTGGAGTCTCCTTGTCTGGAGATATTCAAAGCCTGTCTGGATGCAACCCTGTCTTAACATGCTCTAGGGAACCCTGCTTGAGTGGGGGTGGGGTGGGGGTGGGGAGTGGACTAGATGATTTCCAGAGGTCCCTTCCAACCTTAGCGATTCTATGATTTTTAAGACATTCCTCTAGGAACTTCTCTGAAGACTCCATTTAATAAGTTTGAGTTCCATCCCAAACTGGCAAAACTAAATGTTTCCTGTTTTGAAWAAAAGAGTGAATGTATTATCAAATGCTTTGTATTTTGTCTTCAGAGAAAAGTGGCCGGTGGCTGTGAGAGCAAATGGACATCTCCTTCTCAATTCTGAAAAGGTATGGTGAGTTTTCATGTATGAGACGACTTTATGGTTGTCACAGTAGCTGCTCATCAGCCAGATTGGAGACAGCCATCTAGAAAGTTAAGAGGAAGAAATAGTGAGAATTCTAGTTTCTTCATTGGTGCCCTCTATTTTCTTATTCACCAAACCTAAAGATCTGCCTTTCCTTCATTTCTGTCTTAGCGTTTTTTTTTTTTCTGTTAGCTCTTGTATAGCTTTATCAGTTAAGTGAAAATCTTGGTGGATTTCTAACTTTTAGCTAACTTATCTTGTGGAATGAGGTTTTTGGACTAAATTGTGRCTTTGTTTCACATTGGAATAGATAAAATGAGAGGAGAAAACTTATGTGGATAATTCTGCTTATGCATGTGAGCTGTGAAAATGATTGTTAAAATGCCTGAACCTAGAAATTAGATCTTGGAAACTGTCTAGTATGGAAAAAAGAAAAACAAAACAGAAGTCCTTGAAAAATCAATGTGGGATAAGCTACAAATGCTATTTTTGAAACAGTTTTTAGTTTTCAGAAGTTTATTTGGGGTCAATTCTGGGTGATATTTTGGTACGAATTGTCTAACTTTTCAAAGTGAAATTTGGGGTGGAACTCAAATGATCCAGAAAATAGCTATCACTTCCTTGCATTTGTAGTGTATTTGGACCTTAATAGTAACAACTTGTCAAAGTCACAAGACAAGCTCAAAATTCAGGAGTTGGATGAGTACATGCAAAGTTCAGTAAGTGTTTCTGCTGTGAGACCTAGTTCATATTTATCAATTTTACTTTTGCTGTACTTCCTGAGAGCAAATGCTTTCTCAGTGGTTTACCAAAACCACTGCTGTACCTGTCTTGCTTGTATCTTTCTGACAGTAAAGTGGATGTATAAGAAAAACCTAAGACTTTTTTTTTTTTCTTCAGATGTCTAAATCTACAGGCAACTTTCTTACCCTAAGTCAAGCTGTTGACAAGTTTTCTGCAGATGGTAAGTATGTTCTGACCTGCATTTTCTTTTTAATACCAAAATAACTACAATTCATGCTTTCATCTTGAAGAAGCAGTGAGTTTATTAAAGTGTCTTACTGCAACAAATCTACAACTTATCAGCTGTTGCTGTTTGAAGAGCTAATGGACTCTATTWAAAAAACTGGGTTTGCGTTAACAGAACACCCATTTAAACTAGGAAATGTCACTGATGTTTAGGCCTCTCCTTACAGTGTCTGTTTGTTCTTMAGACACCTACTTTGGCGATCAAAAAGTTATAAGGCAAATAGTGCCACAGAGCTTTGCAGCTCCTGGTATGCACACTGAGGGAGGAGGCAGGCATGTGTTGCCTTTTGCATCCTTTATTTTTAGGAGGATGTGTTTTTTGGGAGAATGGGAGTGGTGGTGGGGGGACAGCGATCATGCTAATCTCCTTGTTCTTGGTATCTGTCTTTTCTTTCTCTTGTTGGCCAGGAAAAGCTTGTGAATTCATTTCACATTTTATTAACTTGGAATGAGAAGTTAGAGTTTGAATCCCTCGTCTTCTGCATCTATTATCTATCAGCTGATGACATGCCAGGCATATCAACTAATCTAGTTTTTTTTTCAGGCATGCGTTTAGCATTGGCTGATGCTGGCGATACTGTTGAAGATGCCAACTTTGTGGAAACCATGGCAGATGCTGGTATTCTACGTCTCTACACATGGGTGGAGTGGGTAAAGGAGATGATTGCAAATAGAGACAGTTTAAGAAGTGGTCCTGCCAACACTTTCAATGACAGAGTCTTTGCCAGGTACTATACTGCACAAAGCTAATATAATTTGTTTGTAGTCAAGTCCCCTCTGCCACCCACATTCATGAATTCCCTAAAGCAAACAAACTCTTGATTTGTTTTCAGATTGATCTGTGATTTTGCTGCCCTGGGGACACTGATAATGTTGCTTTACATAACGTTGCAATTAATGAGGTGAACTGTGCAGTATTGATATTCTTACTTCCCTTCTCTCCTTAGCGAAATGAGTGCAGGTATAATGAAGACGGACCAAAATTACGAGAAGATGATGTTTAAAGAAGCTCTGAAAACTGGCTTCTTTGAATTTCAGGTAGGAGGTCTCTTTTCAGATAGTAGGAAGCTAATACTTGGTATTTGTTACTTTGTGCAAATTTCTTTTGATCCTGATGTGTCTAATCCTTAATTGTAAAGCAGAATTGGAATCAAATTGTACCAAGGAACAAGAGTTCTTAGAGGAGCTAAATGTGGAGTTATAAAGGTCTACTTACAGCATTTTACAAAGGTTCACAGGAAAACTGTGGTGCTGGAAATAGTCCTGATACCTAACACAAGCAAATATCTGTTTAAAAAAAAATCCCTTTCCTTTTTTTTTTTTTTTTTTTTTAATGGGGAACTCTGCATAAGAAATCCAGGTAATACATCAACAGAACTGTTCGGAAGCAGAGTACTTTTTGATATATTCCATAAAGCGTGTCCCCAGAGTGTCTGCAGAACCATGCCACTTCACTTAATTATGGAAACTCCTTTATGTGGCTGACTTGATTTTTGGGAATATGATTAGGTAGGCTGAATTAAATGTGTAATGCTAGATCATATTCATTGCCTTTTTCTTACCATTTATTAGTGTCTTTATGCAGGCTATTCAAGTTTATAGTAGCTGAAACACAATTGCAGTTATTTGTCTCATGTCTGTGCCAATAAACACTTCTAAAAACCAAAGTACCCTAAGAATGTAAGGTTACCTTACTCATTAAGTACCCTGAATGTCAGTTACTCATTTTATTTTTACATGTTTCAGGAAAATGTAGAGCTCAAAAATGGATTAATAAAAGAGCTAAGCTGCTTACATTTTAAAGGCATATTAGAGCAAAGAATTTGGCATGAGCATGTTTTCTCTCTCTCTCTCTCTCTCTCTCTCTCTCTCTCTCTCTCTCTCTCTTTTTTTCCCCTGCTTTTCTTTAAATGTTTCCCTTTGGCAGTTGGAGTGTTTTAATGATGGTTACACTGGGTGTGTTTCAGGCAGCAAAAGATAAGTATCGTGAGCTGGCTATAGAAGGAATGCACAGGGACTTGGTGTTTCAGTTTATTGAAGTTCAGACTCTGCTGTTGGCTCCTATCTGTCCCCACTTATGTGAGCACATCTGGTCGCTGCTGGGAAAGGTACTGGTACTGTTTCAACTTTGTCATTTGGTTCAGATTCACGTTTTAGTGTTTTTTTTTTAAGCAAGTTTAGTATCAGACTTGTGAATATTTTTCATGTGTAAGTAGAAAAAAACTTAGTGTTCATACAGTCACAGGGCATATCAGCTTATCCACAGAACAGTGAGCATACAGAGTTTAACCTGTGTCTTCGAGGTTATGGTAATGATCTGTTACTTTAATACAGATCACTGTTTATTCTCTTACTAAGAGGTGACTTAAAACTAACCCAAATAATGCAACATTCATACACTTATGAGTTTTTTAACTTGTGTTGGCAGCCTATGAGAAATAAATTTTTTAATGGCAAATAAGGTTACATAGCTGTATGGCAGATGTATTTGTATGTGTAGTCTTTAATGCATGCTCACAAATACATGCTTATTGGCAGTATACTTGGCTCTTCACAACTTAGTTGGTGCTTGTTGAGGATCATACTGTTTAAACTTCAATTTCCACTCAAACTATAATAAGCTTAGAAACTCCTAGAAACTAATGTCTTTTAATGTCGTAACATGTAATATCTTTCTTCAAAGACTGATTCCATCATGAGAGCCTTATGGCCAGTAGCAGGTCTTGTGGATGAGGTATTAATTCACTCTTCTCAGTACCTCATGGAAGCTGCTCATGATCTCAGACTCCGTCTCAAGAACTACATGGCACCAGTTAAAGGAAAGGTGAAGTGCGCTAATTTTTTTTAATTGTATATGTTTGATAATTCTGTGCAGCTTCAGAACCCCTTCTTGATGCTAAATACTTCTTTTCTTTTTTTTTYCCCTCTTTCTTCAGAAAAGTGCTAAGGAGTCTTCCCAGAAGCCTTCTCACTGTACCATCTATGTGGCAAAGAACTATCCACCCTGGCAACATACCACCTTATCAGTTCTGCGCAAGCACTATCAGGTGGTTATCCTCTCACTTTTCTTTGGGCCACTTACCTGCTTTTCTATAGAATATTTTTTATATATATTTAGAAAGTACGTAAGGTGTAAATTGTTACTGAGCTATTTGAATGTAGCGCAAAGTAGTTTTAACATGCTTTATTATCCTCTTAACACTGTTCAGTGGATCTTGGTGCTTAACAAAAATGTCTTGAGGGATGTCATTGGGTCAACAGTATGACCTTATTGCGTTTTGACACTTTTTGAGCAGAAAGTGGCCCTTGTTGTTGTTGTTATCTTTTGTACATGGATAGTTTAAGATATTTCTCTTTYCAGGAGTATTGCTGGGGAGATATTGGTTACTGTCAGATTAATGCTGCCTTACTATGCAAGTGGGCTTAGGAACGATTTTTTTGGTGCTTGGGAGGGTGTATACTATTCAGTGACTTTGCAAGTAGTATGTTGAAATGCAATAACTCTACTACTGTAAATAGAAGAAAGAAGCTTTTCTAAAAGCAGCAGAACCTGTACTTCTGACATGGGGAAACTAATATAATATTGTCTCTTGGCAATGAACCATTGTCCTTCTCAACCTGAACTAGATCAGTGTCATAGCTGATGGATTGCAGAGTTGTGACCCAATTTATAATATTAATTCTCACATGACGAATATTGGTTTATATTTGGAGTACTAAATTTAGGACATTTCATGTTTTCTCCATATCGATGTCAATCTGCTATTTGATCTGTTGACACACCAAATGGAAGTTATTGTGCAAATATCTGAACACTAAGTCTAAAACCCAAATAATTCAGGAAACTAGTGCTTTCACATCTGCTTCAGGGTAGGCTTAAATGTGAGCTTAAAATACATTTTGGTAGGAAATTTAGCTATTTTATATTTGTGAAGATTGCTGGGGCAAAGGATAAAGTTTGCTAAAGAGAAAGATGTTGAGTGTACTCTTTTGAAATACCCAAGTCTTTCTAAGGTGGAGATTTATATTCAGAAGTCACTTTCTTGTTCTGAGGATAGCATGTAAAATTGAAATGGTATGGGAAGGACCAGGATGTGTAGGGAAGTGACAGGCAAGAGTAAAGAAAATGCAGAATAGTACTATGAGTTGCATGAATGGCAGAAGATGCAATTTTCTTTTTTTGCTCAAATTTTAAAATTTTATCTTAGCAATAATTTAAAGGGATGGGAAAATGACTATGTGATTAAATGACTACTCTGGTTGTACTAGATAATTTTCAGATGTCCCTTTCAACCCCAACTCTTCTGATTACCCTGCTTGCTGGTGTTTTGGAAAAGGATGAAAGGTATATAGAAGCAAAGGGCAAATGCTGTTTGGATGATACCTGTACTTCATAATRGAAGTTTGTCAATGTTTTAGGTCAGTGGAGGTCAACTGCCAGACAATAAAGTAATTGCCACTGAGCTGAACACCTTGCCAGAACTGAAGAAGTATATGAAGAAGGTTATGCCTTTTGTTGCCATGATTAAGGTAGGTGTCAGAGGAACAATCCTTGTATAGAAAAAGCTTTCATAAATGAATGCAATGTGTCAGACCAAGGCAGCGATACCTGTAACTTGGTGCATGAGTCTTGTTACTACTAACATCTGACTTCAGTCTCTATCCTCCCTCTTTGCCATTGGTCTTGTATTTTTGTTCATAAAATTTCCTGGCCTCTAGAAGAAAGGTGTTATAAAAATGTCTCTATGAATTGGCCCAAGTGAAATAATGGTCTAGTTGAGGCTTGGTAGCTTGTGTATTGTATTAGATTATAATACCTGTGTTTCAAGTACAAGTAGATCCCTCTACATTTGAAATGCCTCAGCTGTGTTTTTTCTGGCTTTTCTTTCTGAAATGAGAACATTATGTTACTCTGGAGACATCAAAAATCTGAATGTTAAGAACACAACTAGATATAATGGAGCACACTGTTTTTAAGAAAAAGGGAAAGTTCTGAGCCCTGAATGGTATTTTGAATTTATTCATTTTATCACTAATATTCTGATGCTTTATTTTGAGTAGTGTAAGCCTTTAAAAATCTTGGCTTGCACGTCTTTTACAGAAAAAGTTAAGTTAAAGTTTAAAGTAGAGGAGCTTAGAAGATTCAAAAGCCAAAGAACAAACAAAATCTTAAAACAAAAGAAACCTTGTGGACTTTTACTCATGATTTGTACAAGGTAGGAGGGATTGGTAATGAAAAAGTCTTAGTGGGTGTGAATATTATGTAGAAAGTGGCTTTTTTTTTTGAAAGTAGCTTAAGTGTGTGCAATTAATTCTTCTACTTAATACCTTTGTTGTATTTATTAAATACAAGTGCCCTTTTGCCCTTCATCTAGGGCCATTCTGATTATTCCTTTTTATGGAACCTTAAGTCTTCAAAGTAATAGAGAGCAGAGAGCAAAAAGCACCTTTAAAGCTGGTTGCTTTTCTCCTAGATCAATGTGTTTTATTAAATTATCTGTTTTTACCATCTTCATTTATTTTATTAGATCAACTTACACTGTTGCAAAATATCAAGCTTACAGTCATACAAGTATATTAAGTCTGAAACTTACCTCTATTTGATGCCGTCAGTCTGGCAATAGCTAACAACTGTGCTCTGAGCCTCTGTTGCATTAAGGGAATGGAATAAGGCTTCCACAACAGTTGCTCCATTTGTTTCTAGAGGTGATGTGCTTACATGTTGAGACCTAGAAACATCTGAACTTGGATTCCTTAGACCAGTGTGGTGTTCTTTGAAACAGATTATGCAGCAATTTCAGTGTTCAAAAACTACTGCTTGTGCATTCTATTTTTCAAAGAAAGACTTACGTGATGAAGAAACTCYGTGATTTACAAAGGGATGCAATTCATTCATAACCTAGGGAATCTCACACATTAAAAACTGACAAGGAAATGAAGAAACCACATCCATGCTGAGCATAATGAAACAGAGCTTCAGAGGAGACAACTAGCTCAGCATACAAAAACAAGGAAGGGTCAAGAAATTAAATTTTGAAGAGGAAGTTATGTTTTAGTAAAAAATGAAACAAACCCTTAATGTGGCTTTTTATATTGCTTTCAATACTTTTTATTGTGACTGTTGCATTTGAGTTTTGGATTAAGTTAGCTTTATTTTAATGTACAAAATAAAATTTATTTCCCTGCGGAGAACTTGTTTTGCAGCTGTTGTGAGCATGTCCTGTTCTTGTACGCTTGCCCTTTATTCTAAACTAGGTCACAAAACTGAATTTCATGTGGAGAAATAGCATGGAAATGCTTGTTTATTTTGAGAATTCTCAACCTGCACGTTAAATAGAAATCATAAATACCTGTAATTGTCAGACATTTTTTCAATGCTATGTTAAAAATGTGTTCTTACACTTAAAAAGAACATTTAGCTGTTTGCATGTTCTAATTGTTCTTGTTCCTCCCATCAGTGTCACTAATTCTCTACAGAAGAAACTGACACAGAAAATGACTCCTATGCTAGCCCTTTGTGCCAACAGAGCTCTCACATTTAAAAGTCTATTCTTCGCATGACTTGAAGTTTGTCATCTTCAAGCATCATTTTACTTGCAGCCTTCAGAGAGATTTAATCCAGCTTTTTTTTTTTTTGTGCTCTGACAGGAGAATCTAGAGAAGAATGGTCCACRCGTTCTTGATTTGGAACTGGAATTTGATGAACAAATGGTGCTCATGGAGAATATAGTCTATCTGACAAATTCTCTGGAGGTGAGTCTGTGTTTGGTGGATTCATTACTTGGTTTTCATTGGGATAGCTGAAAGGCCACCATTTCCTAACGATGTTTCCATTAATTTCTTGGTGTCAGTTGCTGAATTAATATTATTTTTATCAACTTATTGAATTTTGAACTTGTTTGAATTTATCAAATCTAGGATGTTCTAGGTAAATCYGTTAATATGAGATGGAGAATGGAGGTGGATAGAGTATTGACATGGCTCCACAAAACTGAGGAGGCTATTATTGGAAGACTGGCTGTGTCTATGATAGTGGATGCCTGTGACTCTTGAAGAGCCATTTTTCTCTGAGCCAACCAACATCTTGACTTTTTCACTAGAACAAAAAAGAATGAGATGTTTTAATATATTATTACCAAGAATTAACAGAATTTTTAGCCTCGTATGCTCTGAATGTTAAAATGACATGTATATTCACTGTAGGAGATTACTTTGTTCCCTTAAAGGAGTGGATTCTGGGCAGGCTTTTAAAACTGTAGTACATAGTAAAATGGATGCCACTCTAGMAGCAGTTTTACCAGCTTCATATAACTAGAATTTAGCTCAAAAGGCAGTACTTAGGTGGACAGCTTAGACCAGTTTATAAGAAATGCACCATTTCAGGAATTAGAAATTTTGGAAATCCAAACTACATGTGTATTCTTCATGATGCAGAATATAAAATGGGCTTGTTTGATTTGTTTCCGTATCTGAATAAATTCAAGAGCAAGCAATAATTTTTATTTACAAGTATCCACAAATTTGCAAAATCCACTAAACTTAAAAAGGGAGTCGTCAACTTTTAAATGGTTGAACTTCCATGAAAGAGAACCTAGAGAAAGTTACGAGATTTGCTAGCACAGTTCCTAAGTTTTGAAGAGAATTGCTGAGTTCTGAATCAGGGCAGAATTACCCCATACTTCCATATAAACTGGGAATAGACTGACTGACCATCAACCGTGCTACAAAGGACTTTGGGGTTACTGTGGTTACCAAGTTTAATATGAGTATACTCTCGCTGCAAATAAGCCAAGCTTTGTATTGCCCTACATTAGGAGTTACCTATGTAGGAATTGATCAGCAGTTAGGGGAAGTTACCCTCTACTCAGTTTTAATAAATCCACATCTGGAATACATGTCAGTGTATTACTTATCCAGCCACTCCACACCTTTCCCAAGTTTAAAAAGGATGTTGAGAAATTGCAACTTGTCAAGCRGAAGGCTACCAAGATTGTTAGGGGCCTAGAGTGTGACCTATGCTGAGAGGTTGAAGGATATGGGCTTGTTTAGATTGGCTCAGGGGCTGATCTAGTAGCAGTCTGGAAGGGAAGTTAAAGATGATAAAACCAACACTCTTTATGATTGTGTGCAGATAGTGAAACAAGGGACAATAACCACTAGTTGCAACTTGTGAGGCCCAAATTGGTCATTAGGAGACTTTCTTTTTTTTTAATAAAAGGCAGTAGTGGAACAGATTACCCAGAGAGGCTGTGGGAYCTGTGTCTTAGAGGTTTTCAGAATTCAGCTAAACAAAGCCATAGCTGACTTGATCCGGTGTAGAATCATAGAATCAGTAAGGTTGGAAGGGACCWCTGGAGATCATCTAGTCCAACCGCCCTGCTCAGCAAGGTCACCTAAAGCATGTTAGACAGGGTTGCATCCAGGTGGGCCTTGAAGATCTCCRGAGAAGGAGACTCCACAACCTCTCTGGGCAACCTGTGCCAGTGCTCTGTCACTCTCACAGGGAAGAAATTCCCCCTCACGTTCAGGCGGAACTTCCTGTGCTTCAATTTCTGGCCATTGCCTCTTGTCCTGTCACACGGGACAACTGAAAAGAGTTTGTCCCCGTCCCCTTGACACCCTCCCTTCAGGTACTTATACACATTGATCAGATCCACCCCCCCCAGTCTTCTCTTCCCCAGGCTGAAGAGGCCCAGCTTTTGCAGCTGTTTCTCAGAGGGCAGGTGCTCCAGCCCTCTGATCATCCAGTAGCTCCATGTCTCTCTTGTACTGGGCAGCCCAGAACTGGACGCAGTACTCGAGATGAGGCCTCCCCAGGGCTGAGTAGAAGGGCAGGATCACCTCCCTCGACCTGCTGGCAGCACTCTTCCCAATGCACCCCAGGAGACCATTGGCCTTCCTGGCCACAAGGGCACACTGCTGRCTCATGGTCAACTTGTCATCCACCAGCACTCCCAGGTCTTTCTCTGCAGAGCTGCTCTCCAGAAGGTCAGCCCCCCAGCTTGTACTGGTGCCTAAGGGTTATTTCTCCCTAGGTGCAGGACTCTGCACTTGCCCTTGTTGAACCTCATGAGGTTCCTCTCTGCCTTCATGGTCTTCAGCCTGTCCAGGTCTCTCTGAATGGCAGCACAGCCCTCTGGTGTGTCAGCTACTCCTCCCAGCCTGGTATCATCACCAAACTTGCTGAGGAGGCACTATGTCCCCTCATCCAGGTCATTGATGAAGTTGAACAGGATGGGACCCAGTACTGAGCCCTGGGGAATGCCACTAGCCACAGGCCTCCAACTAGACTCTGCACCACTGATGATGACCCTCTGAGCTCTGCCTTTCAGCCAGTTCTCAATCCACCTCACTGTCCACTCGACTAACCCACACTTCCTGAGCYTMYMTAGGAGGATGTTATGGGAGACAGTGTCAAAAGCCTTGCTGAAGTAAAGGTACACAACGTCCACTGCCCTCCCCTCATCTACTCAGCCGGTCATTCCATCCTAGAAGGCTATCAGATTGGTTAAGCAGGATTTCCCCATGGTGAATSCMTGCTGGCTACTGTTGATCACCTTTTCCTCTRTATGTCTGGAGATGACATCCAGAACGAGCTTTTCSATCCCCTTTCCAGGGATGGAGGTGAGGYTGACTGGCCTGTAGTTGCCTGGGTCCTCCTTCTTGCCCTTCTTGAAGACTGGAGTGACATTGGCTTTCTTCCAGTCCTCAGGCACCTCTCCAGTTCTYCAGGACCTTTCAAAGATGACRGAGAGCAGCCTGGCARCAACATCYSYCAGCTCCCTCAGTACCTGCGGGTGCATCCCATCTGGGMCCATCGATTTGTGGGTGTCTAGCTTGCCCAGAAGGTCTCTAATCCTTTCYTCCTCAACCAAAGGAAAGTCTTCCCTTCTCCAGAGTTTCTCCCTCACATCCAGGCTCCAGGATTCCTGAGGGCTGCCCTTAGCAGTGAAGACTGAAGSAAAGAAGGCATTCAGTAATTCTGCCTTCTCTGTATCCCTTGKCACCAGGGCCCCYGCCCCATTCAGTAGCGGGCCCACATTTTCCCTAGTCCTCTTRCTGCTGATGTATTTGAAGAAGCCCTTCCTGTTGTYCTTRACATCYCTTGCYAGACYCAATTCCAGCTGGGCCTTAGCCTTCCTCGCAGCRTCTCTGCGTACTCTGACTGCATTCCTGTAATTCTCCCAAGTAGCCTGTCCCCTCTTCCACATTCTGTGTATTTTCTTCTTCTGTCTGAATTTGGCTAGAGCTGCTTGCTCACCCATGCAACTCTCCTGCMCCTTTTGCTGCCCTTCTTACTCATAGGGATGCACTGCTCTTGAGCTTGGAGGAAGTGATGTTTGAATACTAGCAAGCTCTCCTGGACCCCTCTTCCTTCTAGGGCCTTAGCCCATGAGATTCCACCAATTAGGTCTCTGAAGAGCCCAAAGTCCACTTTCCTGAAGTCCAGGGTTGCAATCCTGCTTGTTGCCTTACTTCTCTCCTGCAGGATCCTGAACTCCACTATCTCATGGTCACTTGCAGCCAAGGCTATCCCCAACCTTCATATCTCTAACCAGTCCATCTCTGTTGGTAAGGACAAGATCCAGCAGGACACCCTTCCTCGTAGGCTCCTCTGCCATTTGTGACAAGAAGTTATCATCAATGCATTGCAGGAACCTACTGGACTGCTTGTGCCTTCCTGTGTAATCCTTTCAGCAGATGTCTGGGTGATTGAAGTCCCCCATGAGAACCAGGGCCTGTGATCTTGAGGCTACCTCCAGCTGTCTAATAGAAGGCCTCATCAACTTTCTCTTCTGGYCGGGTGGCCTGTAGTAGACACCCACAACAGTGTCCCCCRTGCTAGCCTGCCCTTTGAACTTTACCCATAAGCTCTCAACCACCTCCTCCTCCACCCCTAGGCAGAGCTTGATGCATTCCAGTTGCTCACTCACATAAAGAGCAACTCCACCACCTCGCTTTCCTGGCCTATCTTTGCTACAAAGCACATAGCCATCCATGGCAGCATTCCAGTCATGTGAGCTATCCCACCATGTCTCCATGATTGCAATGAGATCATGGCCCTGTGATCGCACACAGATCTCCAGCTCCTCCTGTTTGTTCCCCATGCTGCATGCATTGGTGTACAGGCATTTCAAAGAGGTAGTCATGCCTGCAGGTTTCCCGGGAAGKKTGTACGGGGATCCCCCATAGCCAGGTCCCAAACACACATCCCCAGCTGCATGCACCTGTTGGAGGCCCCTCAACCTAACTTGTGTTTTGTTGTCTACCCTGTCTGTATGACACCCTCCCTCCCTCCTACCTAGTTTAAAGCCCACTTCAAGCAGGAAGTAGATGATCTTCAGAGCTCTCTTCCAAATGGTATTTTTGTGAATTGGGTTTGCTATTGTTGCCTTATGTCAATGCATGTTACTTTCCACCTGACTATGAAACAATTGTTCTGGAGGCCAAGTAAGTTCTTTTATGATTCAACTTCTATCTGTTCTTTTCCTTCTCTCTTTCTACAGCTGGATCATATTGAAGTGAAGTTTGCTTCTGAAGCAGAAGATAAAATAAAAGAAGACTGCTGTCCTGGAAAACCACTTTCTGTATTCAGAACTGAGGTAAACAGATATTCAGATATTGGAAATATGTGGAAACTTTAATTTTTAATAATTAGACATGCTATTTGGAAACTTTAATCAGGCATGGGCATTGTGTAGGAGGACTCAATAGCTCAGCATTGGAAACAAACTTAATGGCTCAAGTTAAGCTACAGTTATGAAGGAGTAAGGCACCAGTATTCTGCTTTCCAGAAAATGGTGCATGGAGTTTTGTTCTCATGCAGTTCCTAGAAGAAGTTGTTCTATAGCATAAACATATGTCTGTCTTACTGACACCTTGATCCCTACCTTTGCTAAAACAGTCAAGTGATAAAGGTGTATAGAGAGTCAACTACTTCTCGGTTGAAGATATGATCCTAAATTATGACACAGCACTAAGCATTCTTTACACTGCTACTGCCTGGCTTATCAGTTTTGTGATAAATAGATTTTTTTCTTCTTTTTGACCCAATACCCCTTCAAAACTAGAAACACCTGAAGCAGTTATGATTCTTTTTTCTCTGTATAGAACTATAAATGTGACTGTGATAGTTTTAAGGTTCTTTTAAGGTTGAAATCTTTAAACTGTGGTGATTGAAAGACTATGATAGTGTATGATTCTAGACTCTGCTGGTCAGTATGATTAAATTTCACTTCGCTGCTGTTACACTGAAGTTGTGATGTTGTTTATCCTCCCTATTTAAGGAATTATAAACTTCCATTTTACTACTTCACTAAATCCTGGAGCAAATTTTAATTTTTAAATGTTTTATCTATTAATTTATAGTGGGCTAATAAAATGCATTCAGTTATGTAAAAATAAAGCCTTTTAAAGTATCGCTACAGCAGTGTCATGGAGTCTTGAAAGAATGAATTGTGTGTAAAATTAAGTGATATTATGTAACAGTATGTATTAATATAGATGTATATCGTGTGTTAATATTTCTAACCCTAGTATTTTACAACAATGCTAATTTTATTTCTCTAAATATGTCCTAAACAATTTTATGTATATACTGTAGCTAATACACTCTTAGATTTGTGGAAGTACTTGTATTCTATTGCTGGTAGTCAGTGTTTCTAAATGAAAGGTTATCCATCTAGAATACTTAGAGAATATTTATTTGCTTCTTAGTTACATGTTTTCTCTGAGACTTGAACCGCAAACGCAAATTTTCCTGTAAYGTTTTTGTTAACTTTCTTGCAGCCCAGCATATCTGTGTTTCTGGTGAACCCTCAACCATCAAATGGCCACTTCTCTACAAAAATAGAAATCAGGCAAGGAGATAGTAGGGACACAGTGATTAGGCGTTTAATGAAGATGGACAGAGGAATCAAAGGTAAAACTCTAGCAGAGAGCGCATCCATCGTGCTGTGATTGAATTAACGTTTCCAGGAGTGAAGTGGAAACAGAAAGCTGCGGAAGTTTGCCCTACTATTATAAATGCTTAGAARAGAACAAAACAGTTTTGTCTGGTGAATAAGAATAGAGATAATATGCAAATAAGCAGGCTTTAATATGGGTTTTTCCTCATCATTTAGTCTTATTCTGCCACTGATACACTGAAACCTAGTTTCTGCCACAAATTAATACATGTGGTATTACCCCTTGTGCTTTGAATTCCCCAAAGGAGTGTGGTGCCCTAACTGGTTATATATAACTTCTGCCTCTTTTGTTTTGGTGCCCTGGAGCTGAAAGCAATTACCAAAATTTTTTTCCATTTAGCCTAAAGTGGATTCATGTCTAGAAAAGGAATGAAGCTGACATTTTAAAACTTTCTATAGTTAGTCTTCCTTGCATGTTTTGCATCTAGTAATACCTAATCCATGGATATAACTTTTGTGACAGAAATTATTTTCATAGTGTGTCTTAAAATCRTCTGAGTTTTTTTAAGAAGTTGCTTATCAATGCCAGCTGCTASATGGTTCCTCACATAACAATTTTCCACTGTGAACCTGGACAGAAATTACCTGTTTGTTTAAAATTGGAATTGCTCAATAGCCTTTCAGTTACTGTAGATGTATTCTAAATTGGAGCTAGTAACTTCTGTGCAAGATGGCCAGTAATTCTTTTCAGTCCCATTAGCTATCATAGAATCATAGAATAGAATCACTTCCCTTTGTACTTCTRTTTTCCTAATGCACTAATACTTTATTTTCAGCTCTTAAATTTGGAATTCTACAATGGTAAGAGAAGGATACAATAAGTAATAGAAGAATTTCTGTGAAAGCACTCAAATCCCTGACAATAGTGAGCTCCACTGTGAAAGCATTAAGATAAATGCATTTGTCACTTGTGAACCAGATTTTGCTTTTAAGCTGTTGTGAAACTATCTGTTCTATCCCTTGATAGCTAGTTTCCAGCAGTGGAGATGCAAGCAAGAGCAGTTAGGCAGCCAGAATTTGCTGTTGTGTCTGGCAGCAAATCATCACTGCTCCCTTACCGGAAGCTGAAGCCATAGTGGTGACTGTATGGCTCAGGTAAAGGTCTCCAGACGGAACTTGGAGGTGGTGCTTTTGCAACTGGCGTATCTGCTTAAGGCACTTGTAACACTCTGAAATGTCYGGTGTACTATGGTTTGGGAACTTGAATTCTATCGCAGTAACCTTCACAGGGTTTGGTGGATGGGRGATGGTGTCCATATGTGTGTGTGAGAGGAATCTGTGAGAATCCTAGGATTGTTTTAAGGGATCCTGCCTGTAATTAGCACTTGTCTCTTCATGCTTTGCTTTCTAAATAGTTTTCTGTCCAGTAATTTTATGCAGGGGTTTTATTCTACCATGCAAGTACTTAAGACATGGTACGCACTGACAGGACAGAAGGGGAGAGATGCTGCTATCTACTACCATCTTTGTCACCACATCACTGCATGGCATTGAGAATTTCAGCCTCAGTTTCTTGTCTTTTGCTTTGTTGCAGTTGGAATAAAGGCTACCTGTTAGTGCTACTACATTTGATTTAATTGTTTGTGGTATCTTGACAATCTGAGGAACTTCTTTGTAAATGGAAGTATTTAAGAGGGTGTTTTTTCAATTTTTGTGCTGAAATATTTTTTGTTTTTATTTGTTTTAGTCTACTCATTGCTAACTTTAGTATTCCTTTTTCTCCACCTGCTTGGAAGGTATTTTGCCATGAAATTCTATTTTCCTATAGTTCTGTGTCAAAGATACTACTGAAATAAACTTTAAGTTTCCAGTCAGTATAATGAAAGAAAATAGCCTTCTTAAAGGAAGTGCAACTGTGCTTTTGTTGGAGAATCCAGGAATTAAAAATCAATCTGAACCACTGTAGGCTGACAGCTAGGTATAAAAGGAATACTGGACTTGACCCAGAAGCTTGTGACAGCTAAGTTTCTTTTCTTTCTGTATCTTTTAACAGCTTGTGTTTATTTTAATGTTTATCTGTGGAACAAAGACAACTATGTATTGATGACACACACTTAAATAGTACCTCAGAGCTTCAGAGGGAGGAATGTACGATAATGTGCATAGCAAAACAGGAGTGGGGAAATGAATTGTAACTATATACAAATTTACTAGCATTCTGCTAACTGGATGTTTTTAAATGGTTGGAAACAAGTGAGAGATTAAACAGTGATTCTTTCTCACTCTATTTCCAGGAGATGTCACTGTTCTGTTGGTGCACAAGTAGTAAAAGGTTGCACTTAGAGGAAGGTTTGGCTGAAAGATGCCAGGCTTCCTAGTAACTTTGATTAGCAATCTTTTATTTGTGTGAATTTTAAAAGGGAAGAGTACTTCAAACAGCTCTCACCTTCTTCCTTCTCTCAATTTCTGAAATTTGTTTCTCAGCAAAGGAGACAAACTGTTCAGTTACTTAGAGCTATCACAAAAATAACTAAGGCAAATATACTGCTTGGGATATGGCATTAGGAGTTGGTATTCATGTTTGTTTTTATCCTAGTTTCTACTGGTAACTTGCTGTGCAGCTACTGAATGAYATCTTTTTAGTGAGTGTAAATCTTAACTTGCATGTTGTTTCTTGGAGAGTTTATTTCCTTGGAGGAGTTTCAGAAGTGCTAAGTATTTTTCTATTAAGCATTGTTTTGATTAATTCAGTCTGTATGTAGAATCTGTAACTTAATTAGCAGTGGTTTTTTTTTTTATTGTAGATCTCTCTAAAGTGAAACTGATGAGGTTTGATGATCCTGTACTTGGACCCCGTCGTGTTCCAGTTCTTGGTAAAGAAGAAGCAGAGAAAACTCCTATTCTAGAGCAAGCAATTTTCCATATTGACCTGGCTGAGAAGCGTGTTTGTGTTACTGAGAATGGTCTGACAAAGGATGTTGGTGACACAATTGTTTATCTAGTTCATTAAATTGGCACATATCTGGCTTGATCACTGATATTAAGAAAGTTCGTAGTTACTTTGAAAGCATCTGTAATGAACCAAGATGAGGTTTTTTTTAAGAGAAAACCCAAACAACCTTATTTCACATGTAAGTTCACCCCTTACTCTTTTAGACATGGATATAATAAAATTATTTTCTTCCTGCCATTTGGTTCTTTTTGGAAAAAAAAACAAATTTCCCAGCTGTTAACATGACAAATTTTCCTCTTCAGCTGTGACCTGTGTTTTCAGAATTCCTCGTGCAGAATCCCTCTCCCTTCCAAATACGCTATGACCCGTCTATAGAACATGATTGTAGATCTTGTATAATAAATGGAGAGGGAAAATTTGCTTGAACACTTCTATATTTGTCTTTTCAGTGACTGGAGTGACTTTGAACACAACTAGGGCATTTTATATGAACTAGCAGTTCAGAAATAATTCCATGCTGAAGAACTCTTAAGCAAAAGTTGAATATGAAAGTTTCAGTGCTTTTCAACTCTTATAATAGAAATGGTTATGAAGTGCCTGTAGCAAARTGTTGTTAAAACCAGACTTATTCCTTCCTTTGTAAAAGTATTTGCAAATATATTTTAAGTGGAAAGGTTTAAGTGTTCTTTTCATAGATTTTAARTTGTAATTGTTTCTGGTAATTTCAGATCTCTAAGGTTGCTTCACTCCCCCTACTTTTTTTAGTCATGAGTCAGCACAAACAAAACTTTTCTGTGGAAATTCATAAAGGTGACTGGTGACAAGCAGCATACTTTGTTCTGCACAACTGCACTTTGCCAGTTTCACAACTCCTGCTGCTGCATACAGTGTAACATTTGAACTTCCTCTAATAAGGTGTTATGTTGGTGGAAAGAAAGGGAGTAGCGTAAGACTGCCATACTGACAAGGCCAGATACTGTTGGGTGTGCCACTTTCTGCCCTTCCCTTTATTATCTCCTTTGAAAAGGCAGTGGTTTTTTTGGAAAATATACAAGTACGTGTACAATTCTYTTTTGCTCATCCTCTACAGTCCCACTAAGCAAATACTCATTCTCTAAAAAGGTTTACTTATCAAGAGAAAAAAGATGAGCCCATAGTCTAGAGCAGCATGTAATAGGCCTAGTATCTAGGGATTAGCAGGTGGAAAATTCATGTTTATATACTGCTTCTGCTGCAGAATCTCAGAACAACTGTCAACCATAACCAGAATCTTGACAGACCTTTTAAATTTTTGGAATATCAACAGGTAAGTGCTACATTTGTGATTGGCAGAGGTGTCTGCTTGCTGGTTCAGATAGGCTTGTCCCYAGATGCATTTTATTTCCTGATGGACAGCCAGTGTTCTTAGTGCAGCTCTTTGGAGTAAAGCCCACTGGTTGTAGCATGGCCTTGTTTCCCTTGAGCTATTGGTACCAGGCATAGCTGATAAGATTACTTCCTTTCACCAGCAGCCACTTGAACTTGGGAAGAAATTGTGGTACGATGACATTGAAGCAGAGGCAAGTACCAGGCTAGTAGTTTCATGAAGAAACACAAAGCCAAAAAGGTAAATCCTGCACTACCTCTCATGCATGGCTGTTTTCATTAGGCCTCAGAGCTTGTCTTCTGAGTGTAATGGTGAAATGTCTGTGTTAGTGCTGCCCTAGCACAGACTTCCAGAACTCCTCTTACAAAAAGCAGGGGACTTTCAAAGTGAACAGGAGATCTATCTCCATTTTTCTGTATGTGGTTCTTTCACACTAAATTATCATCTCTGAAAATTATTTGCTCTTTAAATTACTTGATTTCCAGTGTAGAGTAAAGAGTTGAAAGTGAAAGCGGTTCCCTCATTCTTCTAGTACTTTGCTGCAGTTCTAGGAGACAACCAGGCTGCCTCCTAGCATCTCTGTGAGAACAGAGATGGAGAGGAAAGAGGGAGCAAAAGCTTCTAAAGTAGGCTAGGAATAATGTTGGAGGAATGTGAACGCAAAAGCTCCTGGACAGGAATTTATACAGTGCCACATTGGTGAGGCACTTAAACACTGCAGACATCATCATCAGTTCTTTCACTTCTGCTCCCCAGCCTGCAGCAGGAAGGCAGTTTGTGGTAATCTCTGACACAGCCTGTAAATATTTCTGGCAGCATATAAAGCTAGCAAGGCTAACAGTGCAGTACACACAAATAGGTTTGGTTATTTAGTGGCAGTCTGTTGAGTTCTGGTGAGAAAAGAAGTAACCGGCTTTCCATTGTGTTCTCTCCGCATAAAGTTGCATAGYGCGGTTCTGCTTTATTTGCATCGCCTAGAATCATGTCTCACTTAAAACTGCCACTAACCTGCTCCTTTTCCTCTGTTTTCTGCAGATAGTCCTCATGCCCATGTACCTAATTTTCTCGGCAAATTCAAGGTGCTTATTTCTGGTTAGCAAGATACACTTTTTCCTGTCTGCAGCTCATGCCATGATATGTTGCTGTCATTTTACATAAGTGACAGCATAAGCGACCTTTTAATTACATAGCCGAGGACAAGTGTTGTTGAAGAAACAAACTCTATACAGCTAAAGAAAGGAAATATTTTTRATTTCTCTTTGGCATTGCAGATATCTCCACAGTGCCCTTATTTAACTATTTGGCTCTAGAAAAATCTCTTGCTGTAGGAGAAAGGTGTAGGAGCAATCAAAATATGAATTTCCATCTCAAGCACTTTCTCTCAAACTGCTGATCTGTAGTCTCTCCAGCAAATCTGGTTTATGGTGCATTATCAGGTTCTTGAATATTGCTGCTTGTTTGACTTTTTTCTAAGCAAATTCAGCTCCATAACTGAAAATAGACATCTCTGTTAGAGGGGACATATAATAGGCATTATTTTTTTTCAGATTTATCAAGGTAGATGCCAGGTCTTCTCTCTAACGTCTAAAGTAGAAGGCTAAAATTTTGGATGAACAGTGGCAGAACCAGTAAGTTGTAGAATTAAGCACCTTATATGACCGTTGGTAGCCAAGTGGAAGTTCTAGGTCGATGCTCTTCCCAAGCGTGTGCGTTCTGATCACCACTGCTCCACAGAAAGCAGTGAATGAAAGCTTAATGAAAGCACTTTTGTTAGTTCTGATAAGCAGGACATTGAAAAAATCTAATGTATCGATTAAACCAGCAAACAGATAATCTGAGCAGATAAAATTTAGTTCAAACTCTTAGAACAGTAAATGTTGCTTCTTTACTGTTCCGTGATCTGTGGTAATGTGTATTGTTTTTCATTAGCAGTTGTCTAAAGAGCAAAGAGAATCTCATGTTGATGTTTTATAGAGCTGGTTTGTAAGTGTGGTGTCTGTGTGTGTCTGCATTTTTTTCTCCTGTAATGGAAAAGTTAAAGATAGTATTTCTCACTCTTTCAATGTTCTAGTAGTTCAGACAAATTAATTTTTTTTAATGAGCAAGATGGAGCTAATAAACTTTTTTTTTTCCCCTACAGTTTTTTGTTGACTTCCAGGAGATGTCACTGCTGTGCTGGTTCCTGTGCATTTTCTGGCCAAGAAAAGCTAGTGACAGGATAAAGAGATTTTTTTCTAGTATTGGATTCCCTGCATTACTAACGAAATTCTGGCCTTATTTGTCTTCCTGTTATGATTTTGGTTAGGGAAGTCTGGAAAGGAAACTGGATTTTTTTTTTTCACTTCATGTTTTTTTTGTTTTCAATTGAGCAAGATTTTGAAGTACATAATTTTGCAGTTATAGAGTAAAAAATAGTCCTCTTGCTTTAGTTTTCTGGCTCTTCCAGTATCCTGCTATAGTGCTGTAGGATATTTCCTTTAATTTGTATGTGCTTCAATTTTCCTCTATCCAGGAACACATACTTTTCTTTCTAAAACGTTATGAGATACGAATAACACTTATTAAAGTAAAGTTAAAAGGTTCAGTGGAGCAGCAAGTGGCCTCACCTGCATCACTTAATGGCAAGACAAACTGCATGAAATCTGAAATTACACTGCAATTTCAGCAATCTAAAAATAGATTCAAAATGGAAAGTAGACTTTTTTCCTTTGCAGATTTCTCTAAAGAGAAGTGAGTACATCTTTGATAGAGCTCGACTGCCTGTCTCATGACATGCAAGAGAACCTGCAATTTCAGGTCAAGTTGTCTTCTGCRTGTATCCTGCCAAAAATGAGTTCACATCATCAAGAGCAATGYGGGAGACCTTTGATAAAAGACATGAAACTTGTCCTTTGGTGTGAACAATGTGCACGTTATACTGATACTTGACCAATTTCTGTTTAAAACAAGACCAAAAAAAACCCACCTAGTATGATGGATTTCCCATGGTATTAGCAAAGTACTGGGTCATCTTATTTGACTAACTGGTAGGATTTTAGAAAGGAAAGCTTTAAATGAAGAGTGTTCTTGGCTGCCTTACAGAATTGTTAAAACAGCACTTAATTTCTTGTCTAGTTGATTTATCTTTGTCCTTCAAAGTTGATTCAATAAAAAAATTTTAGAGCCTTTAACCAGCAGTGAACTGGAGCAGGCTACAGGTCATTTCTACTTGAAAGAATTAACTGATTTCTTGTGTTACTGTTGCTGTATTGCTGCAGGACTGTTTCAAATACCATCATTCTCCTGCTGTTGGAAACTACTGTGACATCAAGACCCGGAGTGTTGCGATGYCGTCGCTATTTAGTTCATTTGGATTTTTGTGAATAGAGAGAGGCATCTATTTTTTCCACTCCTTGTTGAAAGCCACTGCTCCGTTTATAGGATGAGTATTTCTTTGTCTGAGATCCAGTCACCATTTATTCTTTCCTTGATAACACCTGAAGATGGGACAAWTTTTCTTTCTGGTGTAAAGTAAGGAGTAAAGTTAGGTGCCTGTTCCTTGGCTGACACTATAAATCTAGTATAAAATATATTTAAATAAAAATCATATAGCTGATACAGTTGATATACAGTCCTTTGCATTTTCAAAGGATCGCTACTACTACTGATGAGTCCTTGAAGTATTTGTGTGATAGTGGTAAACGCTCATCCTATTGTACAGCTGGGCTGTTTGCATTGGTCTAGTTAATGTAAAAGGAGGACTAAAGGCATCCTCAGCCTCCCCTTTCCACTCATCCTCCTTGTGTTGCCTCTTCTGTGCTTCAGGTCTTACAGCAGCAGCACAGACATGGCCTGTTAAATTAGTTGTCTACTGTAATACTATGGGTTGGCAGTCAAGTTTCACGTTCTCCAAAAGAGAGTGAGCTACACCAGCATGCAAGCAAAAAAATTCTCACTCTTGGAAAAAAATCATTATCAGTAGCACAGCCCTTGGAAGTCCCTTCCAGGGAAATCCTGACTGATTTGTTACATTATCATAAGTGTAGGAGATCTGTGCTGTGAATAGGTTTCTAGCTTTTAACATTCAATTATTATTATTAATTAATATTTATCTTTCTTCCTGATGTGCAGCAAGAAGGCTGGAGAGCCTGTGACAACGCAGCCAACCAGCAAGGTTGGCATGTCTGCTATCACAAGAGTTATGTGGACTGGCGGAGACTGGAGCACTGGTCTCTTTGATGTCTGCAGCGACAAGAAAATTTGTAAGAGTTTACATGGCTTTCTTTTGTTATTCCTTGAATGCATCTGTTGTTCCTGAAGCAGAGAAATATTGAGATAATAACAAATTCAAATCAAGCTGAATGTAGGTAAGACTCTAGGACCTGAAGATCAGATGCTCTGTTGTGACTTGAGTAATGTGATGAATATGCCAAAGATGTACTTGTAGTACAGGTGAGTCTGTATTTACTTCATAATGCTTACAGAAGTACTTTTCTTGACTCTTAAGTTGGGATGGATTTTATGAATCTGGATTGCACGTGGAGAAACTAAAAGTCTAGATGGATTATACAGTTTATTGATAAGTAGTTGGTGAGTCACTGGTTGAGTCACGAATAGTGCTTGTCTCCTAACTCTGCAGAGTGCCTGAAAGCTCYATTTCTTTGGTTCCTGTAAGATGTCCTGTCCAGTAGGTAGACCAGAGGGTCTTCTCTTTCATGAAAACAGGGCAGCTTGTACATGCTGATTTAGATGTTGCTGTCTGTGAAACCACCATTTTTCTTTGGAAACACAAAGCTGTAGAAAAGGGCAATTACATGGGAATTGAGGAATGTTTTCTTGAATCCATGAATTAGACATCCAAGCCTCTGAGAATGGGATTTTAAACATCTCCCTCTCTTCAGCTTCAGATGCTTCAGGCAGTCTCCGATTGGTGGTCTTGATGCCCAGTGTGAAATGTCTGTCTCATCTGTCTGGCTGCATAAGGATGTACGCAGCTCGAGAGTGCGGATTCGGCTCTGAGCCAGACGTGGTATTTAGATGTTGCGACTCTTGGCAAAGCAGCACCTCAGATTGTCAGTGCATCTCTCCCATCTCTGTGCATTTCTCCACTCCACCAGTCTCAAGGTCTGAGCCAACTAAAAACTGAGCTTTACTTTTGGGTTTGGTTTCCGATTGGATCAGGCATCTCTGCGYGGTCGTGTGAGTGCTGCTACTGAAGAGAGGCCACAGGAACCTGTGCATTGGGCAGACTTGACCACCACCCTTGGCTAAAGCTAAACTCATCTTGTGGCTGCTTCTCGGGTTCCCCATTGATCATTTGTGAAAAATAGCACTTCCCCTGCTTGTGGACTCTGGTTATTTGTGTCATGACATTCAGGAGGAAGTGTCTAGATTTTCTCCTGTTGCTATGGAGATAAACAGATAGGTGGTAGACCTATGACCCTTTTTCCTTCTTCTCTCTAAATCTGGTTAAATTAAAGGATTTAAAAATCTTTGTTTCCAACTTACTATTTTCTGTGGGATTGATTTCTCTGAGTCTCAAAAATATGGCAGGCTAGGTAAGGTAACTGGTGGAAGATGATTGTGGTTTTCCTTCATTTATTTAGCTGTAAGCAATGTTAAGCCTGAGATGCAATGGGTAAGTTCCTTCCTTGCTGCTAAGGAGGGGCTGTGAAGTGATTTCTTGTTGCCTCATCTGCCCATAGCGTCCTAGTAATCAGCTGTTGCATTGGACGATCTAAGGAGGGTTGGATAGCGTTCACCAAGTCTTCCATCTGACCCATCAAGGATCACTAACCCACAGCACCTGCACTCGCTTGCAGTTGTTAGCAGTGCTTTTCCCTGTTGGGGGGATTCTACGTTGTCCTCCTTGTGCAGGCCATGCTGGAGAGAGCTTCCTGCTATCTCTGATCAAGGGGAGGTGGTTTTTACTGAAAACAGAATGCAAAGCAGATACTTAATCAGCAAGTATTACATTAATGTGTGTGAACATTGGCTAAAAATGAAAAATGAACCTACCTCTCGTGTCTGTGGTATAAAGGGGAATTCATTATTGTTCTTCTGATCTTTAAAAAGTAACTGTTTAAGTAATTCCTGATCCATTAAACAGAAGATATGTAACTAATAGCAGGATTTTTTTTTCTTTTGATGTTTTATCTTTTTATTAACAAACTGTTTTTTTTATCCTTTTCTCCCTGTCTTTAATTTGGGTAGAGGGGCTCACGTTACTTTCCTCTAGATTTTTTATCTGTCTGTCGTCACATGTTAGGAGGAAAAAAACATCATCCATAATTTGCATGAAGGATATGAGTTGGATTCAAAGGCGCAGAGCACTTTGATACTGCTTTCTGAAAATAGTTCTCTGGTTTTTATTCCAATACCACTTTAAAAGCTGAACTACTTATTTGATGGAGAAAGATCTCTAACATCTGGCTAAGTGTGTGGCAGTAGGTGTATGCGGTTGCCTACCTGACTGATGATCCTGAAACAACGAAAGGGCAGTTACACAGCTTAGGCTGTAGGAGTGCCACCCTTCTTTTTCTCTCTTTTTATGAGAAGAATCCAGCTGAGCATTGGGTCCACACATGAAGTCAAACCATGCCACTCTGGATGGGGACAATTTCAATTTTGCACCTTTAACAACTCCAGAGATCTCTAGAAAAGAAGGCAAAAGCATATTTCTGTCCACTTTTTCCAAATAATGGATTTTTCTGATTCCAGTTTTTAGCTGGATCGATTGGGCCATAAAAAACATATTGCAAGGACTAGTTACTTTAAACTGAGAGCACATCTCTGACCTCCAAACCTCTGCTCTTTACAACATGAAAAGTGTCATCTTTAGTGTGTTTTAATTTATTTTGCATCATCAAAAATTAGGTGGGAGGGTTGAGGTCCTATTATTATCCAACCTTTGGTATTTTTTTAAAAAAATCACCAAAATACTACAGGAATTTCACAAAAAGGGACTTACAGCTGAGGTTAACAGGACAGGAAGTATTATATTATTACAATATTACTGTTTACAGTACTGTCAGTATTATCATAAAACAGAGTTGAACAATGTGATTTTTATAGTAAAGATTCTGGAGCTTCAATTCTGCTAAAGAGGTTTTCCTAGATGTATTTACTCCTGAGCTGCAAACAAAGGTGATTTAAATGAATTGCAAGAGACTGATAGCAAAACATTATTGAATATACCGTAGGCAAAAATAGAGAGAGAGAAAACTGACATATCCAAATAAGAGTCAGCATTGTCTTATTAGATACTCTGAGGATGATGCATTTTACCCCTTTCTCCTTTGTTTTTCCTAGAACAGTGCTTCATAGATTTTTGAAGTCTGTCTTCACTACTCTTGGGGACACAGTTAGAAAATTTTCCATTCATCTGGTTAATAGCACCATTTCAACTGGCAGTGGAGCTGATACCTGGAACCCATTGTGTGGGGGGACTAAATCCAGTGTTGGATATAGTATTTGCCATAAATATGAGAAACTAGTTGGAATTCAAGCAAGGTTTTGAGGGAGTGTGTGTGTGTGTATATATATAAATATATATACATATATATATATATAAATATATATATTTTTATACATACATATATATATGTATGTATAAAAATATTCTATAAATATTCTAAATATAAATATATACATGCATATAAATAAAATACGTATTTTTATTTTATTTATATAAACGTATATATAATATACATACACTATACTATATATTTTTATATATAGAAATAAATGGAGGGATGTATATAAATCTGTATCTGTATGTATACATAGCTCTCACTATTTAAAGAAAAAGTGTTATAAAATTTACTTTTGAAAGAGTATTAGATTTATACCATATGTGGCTTGACTACTGTAAATTCAAGATTAAAAAGTGCCATTTCTGGGTATGAGACTGCTATAGAGAACTGTGTATGTTCATTTATTGGAAGGCAGCAAAGTTCAAAAACCTTAGTAATTAGAACTGACATATTGTGTCAGTCATAGTAATCACCATCATAAATCTTTCGGAAATGTCTGAATCCAAAGAACAAGGGGAGAGGGAAGAGGAAGCAGAACCCAGGTTACTGGTAGGATGGAAAAAGATGGTGAAAAACCACCTTCTCCTCTACCATAAATCTACTGGGGATCTGATAATTCAGCTGGGATTTTTCTTGTCTAGTACCCTACGAATTTTGGTTATCCGGCTGTGTCCGCCGCGCCGCTGCAGGCGAGGCGGCAGCGCTCGCCCCGTGACTGTGCTTGTTGGCAGGCGCCTGCGGAGCCCTGTGCAGCCCGTGCCTGGAATGCAGCCTGGCCAGGCGCTTCGGGGAGTGCCCGTGCTTCCCGCTGCTACCGGGGTCCACCTTAGCGTTAAGAGTTGGTGCCAGAGAGAGATACAAAATACAAGTAAGTCTTTGCACATGGAGAACTCTTGCTTTGTAAATTGATTTTATTCAGCTTATGTAATGATGGGAGGCACCCTTGTTCCCCAGAGGCCCCACTGTTGTAGCTGCATTTCTGGGGACAGAGCCAGTTGCATTAATGTTTTAGAGCGTGGCACTGAATAATGATGATGTTGAAATGACGCAAATGTGAAAAGTTCATTTGGGACTCAGCCCTGGAGAAGATGGATTCCACCCACTACCCCCTACACTGTTCACACAGGCTTTTGCAGGATCCTACAGCCAAATTCCTTTTTGATCTGAAAATCTGTTCTGTTACCTTGATACATTTTTTAAAGCAGAAGTAATGCATCAACTCTCAAGAATTACCCTTTTTCTTGCACTGACGCAAAGGTAGCATTTGCTTTATAATAGAATGCCAACTCCAAGCAACTACTCATGTTTTTAAAGTACTTTGTAAGAACAGGATTGTATGTGCATCTGTGTAGTTGCTGTAAAGTTATATAGCCCAGAGCTGATGCTGTAGAACATACATTACTGTGTAATCAGGATGGCAGGGAGCAAAGAACACTTTCAAATTATGCTGAAAAACTCCAGTTAAGGGCTTGTGCAGTACTGAATATCCTAAAACCTTTCTCTCCAGTAAGATTTGTGGGTGTCCAGCACCCTGCAAGATCCAAGTCCTCTCTATTTTAAAAGTGTGGCTGGCAAATGCTCTTGGGTCATGGACTGAAATCAGGTATCTCTTGTACCTGAGTCAGTCCAGGGTAATTATTTGAATCAGACCTGGATCTGGCCCAAGCATTCATTTTCTCGTGGAGTGATTGTGATAAAGCATGCATGATGAAGTGGAAAAGCTGGTTGCTGGTCATTTCACCTGTATAAAACTGTATTAATTGTTGTTCCAGGGGACCGTTTATGAAGACTGGATAGCAGTTTATTGCTGCTGGCCTTTTGCTGTCTGTCAAGTGGCCCGAGAACTGAAGAGAAGGGCTATGACCCAGATCTGTGAAGTAAATGCTACCCCCTTAGTTGAAGATGCCCTAGTTAAAAAAATTCCCAGCAAGGGAGCCTGAGTCATGATTCTTTCTATCCATCCATTCCTTCTCCCTCGCCACCCACAATGCAAAATGCCTTGCTTTTAAAAATAAAATGCGTGAGTACTTTAGAGCAGAATTCCTACTGCTTCTTGTCGCATTGTGCATGTTACACCCTGATATAATGCCCAGTGACTTGCTCTTTCTGCAGTGTAGTAATAGAACTGTTTACTGATGCAGCAATGGCTTGAAAGTATGAACCTAAGTTGCGTTCTTTGCCTAGACCTGTGATCCGAAAATGTAGTGCAGAACACTTTAATTGATGGGGAACAACAGTGGCCAAATCATTCTGCAGCTTAAGAGATTTTATAGCAGTAAGATAAAATAAAGGGGTGGTAACAATGCAGCGGTGAGAGGTGAGACTGGAAGCAGGACAGGAGTTTCCCTCCCTTCTCTGCATGGTGACTGTGCCTGTGACTCACTTCTGTCCCGTTTAAAATAGGAATAATCTGACTTGCTCTCTTTTTACTCAGAGATTTCAAAGCACTTAAGCACTTCCCCCTCTAAAACTTGGTGCTAAGCGCTACTGTTATGTTTGATGGTAGGTTACTATTGGAGATGAAGAATGTCAGTAATTGAAAATAGTAGCTCTAGATCAGACTGGCTGGAATTGGGAACTCGCGTTACCATCCCACATCAGCAGGAATTTGGCTAGTGAAACAGAGCTGAGCTCCTTGTTCCCTGTCCTCACTACCAAATAACTTTCTTTTTCCACATGGCTTGTTCTAGGTTGGCAACTGGTAAAACAGAAGTGTGAAATATGAAAGTGAAAATAAAAATTTCTGTCTCATGCAAAAACAGTTTTAATGTAAGCACAATAGTTTTTACAGGATGGAATAATACACGCACCTGGCACTGAACACTTGATCAAGATCTGTGTTTTCCACCTATTGCCCCCACCATGATAGTAAGCTAATTTTGAATGCACTCATTCTGCAACTCAGTTCTGTCATTTACACTTCAGTGCATAAGGTACAGTAACCYGCTCAGCTCCAGTTCACTTAATTGATCTACGGACTACAAACCTAAACATTCGTGCTATAAACTTAGACAAGTAAACTTCTGAAAACTTAAAATGTTAAACTTTTGCTTTTCAATTATAGAAATACAAAATAAATATCTCTGATTAATACAAAACTTTTTTTTGTTTAATAAACTTTTTTTTCCTTAATAGTATGTTAAATTGAAAAAAAAATCTTTTTTAAAAAAGAGCTTCACATCATGGAAAAAATATTAAGCATAACTAAACTTGTACAAGTATCTTTGAACAATAAAGCAAATGTATATATTCTGTTTATTCTCCTACCCATCACCTAATAAGGGAAGATTATATATTCTACTGTTTCTAAACATACACAAAAATAGTCATTTTCTCCCTTTATAACAACATGTTTGTAACATTTCATAATAATGTTTCCTGGGTATAATACAGAGAGAAGGTGACAACATTTAATGGTCTAGTATGTAGGTGATCAAAGTAAATTACCTGTTTAGTGATTCCTACTGTCTTTAAACTGTATGTAAGTTGGGGCTTTAGTATAAATATTTTTTATCTGCTTTTATTAAAGGTATGGTCTTCACCAGTGTGACCATTTTTAGGTTTCTTGTGTGCTAGTCCAAAGAGAAAGTTGTAAAGAGTTCAGAAACTGCTATTTGAAACAGGTACAATTACTGAAAGTGGTCAGTTTATGCAAGCTTCCACTGGAGCTTTTTGGTAAGTCCTCATCTCTCCACTTTGGTGTCTGATTGCAGATTTTTCTGAGTATTTTGAAATGTTACTTTTAAAACAGTTGAGATATCAAGACTTAAGACAAAAAAACTTGAAAAACTTAAAAAATCTACAGCTATTACTTTTAAAATATATAGTTACATAAATTAATTGCAGTAACTCTATTGGGCAGTAGATAAGATAAAAATCTTTATAAATATACATATGAGCTCACTCATCTCTGGGCTATTCTGTTATATCTAGGTTAAATATTTGGGGTCAAATCTTTGCTTGAGTGGGGAAAAATATGGAATTTCTCATTCCCAGAATTTGTTGTGGAGAAGGGAGATATAAAGATATCCTTTTTCTCACAGAATTCTGGACTGTGTTGTAGTTGGGAGAAAAGTTCTGTGGCATCTGCAGTTTGCAGCAACTTCCATATGGCACAGACTGACTTGTTCCATACTGAAGGGGCTGGAGGGGAGGAAAGGGATGAGTGATGGCTCTTCCAAAGACTGTTTGCTCTTTCAGATTTTTATCCCATAGCTAATTTGAGTTTTGTTAATTTAGGTGAGACGCTTGGTGTTTTAACTGTGTGGGTTTATTTATTTATTTATTTTTGCTTTGGTGGCTTGAGAAAAATTAAACAGGATCAAGCCAGGAAATAAAACACTTGGAAATAAGTGCTCATTAGAACACCTGGCAGCTAGAAATACATCATGGTTTAGAAGTCTAAATGCACCACAGCCTGATTGTTTTTCCTAATGTTAATTTTTAAAATGGCCTTTCTGATTCAGGGCAAAATACTTGAAGCAGGAGAGAAAACATGCATTGCATATCGTTTGGTCATGAGGTGCACTAGACTGATCTGTCTGAAGCTGTCTAATATCTGCTAATGATGGAACAAACTAAGGAAAGAGAAATGATGTGTAAGCTTCCACCTGCTTTTCAAGGTGCCAATAAAGGCTATTTCTGTTTGTTCTGAACAGCACTGAAAACACTGGACTACTTAAGTCCTGTTGTTTTCAGAGCAAAACCCTATCATAGGGCACGATCGCTTTCCTTATTAATCTCAGGCCATGGGGTTTCTCGCGGGTGCTGCCTTCCCGAACGCTGGCTTCTGTGTTCAGTTACCAGCTACCAAAGGGAGAATAGGGTTGCTGGGGAGAGGAAGAGGTCAGTATCTGGTGTCCCACACATTGCAGATTTTCATTAGCTTGAGTATTGCTTTCTTCAAGTCCCAAGTTCTTGATGTCACGTGATCATATAAAAAACAACAACAACAAAAAGCTCTTGACTTCCATTTTTTTAAGAAAAGCAGCCCTTGTGCCTGTGTGTGTATGTGGAAACGCTTGAAAAGATAATTCTCAAAAGCTCAGCAACTGGAAGACAAAACCACAAGCCAGTAGAGTTAATTTCATTGCTGTCAAGCTGCCCGTGGAGCACTCAGTGGTTTGGAGTGTTTCGAGGTGGCAGTGCTTGTGCGACAGCAGTGTAATCCTAGTGTGCAAAGCCTCAGTTCTTGAGCTTGCAGGAGAACAGAGACTGTTAGCAGTATAAAAGCTAGGTTCCAGCTGAAGTAGCCTTGCAGAATTCTCTTCTGAGACAGAGTATTACGGTTATTTGTAGATATTAAATATTTGAATATATTGACTATTGCCTCTCCCATGGCAAAGGGTGGCAGAGATCATTTTGGGCCCAGACTGTCCAGTTGTTGAATGGATTGTGAGCAGCTCTGATTCTCCCTCTGTGTCAGAGATCAGTTGCTTCTGGCTAGGTACAGATGCATTCTCTGCATGAAATATGTGGAAAGAATTTGTTAAATATGTTACACTTTCATACTTCTGCCTTGTTTGTTAGGTTAGTTACTGAAGAATATCCAGGTTCCTACAAGGCTAGGCAGGCAATTAAGGAAGCACTGATGAATGATCTAATTGAGCTTCCAATTCATTAACTAATCTTAAAAAATGAGCAGATGGAAAAGACCTATTCAAGAACTGAGAGAGGTTCATTAATAGTCCCCCACCCCCATACCAGTGCACTACTTTATTTGCTTTTCCTGGGCTCCACTCCTGTGCTCTGCACTCCTGGGCTCTATGGATGGTTAGAGCCTCTGTGATCAGTCATCTTTTACATTCAGCTTGGAAGGCAGATAAGAGTATATTTTCATTATAGAAATACATTATACTGCGGTATATCTGCAATTGTATTTTGCCTCTCCCAGTGTTATCTTCTTTGCACTCTGTACTTCATGTGATAATTTGTGGCTTAAGCAGCAGACTGCAGACTTAGCAATCTAGCAAGCAGGGCCAGAGTGGCCTCTAGACCATCAAGTCTGTGCAGAGCTACAGAGATGACATGTTCCCAGGGAGGGCGGGGATTATTTTGCCCCTTTCTGGCTACCTCAGGAATGACAGAATAGGGTCACAATACTGATGTCTAACCTCTCTTCTCTGGGGAAATTGGGAAAAAGAGAGTCTGGGGGAAGAGAAGAGAGGAGGGTAGTTTAAAAATACATAGAAAAAGAACAGAAACCCTTGAGGAGCTTGCCCACCTCCGTGTAAAGCTACCAGCCTCCTTCCAACATGTGATGTCTCTCTTTTCATTGCTGCCTATAAAAAGGGGGACGGGAAGAGGGAGAGGAAAGGAAAGAGGGGGAGAGAAAGCATTGCATGAGAGCAGCCAGATGTGAATGGGGGTCCAGGTCAGCTGTTGCTCATGACGGGCAGAGCAGAACAGCTGAACTACAGAAATGCTGTGTGTGTTTATGCTAGAAGAACTCCCTGCATGGATGTTCTGCTTGCAGAATAAAGGTGATTAGGGTAATTGTTTTGCAACAAGGTTATTTTTGTCCTGATGCAATTAGAAAACTGTTCTACTGCAAATCCAGTTGATGTTTTACCTGACGTGATTGGCTTCATTTCATAGTCAAGAACCACTTTTCTGGCATTTTGGTGTTTATATTTGGATAAGAGCTGAATTTTAGTCCCTTTTTCTTGCTCCTAGGTGTTGCCAGGTGAGCAAGGAGAGAAGGCTAGAAAATACTTCAACCATTTTGCATAGTGCGCTGCAGTATTAAACAACTGGGCAGGTGTCTTTGCAGCTAGGAGGGACTGAACAATGGAAATAAGATGCTCACTAGATCTGTTGCTTTAATATGTCCTATTTGGAGCTCTGTCTCTCTCTATATTTTGGATATATTTAGGGTACTTATCACCATAGCATCAAAGCACTGAAATATTCTGTGAAAAAAAATGAGAGATCTATCCCAAAATAGCTTCTTGCTATTTTACCAAAGTGCTAATTTCACTGTCAGTATTTCCCTGTCATAGCTCATGACCAAATGTGTGTGCGCGCGCATGTGTAAGTGTTTTTCTTTCCTGATCATCCTGATGCTGTTGCTCATTGTCATAATGCACTGGGTAAAGGGCTAAAACCAGAAGAGACCTGTGGTGCTTTTTGGTGTCTTTGTGTCAAGTCTTCAGTACTATGTAATGGCTGAACAGTTTTACAAGTTTCTCTATGTGCATGGGCACCACAAAACCTTATTGCTGCTTATCCTGATGCAAGAGGATGAGAGGTTTGTTTCATTCCATGAAAAGCAATATTTAAAATTAACAATATGAGCTGGATCTGGCAATTGTGAGCTCAGACATGCAGAAAGACTTTATGGTTTATTATGTCTTCAGGCATGCTGAGCACCTTTAGATTTTTGCTGGTGCTCCTGGTGTCCATTGAGGCTTAGTGCATCTGACAAAAGAAGCTACAGAAGATGTTGCTGTGCACATTTTGTGGTATGTGGGCTTGGGTGGCTGGACTGAGGCATGAGACATTGAGCTGCAGTCAGTTCTATAGATTGGTTCCTAAGCACTTCATTTTGCAGCCCCAGACTGAACTTCAAAGTCTTCATCATTGCCTTGCCTAACATGCCTGCCTTGTGTGGGGAAATCTGCCCCACAAGTAGATTAAATTTACGAAGTGACTTGACAGAAACATATGTTTCTGTCTAAGCCCCAGTGAATTACAGTATGTTGTTTCCTTTTCCCCCCTCATCTTTAAATACCTATTTAAAGGGTACACACAGTGCATACAGATTGCACTGAACTTCCCCCCCGCCCTGAGCTCCAGAAATTATTGCTGTGTTCTCCTCTGGTCTCAAGTAATACTCTCTTTGAGGTCCTGATGGAAACAGGCACCAGGATCTAGCCAGGGCAGGGTTCATTGCTAATAACAAGTGAAGATCTTTTATCTTCACTGCTTCCCTGTTCATCATCTCATTCCTAGCTCTTAAGGGATACTGAGCTCTTGTTGGAACTGTTTGGTTCAAACTTGCTTACTCTTTTTAAAATGTAAAAGTTCAGAAAATGGTATCAGCCACAATATGTATGCAGAGAGTCGGTCTGTTCATCCAGGTTCAGGAACAGGTTGTGCTCCTGCAAGCAAAACACACTGGTTCCCTACCCTCCCCAGCAGTATATAAAGTTCAGTCTCAATATAGCCATGTTCCACCTTACCCCAGTCCTGGCTCACACCTGAGGAGCTGGGGTGGTCTTCAGCTCTGGAGGACACAGCCTCTAACTAGGGCTTAAGGGGAGGCTCTGCACAGATGTCCTGAAGTGATTCCTGCAGGGAGCTGCTTGGTGTTTTAGACAGCCATGGCCCAAAGGGAGGACAGCATCCCAAAAGGCGTTTCCCACCTTCCCCTCAGAGCTTTGGTGAAAGCAGGCAGCTAGTTGGAGCTCGGTGCAAGGCTTATGGTGTGCTAATCGCTGCTGTTGGCATTGTGGCCAGATATGGTTCACAGCAGCTTCAGCTTTGGCTCAGCAAATGGTATCATCAAGGCAGTTGCATTAGAATTTGACTATCATGTTGTTATGAAATGAGTTTTTTTTTTGTTTTTGTTTTTTGAGGCAGTAAAATACAAAAGTTCCCCTTACTTCTCTACATGTACTCTCTCTTCTCTACATTCAACTCTGCTTCACATTTTCTATTGTTCCCTCTTCTTTAACAGCATGTGCATAATTAATTCTCATGTTTAGCTTCAACCTCCCATGCCACTGTCTTCGATGAGTCTCCTGGGAGGTCAGCTGTTGAAATCCATTAGTTACTTCTTCAGTAGATTACAGATTAGGTCACACCAAGCAATCTAGCCTATCATTAGCATGCAGTAAATGATCATCTGGAGCCAGGCGTGAGCAGGCACCCCTTCCTTTGCCTCCACACTAACACTATAAATTACAAAATGAGCTCATCTGGAAATCTGAATGTGTTTGGGAGAAGTGAAGTTGTTCCTGGTTATAGAGCCAGTTTATGAGGCTTTCTAGTTTAGTTTTAAGGGAATGAGAGGAATCTTTAGCAAAGAACAAGCATATTTTGTCTGAAACGCTTGATTGTCATTGGAGTGGCATTGCTGAGAGCCATGTTTATCCTTTTATTTGCAACTTACACCATTTCTTATGGCTGGGCAAAGTGCATATTTTTAATTTCACAGAATCTTTCTTCAGTAGCTTAAATAGTGACAGATAGCTCAACATGAAGAACACAATTTACCACTTGTTTCTGTGCTATTGAAAAATCCCTTTTTTGGGGTCAGGCAGAAGCCAGCTTCACCAAAATAAAAATAGTCTGAAAGGGTGAAAGAATTAGTGCTGTAGGGTAGTAAATGTCTTTATCTATTCTATTTGCTTAATTCCAAAAGAAAACTTCCTTATCTAAGGCTGTGCCAGTGCCTCAGAGTTTCCATTGACCGGTAGAGTTTATTTCCTGGGTTTTGTATGCAATTAACTAATGTTATTTTACAGCAGTTCTGGAAGAAGCACAACTGCTGCTGTTAGGAGATCTAATGTTTGTTTGTTGTGGCTAGAATGGGAATTGGTGGTCTCTAAACCACCAATAAAAACCAAGTGTGAAAAACAAAACCTGTTGTGCACCAGTTTGCTAAATAGCACTCACAGCTGGATAGCTGGGTACAGCTCTCCAATTCTGCTTATTTTTTGGTGGTTTCACAGAATAATGTCTGAAATAGAGGTCAGATGAAAACTAGAGTTGGTGCTGTTGTGGCAGAAGGATGGTCTATAGAAAGCAGAAATCAGCTTTCACTGTACCATTATTTAGACAACGTTTCATGCATCTTAATGTAGACTTAGACCCATAAATTCCATTTAGGATATTTACAAAAGCAATATCTAAATGGCTGGGTGGTGGAAAACGAAGCACTGAAGTGAACTGATGGACTACTAGGAAGTAGCTGTCAGGTAATTAGAGGAAACCAACTGAACAAGAGAAGCAAGATCCAATACGCCTGTCTGCAAAGTCTAAATGACTCATGACATATTCCTTTCTWTTGTCCCTTGCCTCTCCAGACCACCTTTTAAACTGTATTCTAAGTTAAAAGTCATGGACTGAAAGCAAGCAAGCAAGCAAACAGAAGAACCCCTAACAAAAAAAGATTAAGTGAAAACACCTCAAAAGGGAAGTTGAACATTGTCAGGAACTGACTGATTTTGATTTATGGTTCCTTTATCTTGTAGAAGTAGGAAGATAATGAACCAGTGTTTTGATCTCAGTGAGCTTTCCTGTAGTAGCCAGGAGATCAAAGCAAGTTTAATTACTTCTGATACCTGCACGCTTTCTTCCCTCTCCCACTCTTCTCCAATTATCTTACAGGCAGCCTTATACGACACCAAATAATGCCTATTTTGTGGATGCCACAAACCCAACTTCCTGTTTCTCTGCAGTGTTTGAAGTAACCTGTGTGGCAGTGGGGCTCCATCGCTCAGCATGGTGTGGCTATTTGGTGCACTGACAGGATGTGAAGGTGTAGCTTGAAGTGTGCCTCAACTCTCCTATGCAATACAACATTGTCCTGTCCTGCTATCTCAGGAGCTCCCCAAGTTCTCTGTAAACCTCAAACTTGCAGATCCTGAGGGTGTCTGGCAGCATGGCACATAGAGGCACAGGGATATGGAGAGTGTCTGACTCTAGCCATGGGAGAGGGAAAGCAGTGGAGGTGGCAGGCTGGTGTGGAGTCCAAAGGATGCTTACCCCTCACAGAACACAGGAGAGAAGCACATTTGTGAAGGAAAAGCAAGTAGAGGGAATTAACCTGTCAGTTTGCAGAAATACTGCTGTAGTTCTTTTTGATAGGGAAGGTCAACTGTCCTGCCTGGCCAGAAAGGTCCAGTGATGATGTCTTTGGGTGTGACACCCTTCGGTGGTGCACAGGACTGGAGCTGATCCTGGGTGAGTACAGCACTGTCAAGTCAGGGCCCATCAGGTTTGCTTCTGACAAGAGAGCGTCTGCTGCGGCTCCCTGCTCCGTTTTGCCACGCGGCAGGCTTGGGGATGGCTGCAGGCTGTGCCTCTTGGATGGCGGGGGGCTGTAGTTCTGGAACCTCACTGTTTTCACTTGCTGCAATGAGAACAGGACCCAGAATAACATCAGGAAAACAGAAAGACCCTTAGTTTTTGCTTGATCTGCTCTATAGAATCAGGATGTTGTGCTTCTAGGACAGAAGACTGGCTTGCTCTTGGGGACAGATGATGTCTGTGGAGAAGCTGTATGTCCATCTGCCTGACATGATGTGCAGCTTATGGCATGTGAAAGAAAACATCAGGAAATTGCACACCTTTGTGTAGTAGCATAATCACTATATTACAGCAAGGTATTATGAATACGTATGAAAGCCAGTCTGAAGAGCTATCACTCAAATTAGTGCAAGAAAACAAAGGGAAAGAACACGTGGAGAAAGTGTGGCCTCTCTCCTGCTGTGCCTTCACTGAGAGCACATGCAAGGGTTTGTCTCTAGCTAATGTTCTTCCTAGAAGCTCCAAGGTTGTTTGTACTTTGAGAGACTCATGGAGCTATTTGCTTTTTGGGTGCCACAGGAAGGGAAAGTTGTCACGTGGGCAGTTTCACAGATGGTATAAAATCATTCTGGAAATTTCACCTCTGTTGTTAGTGCAAAAAGAAATCTCCATTCCAAACAGCTCACCCAAAGTGATGTGAAGTATGCAACTGAAGGGAGCTGGGGGGACGTGTTGAATCTCTGTAGAGACCAGTCTAATGTAAGGTCTATATTCCCATTTCTGAGACATTTGCTCATTTGCTACTTGGACTCTTGGGGAATCTCAGTGGGATTCTTGCTTGATTTAAAATCTCAGAAAAAGTCTCCAGGTTTGGTTATGACTGAACGTCAAATTATGCTGAAAGAGATTTTGCAGCATCTCACCTCTCCAAAGGGTTGAATTCAAACAGCAGACTCATCAATAACACAAATCTGATTTCTTAATACAGGTACCAATCCACTATTTCACTGTCAGAAGAAAACCTAGTGTAAAATTGAGCAGAACCCTCTGGAAACTTGGACCTAGGTCAACATTGAGCTGACACTGAATGTCAGTCCCAAAAGGACTGAGGATATTCCGAAGGTAGGGGTAGCTTCTGGCCATACCTTTTCAGTGCTGTTCCGGGAAGTGTCTGGTTTCACCAGGATGGATGGTGGAGCTGATGCAGGTGGCTTTGGAGTAGTCTCACTTTTTGCTGGAGGATCTTTGGCATCCAGGATCACTGAACTACATACAGAAGGAGTTCTGCTTTCCCCTCCTCTGACCACAAGTGCTGGTGAAGCATCGTGGGAGAAGTTTGGCCTTGTTCCTACATCAGTTATACCAGCTCCTGAAGGGATGCTGTGCGGCTGAGGGCTGATGTGCTGATAAAGCTGGAATTGCTGAGGTCGCACTGCAGTGGCAGGAAGACGCCGGAGGGAGCCAGCAACATGAATAGGGGTTCCTGGCTGCCCAGGCCTCTGCAGGGATCCATCTGGGGAACAAGATCAGTTTGAAGGAGATAAAAGTTAACAGAAATTTAACAGAAATTCAATAGATCCCAAAGGGAAGATGATATATTGGAGCAATGATGCAGAAACGAGCAGCAGTTATATTTGTGTTGGCAGCCCTGTTTGCAGGGGATGCTGTCAGATCCGCTGTCTGTTCTTGGGCTGGAGCTCCCTGGGGCTTGCCCACAGCCCACTGCTGGGGCACAATGAATGAGCATGCAGTAACGAGTCCTGCCTCCATAGCCCTTTCCTAACAGACTATTGCTCTGCTGAAAGCTGGCAAGCCTAATAAGCTTAAATCCTCCGTCCCTCTATATTGGCGCAACAGCTACCACCATGGCTCAATCTGCTCCCTGCTAGATTAGTTGTGTTATCATATTCCACACAAGAGATGGAATGAACATGGCTTCCCTCAACTACAAGTGCCCGATGGTAAGCTGTTCAGGTGTCTACAATTTGCTGCATATTCTTTTGCTTCTGTCGCTGTTTGTCTGACTTGCTGCTGTACTCTGAGGACCTCTGCCTGGAGGTGGAGTAGTCCCCCTAAATGACTGAGGGCTAAGAAATTCTTAATTCTCCTGTCTTGGGTAGGGCAAATTCAATTTCTGTGAGTTTGCCTTGACTTCTGGACAGTAAATACACTGCAGAACACCAAACACTGAAATGCATTAATGCTGAACATTAGGTTTCACTGTCACAGCATGACAATATTGGATTTTCATGCCTGACTCTTGAGTCAATGAGTCATGGCATTAGCACTCCACAGGCTGATTCTGGTCCCTGATGGGAGAAGGCAAGGATATACTGGTGCAGGAGTGGGCTGCTGCATGGAAGGCACTGCAATGTGTGGGCAGGACCAGAAGTAGCCCAGTAGAAAAGGGGCGAGGGAGGCTGCAGAGGTGGGTAGCTGTGTTAGGTGATGCGTGAGTATTTGTGCCACCAGCATGTACTGCTGCTGGGGGAAGCGGGGGCAGAAATCACGTTCCCTGCTAATTCTGTGCCTCATCAGATTCCTAATCTGGAAATAGCTGATTTTGTGAGGTGCTAAAGGCCTCCAGTAAGATAGTGTCCTCAGTCCCCATGGTGTTTAGAGGTGCTTCTTGCTCTCCTCCCACTGTGTTTTCTTGCCAGACATGTAATAACCATGAGTGCAAGTCCTTGCACCTGAGCCTGCCAAACAGTCCTCTTGGTTTGGTACTATTTGTTGTTCCTACTTTGGCTGTTCCATCTCATACCTACTTTTCAGGCAACAACAGTGGAAGTCACACGCTTTATTTCTTCTGTGGTTTCTTGCTGTTCACAAGATTTGCTTTTTAAACAGAGCCACCACAGGGGAATGAGTCCTTTAAAGTAAAACAATTTTTAAGATAAATCCAATTTTGAGTCTAAACACTGACAATGGCTTTTACAAATGAGCCTCATTTCCTGCCAGTGACACTGCCTATCTCTAGCAGCAGCTCTGTCTGCAAGTATTAAAGAACATGCCAGTTAGTTGCTTAAATATACTTGGAAATTTATTCCAAAGCAGCATGTATGATTTGAAAATTAGCCTTGCCAGCCTCACTGGAAAAAATATAACTAATTGTGCTCTGCATAAACGTTCACAAAGAGTCTGTCTGTGCCAAGTCAAGAATTTGGAATTACCAGAATAACCATGGATGGAGAAAAACAGTGGTATCAGGTCCCTGGGCTCTGCTGCCAGCCTCACAGTAGGTATTCTGTAAGGCATCCTGTCTTTGCTTTCCATCTTTGAGAGGGTGTTTCCTACAGCCCTGAGTGTTTGTGAATGAGTTTAAGAGTAATTCTGTTGTGCTTTGCTATTGCAGTACTGAGAGCCAAAGTAAAGCAATAAACATGCCTTGTATTAACTTAGCACCTCAATATGTTGATAGCTTTGGTGAGCTGCAGCTATTCCTGCTTAAGGAAGCAGCTGATTAGAACATTAAGTTTATACGATTAAAGCTGTGCAAAGTACTTTCCTTCAGAAAATGGCTTCTGAAGATAAACAGTAAGAAGTAATATCCAATGCCACAATATTTGTGTTCACTATATTTTACCTATAATTCTTTCAGATTTTGGGATACAGAATAACAGGCCAAGCTGCTCTGAAGAGCAGAGACTTTGCATTCTGGAGATGAATTCACCTCTGCTGCAGTTGCAGCTCAGAGCCTGGAGACAGAAGGATGGGATCAGACCAGCTGAGATGAGATGCTGCCTCCAAGAGAAGCAAGTATTGGCTCTTTGGGAATGAGGAGGACAAAAAATAGACCACATATGGAGTATTCTTTTCATCTAGCTCTCTGCTATCAAGGCTTTCAAGTCCATAATTTTACTGTATGCTTCTTGCTTCTTTTTTTTTTGTGATGTATCCTGCCTTGCCTTCATGCTATTCATGATTTTTGCATCTTGGATATTTCCAAGATGGAAAATTTTGCTCCTCAAATAGAAATTATTTCATTCTCTTGATCATCCTTCTGTACACTTTTTCTAATTTTGCTATATTCTTTTTGAGTTAACCAAAATGTGTTAAGTATGCAAGATGCAAATTTACCAGGACTCCTACAGTGCTATAGCTAAGTTTTTCCTGTTTTGTTGTCAGTCCTTTACTAATATTTTAAATTACCTTTTAAAATTGCTTCTGAGCATGGAGTTGGAGCCCCAATGAATTGTGACAATTCCAAAACCTTTCTTTAGAACGATAAAAGCTAATTTAGAGCCTAACGTATATATGCATAATTAGGGCTTATTTCTCCCCATATTTGTGTATTGACATTTTAGCTACCATTTTATCTCCCTGCCGCTTAATATTGTGAAATTACCATGGAGCTCTTCGAAGCCAGCTGTAGATTTATTTTGAACAATCTAGAATCAAGCAGCAAACTTTGCCTCTTAGTCCCCATGCCTGGTTCCAGATCATTTGTGAGTAAACTGAACAGTATGTGTTCTAGTAAGTATTCTTCGGATCCATACTGGTAACCTTGTCCTTTAGAAATGCAATCGTTGTTCTTACCCATTGTTTTGCATGTTCTAACTAGCCATGAAGCTATCAACGGCCTTCCCTTGTATTCTGTGCAAGCTTAGCTTCTGTAAAACCAGTTGATAAGGGATGTTGTAGATAGATTTGAGTTCACCGTAATAACCAAATTATCTATTTATGCATTCCAACTGAAGGAACTGAACTGGACTTGTGACATGGAACTTCCTTGTACAGAAAGTACAGTGATTTTTTTTTTCTTCCAAGCAAGATACTGTACCTTCCAAGGTACATAACATTTAAGTATTGGTCTACTAATTCTCTTTTTAACAATTTTTATCAATGTGCCTGACTCAGAAGTGGGGTTTACTCCTCTTGCCAACTGGTACAACTAATGCTCCCCGTCCTTTACATTGCAGCCCTTGTGCTTTTAATGACTCTTTGGAAAAGACCCTTTCCAATAGCCTGCTACACAAGGGCGAAGAGCACCAGCTGGATGGCAGCTCATTCAGTTTCTGTAGGGAAACCTGCAATGTTAGTACCAGATGCCTGCCTCTGTCCAGCTCACTCCCTGGGTGAGATGAGATCCTGTCAGTGCCCCTGGGGAAATTGCTAGTCGTTATTCATTTCTCCAGTAGTATTTAGCCTGAATGCAGAGACGGGCCACAGGCAGGGAGCATTCATGAAAGCGGCAAGTACTCCTGGCAATGCAACATTTTTTTTATGGCTCAGGATTCTAGTTGCAGGCAGCCAGCCCAGTTTGGGAGGGACATGTATGGCTTCTCTCTCCTGGAGACCCTTCCTAAGCACTTACTCTTTCTGGTGCTGCCACGTCCGCGCCGCAATGATGCTTGTCCCGAGGCAGTCAGCACAGCTGTGTTCCTCCCGGGCAAGGTCACAGGCATGGGCAGCAAGGTTGGCTTCAAAGGCCTACTTTGTCTTTGGCCGTTTTCTGAGATGCTTCCCTGAGAAGAGAGCGAGGAGGTCGATAACGTCCACGAGGCATACAGGGAAGGCATCTTTGAGTCAGGGAGATTAGATTTCCTGTTTGTGGAGATTGAAAAGGAAAAGAAAATAAGCTGACATTCATGCAGTCTGCAAGTCCTTCAGTCTTGGAGTTTTGTAAGGAAAATAGGTTTGTCCAAGAGCATGTTCAATGGTTATGAAATACTTTTGCACTTCAAATCAGGGGTTTGGTGAAATTCTATTGCTAGTGAAGGTTTCTAATTCCATTATAACAAGGGCTTTCTGCATTCAATTGCTAAGAAAGTCTTCTCAAATACGGTTAGAATTCTTTACAGTAACCTCATGGCATTTCAAAAAAGGACTTTCAGATGCCAGGCCTCCATTTGAAACTTGCCCAAACATGCTCCCTGCATCATGGAAAACCGGAATTTGTCCTGCTTCCTTTGTTAAAAGTCATTCTCTGACTGTAGATGCTACTGCCTGTAAGCTACAGTTATTAGACAAAAGAGAATAGGAACTATCTGTTTCCACAGATGCTTTAGAGCATCTTGGGCACTATTAGAGCATGAAGTGCCATTAACACTCTGAATGGTTCCTCTTTGATTTTGTCTCTGGGTGACTGTAAAAATCCTATGCAACAAAACTAGACTGGTTTTGTTTGGAGGCAAAAGCAAACTTGTGTATCCTACCCCATTTCCTGCATGGAAGGAGCAAGGTCAGGAAAAGGCTGGACGGTACCTTTAGCTGAAGCTTTAAGAGGCTTCTCTCATCCTAATGCAGAGAGATAGAGAGAGCAGGTCTGGAAGGAAAAGGCTGAGGCAATATTTGTGCTTCTTATTCTCTGGCTGTAGCTTCCCAGCTGCTGTTTAGGCAACTCTCTACTGCATAGCCGCTATTTTGGATTACCCTTCCCCTCTCCTTTATTCCCTAGAGAGGTCATGTATATGCTTTCACCTAAATACATTAAATTGCCAAAAAGACCATCAGTCTTCCCCATCAATGTGCTGGCGAAATAACCTCAAATTCCTTGGAACAGTGAGCCATGATGAAGTCCCTTTGCTAGCTCTGCAAAGGAAGAGAAAGGCAATCCTCTGGCTCTTCTTTCCTTTCTTGGGGGTGGAAGAATGATTTATGATTTAATAAGAGTAGTGATTCATCAAATAACTGAAGCATCAATTTATTATGAAGAAATTTCCTAAGGATGATGGAATAGCAGCTTCAAAATCAGTGCTTATGGTTGGAACACTTTGTGGGGCTATTTAAGGTGACTGAGCTGTGCTTTTGGTTATTTGCTTGCTTTGTTTATTGGTGAGGTGGGGCCTTCGTGTTATCAGAGGCGATATTGCGAAGAAATGAGCTGGAGAGACAAAGACTAATCACCAGTGCTCTTGATTGCAGGGAGGGCGTGTAGAAGGCAATGCTGGGATTAAAACAGCAGTGGGACCTCCATTCTGAAATGAAAGACTTGGCAGAAGAAAATATAAGCAGGGAAAGAGAAGTGATGGCAAGAGGGAACCAAATGTGGCAGGAGTATCTCAGAATTTAAGGTATATTTCTGCTGTGACACTAGAAGGCTTTCAAGAAGGCTAAGACTGAGTTCCCCTGGGTCTTCCCTTGGTGGTAATTGGTTTTTATTTATTTTCTTATTTATTTATTATTTTAACCCCACTGGAAGAAAACATGAGAGAGGGAGCTGGCAAGATACCAGGTGCTATTTTTCTGATTGTATGTGACAGTTTGTTTAATCCTGAGCAGAAGCACACACAGCCAACCTTTCCACAGAAGGGCGAAAAGGAAAGATTCAGATGGTGACTTCTGGGGACAGAGTCCAATTTCCTTTTGGTGTGTGCCATGGAGAGTACACAACATACAACCAAATGCTTCCAGCTGCAGGTAGGTAACCAAAAGCACAGAGTCTGGCAGCTAAGAGATCGGCCCCATGTTACTCTGCTCACCTTTCAGGCAGGGCAATGTGTTTCACTGACCTGTTTTTAAATCCGGGGAGAGTAAGGGGGTAAACTGTGCTTTAGGCTTGGAAGCTTTTCTTAGTGCTGGTGCGAGACTAGTCCCATGCTTGGATGTAGGGCTAGCTGAGGCTGGGACAACCTGCAGCTCAGGGTGGTGCAAGAGGCTGATCCTCCTCCAGATCCAGTGTTAAATGACGTGGGGGTGGCAGTAATTCCCCTTGGGAAGTGTTTGTGTCACTGAACCATCAGAAGTCAAACTGATATGCAGGCTGCATTTTCAGAGCTGTAATTTCATCCCTCTGCTCCTTGAATCAGCCCAAACAATTTCTCTCCCACCTTGGTACTCACAACCTGAGCAGGCTGAGTGACAAGCCCACCAGCTGTGCTGGGTGCTTTGATGTGATCTCTTCTGAAAGGCAAGTAGGTGTGTTTGGATATCATCCCCCGGGTCTCAGCCGTTCCTCTGAGCAGAACTCCCCGGCAGGGCTCACACTGCCTTTCCTGGGTGGGGCCTGGGGAGCTCCAACAGTCACAGGGAGTTTTCAGCTGTAGAAACTCTGCTTCAAATAATGAAATGATAATCCCAAAAGCAGCTTTTTGACCTGTACTTAATTTCCATTTGTAGAAGCAGAACACTATGTTTCTAATTCATTTTTCTCATTTCTCTGCCTAACCTGAGTATCTCTCAAGGGAACTAAGGGCCCAAACGTTTTTTGTCTCTCCCAAGTCGTGTATTTTCAATTACCATTCTATCCTGCTAATGCATATATATTTAGTTAGATCAACAGTTTCCAATGTTTAAATGCCTGTTCTAAAGACAGGATTTTGAGTCTAAAAGAGCCTTCAGCTTGTAGTTTCCCTTCTGGCAGAAAAAAAGACTGGAGTCATCCAAAATGAATAAAGGTAAGGCCGAGCACACACGAGCCCTACTGTTTGTCCTGGCTCCCTGACTAACTAAACAAAACGTGTTGCACTGTGTCACCTACAGGTTTCTACTTGAACTCCTGGGCTGAATTAAACAGTCCTGGGAGAAGCTTCTGATGAGTTTTAAAACAAGCAGATGAAGGTCGATGCTGCACTGTTAATCTGTCTGTATAATCTGGACCATGTGCCATCTCTGAGGGGAGCAGCAGTGAATCCCTCCAGCTGCGCGACTTCTCTTTGCAGCAGTAAAGATTCCCATGTAGTACATGCAGTCTGGTCAGTACATAAATAAAAAGGAGTGAGAGCTGTAAGAGGTCATCCCACCCCGTGGAGGATTAAATAGTCATAATTAATAGTCAAGAGCCCATTTTAGTAATCTCACCACAAGGATGAGAAGAACAAATAGCCCATGTGTAGCCCAGTCCCTTCTGCAAATGCTTTTGTTTTATGTTAGAAAAATCAGACCTGAAAAGAGGAGCAACATAATTGCTAGGGAAGATCCCCACTCTTCCTGTGACAAGTGACATTCCCCGCAGCCAGCCATCATGGTATTTCCCAAAGACACGGACCCCTTCTCCTTTCTGCAGCTCCAGTTCATCTGGTCCATGAGCCATGTAGGAATGGAGAGCCACACACCTGGAGAAAAGAGAGGGAGATGAAGGGAAGGGAACACGAGCTGTAGGGAAGTAACTGCCTTAACACAAAATGGAGCATATCCTGAAGTTCCTGGTTTTAATCATGCTGAAGAACCAATGCTGCTGCCTTTGATGAGTGGCAGCTGTTTGCCTGAAGCCTCTTCAACCAGTGCTTGCATCAAATATTTGGGTGCTGCTGTTATTGTGGAGAGAACTTACAGGGAAGAAACTGCCTATAACTTGAGGCCGAAGGGAATATGAATAAAAGAAAAGACAATGGAAATCATACAGAACAAAGCCGATCTTGTCAATGGTTTCTGTCCCAGAAGTGTAAGCCAAGTCAGCCAAAGGCGACAAGCAAGGATTAGGGAGGAGAAAGTTGTTGTTCTTGACCTCACATAGTGAGCACTCCATTGAAATAACTAATTAAGGACTAACATGTACTTGTCCTAAGGCAAAGCAGCATAAAAGAGTGCAGTTAAAGATGCTCTATCCAAGTGATAGCATCAAGAATACATTCTGCCTTTGAAGTACATGGTGAGCAAGAGGCCTTGCATCTGCTTGTCTTGAGCATCATCTGGAGGTGTTAAGAGGAGTGGCGAGGAGCACTCCTCATGCAGGCACACAAAGCATTTCTGAAGAAGTACTAGTGTATTAACCCCATCTTCCTTGCTTTCCATGTTCTCCTATGACCAGACACGGGCAGGCGTCCATAGCAGTTTAAAAGACCAGCTGCGCTTTAGCTACTGTCACTGGGGACTGAGGAAATCAGGCGGCAAAGATCACGTGACATTCTTTCTAGGCATCTCTGTCACTATTCTGAGATTTTCTCTAGGCAATGAGATTATTTATTCTCCACAGTGAACCATACATGAACATACAGCAAAACAGAAGCAACACAAAAGGCATATTTCTCAATTCTCCTCTGTTTGTTCTTGGGGTTTATTCCGATATAGGATTCTCGTGTTTTAAAGAATTTTCATTTTTTTCCACTGGAATACCTTTAAATTGTATTGTTGTTTTCTTTGGGGGATATGCGCTGCTCCTAAATAGTAATGAGTTACAGATCCTACAGCAATTATCATTTCCTCTAAACCAGATATTGTTAAAGAAGAGAAGAAAAGAAAAAAGCAGACTGACAAGGACTACCCCGTAACTTTAAAAAAGGCTTGTTCTCACTCCTATTGTTCAGAACAATCACTTAAAAATTTGACTTGAAAAGTCTTTCTTTACAGAAGTGATTTTTTTTTCCTTTTATTTCTTGCACAAACCAGGCAAGGTTCAGTACAAGGGTGTTCTAATTTGGCACTAATTCATCTTTATGTACAGGATTCACTTCAAGGACAGGGCATGCACATATTCGTTTGATATTGTAGGGCTGAAAAGGAGCTGTATGAAACAGGAAGCTGATTCTGTAAACACTAAAGTACAGTCCTCATTCTGTCTTGTTATTTCACTATTTTAAGGTCTTAAGAGTTTTCTTGTATTTTAGATTAGATATGCATGAATGTTTTGGATAATCTATGCTAATGCATAAATATAGCAAATATTGTGAGGGCAATAAAGATTTATAGATATTGCTCATGTATATTAATGTTTCCCAAGGTCCAGCTTCATACCGTGGAGGTGCTAATTACCATGTAGGCAGCTTGTTGCTATTTTGTTATTACTGGGTAGCTTAATATAGTGCTAGGTTGATGAATCTTATCTAGAGGAAAACAAATCAGCAAGTATATTTGCAAATTTTAACTCTACTTATTTAGGAAAGTTTTATCAAATTGGATCATACAAAACATTAGCTATTTATTTTAAGACAGTAAAGCTCACTAAAGATATTTAAGGAGTAATTTGTTTCTTTATATTTAAAAATTTAAAATATACTGCTTATAAATGGGCAGAACTAGATATCTAGAAATAAGTGAGGTAATAAGTTGCAAAGAAGGTTCACATGCTGAGAATATAATAATTCAAATAGATGAGCTTAATAATTAGGGAATGGTCAGAATCTACCTTGAATGTTTCCAGTAGGGGACCTAAATTCCTCTAGCCCTTGATTTCCCTAAAATTAATCTTTGAGTCATATTGTCATATCAAGTCTCCGTGACCTGTTGTGTTAGAACAGAAAAGTATGAATGAACATAACGAATCCTGCATTCTAATCTGGTTTTATCTTCCAACTCTAAAAACTCAGGCAGATCTTCTGCTATGGTTAGATAAGCCTCAGGAGAAGGTATTGAGAATTGCATGACACCGCCACCAAGTTTCAGTTTCCTTACGTACATATTAGCTGATATGTGATGCTGCAGGTGGGGAAGAGTCACAATAGCTGCTGAATGCCCCAGAGATCCTGGTGTGGGGTAGTAAGATGCACTGACCTACAGAAAAAAAGAAAACAATGAAAACAAAATATTAATCTGAATATAGGCTTGTTTTAGCCATTGGAACAGCAGCTGAGAGAGTTTTACAGGCCTCATGAACACTTCAAAAAAGAGATCAAGCTTCTTAACAAGGGGATTTCTGTTGGTCTATGGCTCTGATAAATACCATGTAATGACAGATCTAGAGAGGACAACTGATTCAAATGAAACCCTGTTCAGTGCCAATTACCTGCTTCCCTTCACATCTTTCCAGCAGATTGCATGGAATGAGGAGAGTATCTCCATTCATTTTCTAGGAGATAAACATCTACATTTCAAACCCCTGACTACATGCCAATTAATGCTGATCATCATTTTCAGTCAGGTGCAGTTGCAGCAGTGAAGCTGCAGGCATGAAACAAATGGAAACATAAGATAAACCATCTCTGAGTCACAGAAATGATGGTGGAAAGGACTTTTGGGGTCATCTGGTTCAATCCCCTGCTTGAAGCAGAACTATCATTGACTCAAGGTCAGTTAAAGTGCCTTTGATTTGTTTACAGAGGCATTTCAGGGGAAAGAAGAATTTGGAGCATCTGGTGAAAAAGTTTAAATTCAAAATGCAATAGCAGGAGGACTCATGGTGGTCCTTCTACTTTAACATTGAGACAATTTCCTAGGTAGAGTTTGGTAGGGCTGACCATGCTCCTCCTGTTCTGTAAATAAATAAGGAACTCAGACTTTCATATCAAACTGAGGTTACTCATCAGTGGCTGATGTACTTGCACCCTGTGCTTACAGTACCAAAAATGAGAACTAGTTCCACTAAGGCCAGTAAAATAACATGGATATCAAATAGATAAGCATCACTCCTATATCCTTATAGCACAGAAATAAATGGGCTTTGCCTAGGTTTGTAGTGCGCTGCTCTTAGTGCAGTTTCATCTTTGATTCCCTTCTGCTTGTGATTGAATTCTGCGCTCAGAATGGGGACACGTCTGAGTGGGGAGTCTGCTCTTGCTGGAAAGATGCCAACCTGCAGGCTTATTAGGACAGCTGATCTTGTGTTTGAGGAGTTTTTCAGAACAATGATTAAACAGAATAAACTTAATTTCAGCAATGACTTTCAAATGTTAAGTTTGAGCCATAAATCTGCTAAACTTATAATCATGGTTAGGCTTAAATAGGAGATCCACTTGAGCTGGGGACACACTCATTCATTGTGTTCTGTGTTTTTTCACTCCTTTTTGGCAAGCTCTGAATAAGCTGAATGCCTTTGATGCATTTACTATGTCTAATGCCCACTGCAGGAAGAAAAAGGAGTTTGGCAAAAAACAAATGTAAAATCCAGACCTGCTAACCAGTAGGAGACTGTCATGTCTGCCAGGTGAGAGACTTGTATAATCATTATCATTTCACTTGCTGTTTATTTAGCTCCACCTGGGTGTGTGGGCACTGTATAAAACAAACAATACAGTCCTTGCCCCAGTGATCTTTTAATAACCATCATTAAAGCTATTTACCATGCCTATGGTATCCTTCTTCTGAAGAGCTCCATAAACCTTTGCATATATATGATGCCAGTCTTGTCGGGTAGAGCAAAATAACTATCTGCTGTACAACTTGTGGTACAAGAGGATGGGAAGGAGAGTCTTTCATGTGCATATGGTTTGAGGTAGCTGTTTCCCTACCATCATTTTGCATCTAAGGAGAGGTATCAATCAACCTAATGCCCAGCTTGTCCTTCTCTCATAGGAGTCTTTCATGTTTAAAGGAGGAACCTCAGCATCATTTTTGCTGTCAAAGTAATTTTTGGCCACTGTGTATTGAACAAGTCCTTGCCACATCTGCTGCTGAGGTAGGTAAAAAAGCTCTTGCTTCTGTTGCAAATAGGCTGCAAGTCAGAAGATAAATCTTTAACCTCTCTGTAGTCCTGGTAAGACACCAGTACTGAGGGCGGTGTACTAGGGCTGTTTCCCCTGTTGCTTCACACTTAGCGTTGGAAATTCTCCATGTGGCATGATCAGCTTATTCTATTTTTTGAGGAGAGGCACGTGCTGTCTAACTTTCTTTGCCTAATCTTCCCCTCTGACTTTCCTGCTGTTTACCTGTGACTTCAGAACTTGCCTGGTGGGTTTTTTTTTTGTCCTGAGTTTTGTTTTAATTGTCCTTTGTGCTCAGTGGGCTCTGGCTTTGTGGCTTGTGCGCTCAGCGTGAGAAGGGAGGTCTTTCGCTTTGGGGAGACCTAGCGTTCGTGGCAGGCAGCTCTTCCCTCTGACGTGGCGCTGATGCTTGCAGCAGCTGAGCCTCCGCGTGGAGGCTACACATGTAGGCTCATTCTGGTCCCTGCTGTTGAAAACTACCTGAAGCTGTTTACTGTTTTCATCTTGTCACCTAGGCAATCTAACAAGTCCTGCGTGGGACGGACACTGCGGAGTGCAGTGGGGCTGAGCCAATGTGCTCCGGAGAGGCCATTAGACTCTCACAACACTCAGCAGCCCACATCTCTCCCAGCACGACCTGTTCAGTAATTAGTATGGGGAAAGGCAGAGAATTCCCRCACATCCACTATCTTTAATGACAGAACTTTGCACCCTCCTGCCACTGTATGGCAATGAAGACCTGGCATTTCCATCCCTGCCTTGGGTCCCTTGACGCTCTGATTTAATCCTTATGCAGTTAACAACACTGCAACCCTGTTGTCATACATTTTATGAGTGGTTTTTAGATGTTGAACACAGATAAGTAGATACTGGTTTCTTTTGAAGTGAATGTCAAGATTTATTGACTGAAAAGTTATTGTTCAGCCTAATGGAGGAGAGCATACATGGAAATTCCTCAAAAGTCACTGTGTGCTTTACTTCATTCACTTTAGGTTTATTCGTCAGAGATCTGGAAATTGGTCTTATTACCATAGTGAATTTCCTTACTTTAGAATGCTTTAGAAGGTAAATGGAGTGCAACGGATCCATGCTGCTATAACCTTTCCTTCCTGTTAGCTTCTGAGACCAGAAGAGACTGAGACTTGTATGTGCAAAGCAACTGTATGTGGTAGAAATTGCAGCTAGTCAGGATGCTGCTGTTCACATGGGCCATTGGTTCTGTTTGTCTTTGAAAAAACAAATGAGCAACTAATTCATCACTTGATTTTTTTTGACTGTTCACAAACCCAACTTCTTTCTGCTGTGCCAGAGTTTTTCCTACTTTCTCTCTCATTTGTATGTCCTCAAGTTATTGATACAGTATCAATATCAATAACTTTAACTTTCAAGTTATTGATACAGTTAATGTTTAATTTTGAACATTTGATTTCCAGCACTGTTCATGGGCAAAGTTTGCCCCAGAGAGGAGTGAAGCACAAATACTGAACATCTACAAACAAAAGAAATTTGGGACTATGTTTGCTTCTGAGTTAATCCTTTGCAGTTGTCCTAGCTAAAGCCACACTGGTGCATGATTATAACTGAGATCACATTTTGCTTTTTATTGCTCTTAGTATTCATGAAGGAATTAAATCTGGCCATTTAAGAGAATTCAGTGTGGTGTATGGGAGGTGAGGCAAAACTGGCAGTGAACTAGCTTTGTTTGAGAACCATAGGGGCAGTCATTACTGTTTGGTCTCCTCCCACCCCGACTTCTTCTGGAGATGAGTTTATTTGAAGTGGGGCTTGCACAAGTTACTGGAGGGTTTGACCACTCTGTAGGCAGGAACTCAGGCCCAGTTACTTTTTAGAGACCCAGGTTGGAATATCACCTCAGGGCCCCCATCTGCCACAGGGTGCTCAAAAAACAGGCAGAGGAGAGATCTGAGTACAAAGCTAACTCAATTTGTGCAGAAAAGATGAGCTTCAGACAAGGTCCATCAACTTAAGAGGTTGTCTCACTCATTTTCCTTATCGGTAACAGTCTTAGTGCCAGTTCATCCTGCAAAATCTGCTTGTACTCTACTAGCTACTAGCAGATAATGACTTTGGCTTGCTTGCCTTGAGAGAAAACGTTTCTTGAGCATCATAACTAATCTATCTAGGCCAGTAGCAAAAAACAGCAGGCATATGCAGATTAAAGTCTCTTGTGTACCTCTGAACTCTTCTAGGAAAGGAGCTTAGAGAGATGGTGTGAGTAAAAGCATAGGGAAACTACTCATGGCTAATGAGAGGGCTATTTCATTAGTTCAGCAGTTTATTTCAAGGCTTTAAACTTAGGCAAATAGAATGACCTCTCTGGAGCTAGTAGATTCTGCAGCGTCATCTCTAGTGTACTCCACATGGCAGAGGGAGGATGGGAACCTCCCAGATKCAGAGAATAAGACATGGGGATTTTTTAATTTAATTTCCAGTGCAGTTGGTTACCATTTGATAGCTGTTTTATTGAATGATTTGAAAAACTGATACCAGAGCTATTAGAGATAGAAAATGTTAATCCTTTTCCAAAAACATATAAAGATTAAAAAAACCTAAATTATATTAGTCAACTATACAAAATACTTTGATTAAGAAATGCTACTGCAGTGCTCAATGGATGATATAGGTCTAAGTGTCTCCTCTCACTTTTTTTACCTCTCTAGCTGGGCTACATCTCCTGGAACAGCCTCTTCCCTCTTGGTGAGGAGACTTGTGTCATGGGAAAGTTATCTGACTAGGGAATTCCTGCCACACCAAAAAATGAAGGCACTGGGCTATATTCTGCTGGGAGCTGTATTACAGCATGGTTTAATGGAAATATTTTGCCTATGGGTTGCAAACTGATTTAGCAATTGAGATGTAAGGTCTTTCAATGAAAACTGAAAATTTTCTAGAGAAAGCAGACYATTCCTTTTCACTTGGAAGTCCAATTTTGTTAAAATAGCAAAAGAAAAACAATTTAATCTGGACTTTTTTTTCACCAGCCTTAGCTGCCTTCTTGTTTACCCTTTCAGTGGCAAGGCAGAGGATTAAATGCAACAAGGACACTGAAATCTCTTTTCTCCAGAGGTGGTCTCTCCAGGCACGAAGCACATAGTAGTACGTAACAGTAATAGCCTGCACTTCTGTAATGCCTTGCTTTGGAGGATCTCCAAGTGCTTACAAACACTAAGAGATTAGTGAAGTCTCTGAAAACCCTCAGAAGCAGGGAGGTTTTGTTATCTCTGTTTCACAGATGGGAAGGCTGTGGTCTATCTCATGAGATGGAAGAGGCAGCATTGCCACACCTGGAACTGCACCAGCTCTGAGAACTGGGAACTGTGTTCTCTTGGGTTATCAATCTACCACCTTTCACAGCTAAAATTTGTTTCTGAAAGAACTGTGAAAACAAGAGGTTCTGTTGAGCCCTGCACAGGAAGGTCTAACTGAACACGGTGATCTGTGCCATCAGTGTGCATTCCTTATGTTCCTTCCAGTTTCTACCCAGGAACTTTGCTTTTCTTTTTGTCTTCTTTATCCTTAAAACACAGCCCATCTGGATCAAAGAGGTTCTGGTGGTAGGTTGTCATGGGGGAGTACAGTAAGCAGCATATTGGCCTATCTTCACAGACTGGACCCAAGGGTTTGAAGGAAAAGATGGCATTGTTCAATCTGGCATTTTCATGATACTCTGTTCTGCTAATTTATCCCTTCTAAAACATAAAAATGTGTCCTAGGGTGAAACTAATGTGAGCAATCAGTTCATCCACATTTGAAATTCAGTCCTGCATAAACTGAAGAGCATTAGCCATATTGCACCCTTGGAGTGCAGCTGTTTTCAGAGGTGAAAACAAGGTTCTCAGCACTAGAACKCTTTCAGTGGAGAGTCCCTGGGAAATCTTAGGCCAGAGGAAAGTTACCGGGCTAGAATTTGACTAGCAGTTGTGCTCTCCAGTAAAGACCACAGGATCTTTCATGATGYAGGTAGTCAGAGCTTTTCATCTCTTATTCGTTTCAACCCTAATTTCTAGTGGTCATGTCTTTGATACATTGCTGGGGCATTTTCTTAGCATGGACCTACAAGAAAAAAGTGACTCACCAGCTCTGTTTCTCTGCAGTGAATTTAGTTAATTAAAACCCAGCAACTACAGCCTCTGTTTCTGGACCTGGAATGGCAGGTAAGCTTCAAACATCTTTGCATTTCTTGTTTTCCTGTTCTGGTGGGGATCAGACCTTCCTCTCATATAAATGAAGCTGATTAGAAATTATCATTCTGTTTAAATAATTTTGATAATCAAAAGCTTTGAAAACTGGGGTTTCTTTTCCTGTATTGGAGCAAAAGTAAAACCTTTTGCTAGTATTCCTAACGGAACTGTCACTCCTGAGTGGAGAGGTTAATTTTTTTTCTCCCCATTCCCACTCAGCACATAAGCAGCAATCACTTCAGAGCCTGTGTCAAAACTGCTTTTTGTTGTTGTTGTTGTTGTTTTCAACAAAAAACATTTMATTGAATGTTTTCTAGCTAGGTATAAGTATAAAGATGATTTCAGCATTTAGTTTTGTTGCATCTCCTACAAGTACCTTGAAAGCYCTTAAAAGTATAAAATTTTATCTTCTGTCTCAACACCTTTTCTTATTCCATCTCCCTATCCAGCTCGTCTCCAACATGTTTTCTRGTGTGGCTTCTTCTAAAGCTCTTACTTCTCCCTGCTGAAGCAGGYGGAATTCCTTGGCAAGAGAGTGTTCATGACATGATTTGTGCATTAGGGATATTTTCCCATTTCCATTGCAAAGACAGGAAATGCTCTTGGTGCATGAAAGTCCTTCATGTTCCAGATAATTTTCTAATATAAAAACCCCCAAATGTACTTGATTGTGCATGTCAGATTTATTGGCTCACTTTAATGAGTAGTAAAGAGTAGCAGCAACTTCTGGTCAAATGTTTCCTGACTCAAGTACTGCCAGGCCCACAGCAATAAGCTTAGTTGTGACTGGGAAATGAGATCAGCAGTCTGACAAGAGATTCCTGTAGCTTCATGTATTTTCTCTTGGAAGCAGAGAGGAAAGGTTCAGATTAGCAATGGAGTATTCTCCCTCTCCCCTGCAGCCTGTTCAATTGCACAACGTAACACATGCACGGACAGGGTGAGCTGCAAGCTCTGCAAACTGGTTTTAACTCCACTATAGTGCATGGCTTGGCAATGCTGGAAGGAAGGAAGAGTATTTTAATGAGCCAGCACTTACAGAGGCAGTAGGAGGGCCTGTAGGAATGCCAGTCTCTCCCAGTTTATTCCCTTTTATGGACTGAAATGAGTCCGACCTGATCCCCATTGATGGAAGTGCCAGGCAGTCAGGTACATATTGTTTGGGAAACTCTAGAAATACCTGGCACAGCTTTTTAAACCTTCATTTCTTTTTCCTGATATGAACTGTGTTTTTCCCAGCCAAGTGCCAGCCTCCCTGGGGATGTCAGCACAGGGCTTTTCAAGATGCTAACACTGTTCCTTGACTCCCTGGAACATAGGTAGCCTTATAGCTTAGGGCAAGTGTCACATAACTAAAGACTACTGGAAAATTCCCACTTTCATGTGTGTGTGTGGGGGGGAAACCCTAAACACCCTAAATTAAGGGATGGACACCTCCATTCAAAATGCCTGTTTGTTTGTTAGTTTTTTAATTAATAGATSTAAATCTATCTTCAGTATCTGTCTGGAAGCATGTCCTTGCAGAGGAGATGGATGGAAAGCCTCAGATGCTAATAGGTCACTTGTTTTTCAGTTTTGGATTGCTAAAGTCCTTTTCTGCACCATCCCCAAATGACTTCTGATGCCAAGACTCTCCCTTCTGCAATCCTAAGCCTTGTTTCTTTCAAACCTAATTGCAGCAATAAGGTCTTAAATCCTTATCTCACAGAGGGTATGAAACTAGGTCATTGCCTGAAAGGACAAAATTCACTGTCAGGCGTACTTAGGACAGTGTGTGCCAACGGAGCAAGCACCTGCCCAGCAAGGGAGGTGTGAGCAGCAGTGCTCAGGGATGCTGCTGACAAGGGCAGTTTCTCTCTCAGAGGGAGAAAAGCTCTGGTGTTTGGGTGTGGAGCACTGTGGCTGCTCTCAGACTTCACTGGGTTTCGCATAGAAGCCCCAGATAGGAGAACATGGACTTTCCCTCGCTCCCAGGGTGGGCGGGTGCTGCGGCGTGCATTCCTAATGCCAGTGATTCACCTGCTAACCGCCTGAGCAGAGCCTCTGCGGCTTCACCCAGAGCTCCCCATTCTCATGCAAATACTTGTTCCCTTCCAGCACCATACCTCCTTCTGTGTGGCAAAAAGCATGGCATCAGCACTCCTTCAAGAGGGCTTGGCAAGGCAAGTGTTTTCCAACCCTTCTACCTGTTCATTTTTTTCCCCTTTCAAAGGCTACTGCATAGCTAAGCCCTTCTTCAGCTAAAACTACCCAACCCTATACGTTGTCCTATGGGACAACTTCCATTCAACAACCAGTGAAATCCTTACATGCTTTACYCTCAAAAATGTTTCAGTCTTGGCTGCCAGGTTTTGGAAAATCCGTCTGAGACTCTGTGCAGTTTGCAGGTGACTCTCAGATGGATCACGAACAAGGATCCATATTCATTACTCAGCAGACTTTTGAGTACAGACTTGACACCTGGATGAACCGTGCTGAGGATAACAACCAGGAGTTGAAACAGCTGAGCTAAAGATTCAGCTCCATCTGGCGCACCGTATTGTGACCACACACAAAGATCTAGGCTACTCAACTTTGGAAAACTTACTAGAGGGCACAAAAATGCACAGAAGTAATTAAGGGTGCAGTTCAGTCTGTGTAAATCTTTCATTTATGTCATTGCTAATAACAAAAAGCCCCAGTTTGATGGTCAAACTCCAAGGCAACTTTCAGCGTTAGCATTGGGTGCACAGTTGTTCGTTATTTCTAAACTTCTATCTTATCTGGAGTTGTTTAAATCCAAGAGAGATCTTTTTTCCCTCCAGATGATGTTGTGTATATAAAATTGTCATGTCCAAACCATGCTTTTGGAGATGCACTACCATTTTTTCAAAAGTTTGTTACTATCAGGGAAAAATTTTCACAAGAAGTTGACAAGCTCTGGATAAAGTAACCTTTGGAATTAACGTCAACCCTTGTCTCTCCCATTATTTTACAATTATTATTTACTTATTGTTCTTTATTCTTAACCTTGGAATTTTTGTTCTGATCATGAAAGTTCCCTTATTAACAAATTCCCCACTGCACTTTCAATCTGATTAATATTAGAAATATTAGAAAACAATATTAAAAAGCAACACTACCTAACCAGCACTTTGTGTCTAGACTAGGACTTCAAATTTGCAGGTTAGTCAAATCCAGCAACTCAAATCCAGATATGAAAAATRGAAAAACTGCAACCTGTGTGGCCACAAGAAGAACAAATACACCCTTCTGTAAATCTCCAGGAGAAAAAAGTTATCATATAGTAAAAAGGAAATTCAGAACCATTCTAAAGCAACAAGTTAACATTTTCACTCTATTGCTTATGTTGTTGACAATAGTTCACACTGAGATGTTTTTGGTAAAACGATATTGGGTTCATGAGACATGATACAATTTCAATTGAACTATAGTTCTATTGTAAGGCTTCATTTCCTCTCACATAAAACAGGATCTAACATGCAAGGCTCTTTACAGGCTATTGCTAAGTACAAAATCCCTGCTGGATTTTATTACATAGAGACTGAACTACTAGCGGCTGGCTTATTGCTTTATAAAGCATTTAAAGCAACCTTGAATATGACAGATGTCATATAAATCTAAACAAAAGCTTTTTTCCCTCCCATTTCAAGTGATCTGTAAAGACTCTGTATTGAGATCTTAGATCAGAAGAAGGAATGAGATTTTTCTTCCTAAAATAAGGAGAGAATTATCTCAGCCCTAAATTCAGCCTCTCTTGGCATAGTCTTAGGTTTAACTCGTAGACAGGCAGGGACTCCATGGTAATTACTCTCTCATGGTAGGAACCATTCATCTGGAAGTGGGTAAGTGCAAGTAGCAGGCTGATATACCAAAGGGCAAAGACCCTGGTTAGAAGAAGCAGGAGGCTAATAATTATTTCAGCAGGTGTTAAAGCACTGCCKAATAGCACATCTTTGCTTTTTGTATAGAAGCCTACTCTGTAGATTGCATGCCTTTGGAGAAAACGTAATGGATTAGAATGTAGTAATGAAGCTCCATGCTTCTGGACAGGATTTCCCATCCTCAAATATCTGCATATGCCCTGTAAATCAGTTGTGAAGCAAGCCCCTAGCATGTTTGGTTTAGTGCACAGGTACAGAGCAGCTGTGACGTACACGTCCAGGAGATCTTATGTATTCCGCATGCACAAGCCCTACGGTACATATGCTGGTCAGTGCATGTATAGTTGGCAACTTGCAGCAGACTAGTTGCAGAAGGCACTTTGATTTGGCTGCTGAATGTGGCAGGAATCCTATGCAAGTCTTCAAAGTCCTCAGGTTACACTTGTACAAAATTTCCAGGCAGAACTAAGGATGGGTGTAGGGATATCAAAACATGTGATATCCTGCATATAAATTTGGGAGTTTAATCAATAGTTTTTGAGGTTGGAGAGCAACTTGTGTACTTGGCTTGCCAACAAAACTGAAATACAATAGAAAAAGAGCAGGTTTCTACTTTTCTTGAAGCACAGTGTCAGATGAAAAGGCTATTAAAACAGTCCCTGGCAGTACAGATCCACTCAATGCAATGCAGCTTTTTCATTAATCTTGCTGGGCTTTTATTGCCCCACAACAGACAGCCTGATTCTGCAGGCCCTACCGTGCTGCTGGTAACCTGACATAGTCATATGGTGAAATACTCCCCTGTGCAAGTTGTTGGCAAAACTCCCCTTGACCGCAGTCAGTGCATTACCTATCAACTTGGCAGTATGGGTATTGGAACACCAGAACCATTTTTGCCAACTCATACTAGTACTTGCAACTTAATTCAGTGAGACAAGCCAAGAAAGGCTCTCATCACTGAAGTAATGCAGCTGAATGTGGCCCATGATTGCTTTTAGCTTTAGTTTTGCAGACATTGAGAGCAGTCTATCTTGGAGCAACATCGTAATATGGCAAAATAGATGTTCACTTGTAGCATGCGTTCAGGCATGTACATTAGCACGTAACTGTAAATAAGCTAAGGCCCAGTTAACGCCCCTGAGAATTCATGTTCTGTAYTAATCTTTCTAAAATGGAAAATATTTTATTTTGTAAGTTAAGCTGTCCATTTTTCTCATATTCTATCCCTGCAGCTTAGTGTCATAAGAAAGAAATCAGAATGGGAATGCGTTTTATCCAAGTTTAGTCACTTTGATAACTTTATTTTTATGAATTGTCTTGGGTTTCTGAACTCTGAAGACACACCTTTCCAATTCAAAAGGAATGGGAATGTGTTTTATCCAAGTTTAGTCACTTTGATAACTTTATGAATTGTCTTGGGTTTCTGAACTCTGAAGACACACCTTTCCAATTCAAAAGGGAGAGAAAAAGCCCTAAGCTGCTGGACTTCATAGGTGACCTATTCCATTACAGATGCTGTTACCAGGAGTCTTTTGCCATCTTTCTTTCTTCTGAACGATATGCAAGTATTAAGTTAATAAATGATCCAAGTTCAGCTAAGCTTTGGCATACTGTTTAGATCACCACAAATAGAAATTCTTAAATGCCGCTTAATCCTTCCTAAAAGAGCTGTTTTATTGTCTGTTCATTAGCTCTTTGAATGTCTATCTGCGCAGCAAGCATTTCTACCTATAATTTGCATTTCTGCATAGTACTGTTCCTATAGCGTTTGTGCTGCTGTTGTCTTACCTGGACAGGCGGGCCATAAGGAAACTCCACTTTCTCACTGCTCTGGGTGGCCACGGTGGGGTTACTGGAGCTGATGAGCACAGGAGAGCTGATCTCCAAGGTCTGCCGGTCGGCGGGTGARTGGACCATCCTGTTCAGAGTGTTTAAGGCAGTTGTGATCGAGAATTGTCTCAGGCTCTTCCTCCTCGAGTCYGATATCTTGTGGAAAGTTGGTGAATCTGTGCCTTTTGATTTGGGGGATGCTATTCTTAAAGGTGATGTGCATTTAAGCTGAGGGGACTGGTGGCTTTTGCTTGTCTGTAGGAGCTGTCTTGCAGTAGTGTTTGGCTGGAACAGAAAGAAGGAAAATTGAGTGATGCTATTCCAGAAGTTACACTTTTCACAGATTCAGCCCTGTGACTGCTCTTCCCCCACCCCCACTCCCCCCTCCGTTTTCCTGTCTAGAAGCACAGTTGTGTTCACATTTGAGAGGACATCATAGGTGATCTTTAAAAATCTGTGTCTCTTTTTTTATGTTACTCTTATGTTTTCTGTGAGAAATCCCAAATGCAAAACAACTGATTCAAAGCTAGCAGCCAGATTRAAATTGGTTTGAAAAATTTGTTGCTTAGACAATGTTACTGAGGCTTGAATGTCTTCTCCCTGTCCCTGCCTCCTCACGCCTCTCCAGTGCTTTACTGAAAGCTTCATTTTGTGTGAAAACCTTTGACTTGCAGAGGTATAAGAGGAGATGRCTAACTCTCCAGCACAGTGTTATAAGAAACTTAACTCTGAAATAGAAGGGACATCTGGGCACATCTTCCTCTTCGTTTTGTGCTAGCAAGCTTGGGTGCATTTCATAACGGGATATTAAACCTCTACAGGCATCTTTTTGGCGCTAGTTTAGCAAAGACCTCCCTGATAGTTCATAGTTTGTGAGCAGARTTAGATCCATCCAATTATGTCTCTCTAGGCCAAAACATTCATAGTTTAATCCTGTTTCCATTGAAAAAAAAGCAGTTTTTTGGTTTTAATGAGAACAGAGTCAAGCCCTGAATTTGCATAGAGGCAATATTTAAACAGTAATTCTTGGAAACTGCTGATCACTACAGTATTAATAGCAAAGGGCATGTGGTGACAATGTGATTTTTTTTTTTTTTTTTTTTTTTACCACAATGACTGCCAAAGGAATTAATCATGATTTACTGCTGACATTAACGAATTGCAAAACTTCAAGATTCTCACCCACTCATGTGAAGCAATATGCCTGGCTCCTGGGATGAACAAGAATTAGTCTAACACAGACTAGGTATTTGTCTCAAGCATTATCATTTTAAAGCATGGATTGTTTTCATGTTTCCCTCCTCCTCACTTCTTAAATCAAGGTTTAAAAACCATAGTGTGCGCATGTGTACACATATAAAGTGATAATATTATAATTTCTGTATGTAATTAAACCAGAACCATTTTTCTGCCTTCACTCAGCAGCAGAGGATGGGATAAAATGGGGCACAAATTTAAGTGTCAAAGCCAAGAAATCTCTTGTATCTGCCAAACCAGACCTACCTTTGCCRCCTTCATAAATTATTTCCAATTCCTTGGTGGCTTTATATGGTTATAGTAAACATATTTCTGTTAATGCCAGATTTAAATAAGTAATTACTGAATTAAAATGATTTCATTAAATGAAAAGATGTTTTAGAAAATATATTAGAACTTCAAATAAGATATTTTACTAGTGTCCTGTCATGAAGAAGCGCTTTCAGTAATTACGACGATTACAATTAATTTTATTTCTAGGAATTCTCGTTGGTGCCATTTACACCCTGCATCTCAAGCTTAATTGTAGGGATACAATTAATGTCTAGACCAAGAAGAAGACGATGACGACGGTGAGAGCGGTGGCTCGGAGGGTGCCGGACGCGGCGGGGCTGCCTGTGACCCGAGCCCTCGCGGTCCGGGGCCAGGTGGTTGGACTCGCGACACGCGTCCTCGATGAAGCGCGGTTATGGCGCAGAATTATAGCCGAACTAATTATAAGCGTTATTTTGGTGCTCTGCCAGCGATGCTCCGGGTGTTTTTTGGCCCCTCTGTCCTGCCCACGCGCCGGGGGCTGCGTTTCAGCGAGGGAGGGGGAAGCTGCCCCGCGTCCCGGCACGGCGCAGGACGGCACGGGACGGCACGGCACGGCACGGCGCGGGATGGGACGGGGCTCTGCCCGGCGCTGCGGTGGGCTGAGAACGGACTGCACCTACCTCCACAAACAAGATGGGGAAGATCCCTACTTTGTCGCCCAGCTTGCCCTCCGCCCAGTTGTCATCGACTCTGCTGGTGACGGCGATGATATCACCCTGAAAGGCAGGAGGACGCGGTTACCAGCCGTCTCCTGGGGGAGAGGCGCGCAGCAGGCGTGAAGGYGGGTTCGCTCCGTCATTTTGCAAAGCAGCCTTGCTAAACAGCCTCAGCGCKGTGCCCCTATAAAGCCCTCTGCTCAGCAAAGCTCTTGGTACGTACTTATTCCGAAACGCAGGCTTCTCTGTCCTAATTCAGCACAATGCTTAAACATGTTTTTAATTTAAAGGTGCAAGCCTGGCTGAATTAGGACCGTGGATGTTAATGTAATGCAAAATGCACAAAAAGCACGCGAGCTTTTAACTTGTTTGAAGGCTTTCATCACATGGAGAACATGCAYAGAACTAATAATGGAAATGGCATTTTTGCTATGTACCAAGGAAAAAATACTGTGCAAGTGTCTAGGTAAGTGGTGTCACGCTGCCAAAAAACTCAGATCACTTTTAGGAGTTGAAAAATTCTGATACTATTGAAGTGGAAAAGCTAGTTTGTTTTGACAGATAGCTAAACCTCTTTGGAAAGACCTATACAACRAACAGCCCAGCAGAAATGAAATCTTCTCAATTTTTAATATATTTTAATTTCATTTTTCTAAGGATATCTGCTAGAGGTGTGTGTATTGGAGGGAGGGAGTGAAATATTTAACAGGAACAAATTTATGTTTTTCTCTCTTTTGAACTAATAGACAAAGTTCAGGGCTAAAATTTTATCAGCTCCAAGCTTCCAGGTGGCACAAGAGGTTAGTTTCTACTGGCCAAAATGTTTGCTTTCACACAGAGTATGTGCACAAAATTTCCTTTGGAATTGGTGGAAGGTTTGTATTAATCTTGCAGTGAAGTAAATTAGGCAAATYAAGGCTATCTGCTGGCTCCTTCCTCGAATGTTAAGAGTTTGCTACTTGATAGTGCACTAGAATCACTACAATCACACCATTCAGGCAGGTGTGTTGCCAAATTACTGTTAGCTTATTCCAGAGGTAGGACAAGGGTATATGAAGATGGGGCAAACAGCAGGATGTTAAACAGAAAGATAGAGGGATCTTGTCCAGATGTAAGAGGTGATGAGGAGGAGAAGCCACCTGCTGAGCCAGGGGCAACTTGCAGGACTCCCGTGAGAACATGCAGCAAGAACTGAAGCTTGGAGGTGTTTTGTTGTTGTTGTTGATTTTAAAACAGCCAGTTCAGATGCCAGGTCCTATTTTTGAAAAACTAGATCAAGCTGCCTCCAGCAGAACTTTGGTTTAAAGCCAGGCTGTGTTTCACCTCGGACAAATGCAAGTCTTGCATCACCCATCCAAGGCTCCAGCTTGCCTGYGTTAAGGGTCTCCTGTCTGCTAGGGCTCCAGGAAGCATAGAAYATTTCTTTAAGATGGCTTGCAGAGAGGAGGGATTCCCCAGTCACYCCTGCAGCTGGCCAGTTATCCAGGAGTGCTATGCTCAGCTGGAGGAAGATGCAGTACCGGCCCTGGCAATTTCTCAAGGTTATTGCAGAAGGAAGTTACCAAAGTAACTTCTCCAATCTTCCAACACTTTATACAGCAACTGATTGGTGTTGCAAAGCATGGCTATAGGAGGATGTTCTTGCCTCTTTGAAGAAGCATCTGCTTGTTTTAGATGTGTGCTAACCCTCCATGTGTGAAGTTTGCTGTGGGAGTGGAGATGAGCACARTCTCTTAAAGCAAATAAGCAGAATGAGTAAGCAGTGAAACAAAGACAAATAAAGTGAAAAAGAAAAAACAAATCCAGACGGCAGAAAACTGAGGAAGGTGCCTGCTGTTAATAAGTAAATCATAATGATGAAGGGAGGGTTGCTGGCTCTCCAGGTTCTTTGTGTCTGCACTAGCAGGGAGAAAAACCCACATTTTATAGTGCTGCTGGTGATGTCTGGGGCTGTTCTGAAAACTGTTTTTTTCTCTTTTAGTTCATCTCCTTCTTAGTCAGAAACTACAGCTGCATCTTAGCTATTTTATTTTTCTTGTTCCCTGACCACCCCATGTTTAGCTCTGACTCCTTGGAGACACCTGGCCGGCACCACAGCCTCCCTCTCATGCCTCTTTCCATCAGTGAGTGCTAGAAGAACGTCAGAGCTGTGTTGCCAGCTGGAAAGAAGAGGTAACTTTTCTGTTAGGAGACTGATGTCTGTAGGCACTGCTTGCTCTGCGATGCCTCAYCTCATTTTGACACTGCAGGGAGAGCACACTTTGGGAGGTGCAGTTACTCAGAAAACCGTGTACTCATAACAGATAATAAATGCAAGCTCTGTGACCTTTGGGGAATACAGAGTTCAGGTATTGCTCTGTGACTGTATGTTTCTAACAGATTTGCCAAATATGTTCAAGGTGTCTGTGTCTAAACAATATATCCCTGGACTTGGAAGCAATTTTCTTTGATCTGTCATTAAGCATCTTTTAAAGATACCACTGGAGTGCTTTGGTACTGAAGGTAGACTGCAACCGTCTCCCATTCCTGGCTGATGAGAGGAGCCTTGCAGAGAAGCTGAGGCAAAGGACTGAAACTGCTGCTCACGGACTCTGCTTGCATCCCTCTCTAGATGCTCCTCGTTTCRTAGATATCAGTGCGTGTCCTCAGGGAAGTTAGGTGGGAGATTTTTCAGCCACTGATGTCAGAGTCTGATACACTAGTGGGGCTTGGTGACCTTACTGATTTTTGTACAGAGCTTAAAGATTTTAAAAAGAAGGATACTATGGAGCTGTAAAGTTGTAGGATATGACACAATCTAAAGWGGAAAAACAGCCCAACCCATAATACCCAGCCTCTGGCTGCTGAAAGGGTGGTGTTACCTTATGAAATGTCAGGCAATCTTTGTTTTCATTTTTGTCCCTGCTTCTTAGGTCAAAGTTGTAAAGTGCTCTGCAGAGGGGTGGTGGCAGCGGCAGATGCTTGATGACCTGTACAGAGCTGGCTGGGAAAACACCGCTGATGCCATTGATCTCGCCCAAATACCAGTTTTCATCCAGCTGCCGGAGTAACATGATGATGTCTCCTTTATTGAACCTCAGTTCCCCAGGATTGTGCCCGCGGTAGCTGTACAGGGCCTTGGCTCGTGGAACCTGTGGGACGAGAAGGAATCCTGAGAATTCATCTGTGACAGTGATCGTTGATGTAGGTAGAATGTCCCCAAAGCATTGCTAATTAGTGGGAAAAGGTTAGAGGTCTAAGGCTTAGGCAAGCATTTATTGTGATTACCTACCCACATCCTTTCTTCTTGTCTTTTTCTACTGAAGATAAGCTCCTATTCCAAATTTGTATCAAGATGAAAAGCAGGCTCAGCTTGTTTAAGAACATCAAGAAACAATAAATTCCTTAAGCTAGTCTTCTCATGGGATCTTATTATCTCCTATAAGTTTTCCTATAATCAAATGCCTATTTTAATGAACTCAAATATTTCTATTTTAGAATAACTGGTGGTCACATCAGTGGTCCAGCTAACCCACTTGCTATCTCCTGAAGTGGCCAGCAATGCATGTTTCAGAAAAAGCTAGAAGAGCAAAGAAAGTGCAGGGTACTACTTTCCCAGGTAATCTCCTTACTTTAACACTGTAACTGTGACTCTGTTTCTGTCTTTAATCTGAATTACAGGAAGAGAGACTTTCTTAATGTTGCTGCTGTTGCAGTACAGTATGAGCGGAAAGAAGAGATATACCACATCCAAAAGAGATGAAAGAATTTTACCATCTTGACTTTCATCAAAATGAAACTACAACTTAAAATAACCACTTTACTGACCTTTATTAATACTGGAAAACTCCCATGTAATACACAGTACAACAGATCATTTAGATGTCTGAATGAAAACTAGAGCCATCCCTGGACTCATTACTGCAATCCCAAGAGGTACAGTGTGAGAAAASTCTGGCACATATTTTGCCTAGAATATGAGTGCAGATATGCTGATGATTTGTGCTCTTTATGTAGCTGTTCTAGATATGCATTTTATGGGGCTGCACACACAGTAAAYCAGGAAAACTGAGAAGCTTTTATCTGTAGGTGCCTGTGCTAAAGACTGATGGAGATACCACGARTGAGCGAGCAGATTTATGGGACGTGAGTGTGTTCCACAAAACTCCATCCTAAAATAAATAAGCAGTTGGTTTGTTATTGTCATTTGCAACACCACAATTATGTGAAATGCAAAACACTGGGAAAAGATGTTCATCAGGGAAAAAAGTTGTGTTCTGTCCTTCTGCTGGCCCTTTAGATGGGTAAAAATGAACGGATCCATTCACTGTTGTCAGTGATATAAGGCTTTTAACCATCTTTTGTGCCCGTCTCTGAAGAGCTCGATCTTTTTTGGCGGAGGGAAGTGAAATGCAGGGTGTCCCGGGGACACGTCGCCCCCTGAATCGCCCAGCGCTGGCTCCCCTCTGCCAGGTTGAGTGGGCAGGAGGGAGAAATCTGACTTCTGGTCTCGATGTGTGGAAAAGATCATGGGAATGATAGTGCAGTGCTCCCCAACGCTCATCCTTGCTCGGAGAAGGAACCGAGAGGAGAAGCGCTCCAAGCATGGCATTTGCTTCAAAGCATTTGAAACAGGAACCAACTAATTTAATGCTTCATTCTAATTAAGCCATCCTGTTAGTTTGTGCTAATAGTAAACACACATGCATATCTATTACTACCTGGGGAAAGATGAGCAAGCAATGGGATGCTGARGAAAGTAGAATATTCTTTCTTTCCCTTGGAAAAAAGAAAATGGTGATCAAGTACTTCATGAATTAATTTTAATGAATGGGAGTGCAAGCCAGGATAAATAGCTGAAGACTGTTTAGACAGGATAGGTGCATGCGTGACGTTAGGACTTCATGGGATTTACCCCACTAGCTTAAAGAACTAGTCGGGTAGCCTCTGCAGAGTGGCCGATCACCCCTGAGAGCTCCTGGAAGACACGGGAGGTCTCGGAAGCTTGGAAGGATGTTTCAGCATGCTGCTGTGACCCTCACCTCCGTGCCGAGAGATGCCCACGCAGAGCTGACACAGTCTCTTGCGACCTGCCCCATGGCAAGTCCTGCGCCCCGGCCCCAGCCCCGTGCGAGCCTGGGCCCAAGGACTCTGCTGCCCAAGAACAACCCTCCCCKCAGTCTCAGGTGGGAGAGACACATTCCCTAGTATCTATCTTCCATTGAGGAACTGGAGAAAATGTGGGTTTTTTCCAGCAAGTTACCCTGCAGAAACCACGGGGTGATGCTGTCCTTGCTTGAGACACGAAGCATCCCGTGCTCCAGGCAGGAGCCCCGCAGCAGGCTGCTGTCCGCTGTGACAGGTTTGGAGCTATGTCCTGTAATTCCTACCAAGTCTGCCACATTTGTGGCTGCTACAGGAAAAAAAAGAAATCATTACACAGCTCAGCTGCACAAGGACAGGAGGTGCACCTTCTGATGGGACGTGAGCGGGCTGCTAAACTACTTCAGGTAGGTCCTGYTCAGAGTTGCTGTAATATTTGAAGTGGTGTGACTGGCAGGCAAGGTGCAGCTGGTGCTGTTAGTAGCTGCTGATTTGCCTGGAAAAGACTGTCAGGGTCTTCTGACTCTAAGCCAGCTGACGCCGACCCCACCAGCTTTGTGGGAGCTGGGAGAGGCTCCTGATGCCAGATGTGGAGCACGCGCTGCGTGGTGCGGCGGGACGGGAGGACTGGGCTGAGCTTCTGCTTGCTTCACGGAGGACGTGCAGGTCTGGCGGCCTTAGACTGCACAGAAATAAGTGGAAACAGCACTTGCTTGTGCAGCTTGCTTACCCCCTCCTTCCAGGTCAGGCTGAATGTATTCACTGTGAGAGGGCTTTGCAGTCGTGGTTGCACATCTCTCTCTGTGTCGTTTCTTCCTACGCCACCTCTCACGCCCCCCTCTCTCTAGCCACCCTCCGGTTCCTAAAGCTTCCTTCCTCTCCTCCCACTCACTTCTTGCCTTTCCTTCGTGCAGGTTTTCTCCTGTGCCTGGCAGAGCCTCTGTCTAAGCCTGCCGTTCAGCAGCCCGCACGCCACGTTTWGTCTTCTGCACTTTTCCTTCTGTTCTCATTTCTGCTTTCCCCTCTAGCTCCACAATTCCTCAGCTGGTCGGCAGATTCAATCTGGGCATGTGAGAGACAGCCCTAACTTTGCACAGGACTTCAGATAGCTGAGCTCTTCTGTCCACTCATCGACATTTCTTGCAAACCTTTTACGGAGATAAATGTATAGTAGTTAATATTAACGCTTATATGCATCTTCAGCRTCGAAAAAATATTCAATTTGCCTTTGCACATTATTCATGAGAAACACTTATGTTTATGCTTAATTATACAGGAAGAGACCACAGATGAGATTCATTTCTCTTCATTTATCAAGTTAGAATTTTTGTATTCTGGAAATTGGTGCTAATTCTGAGCTCCACGAAGCAGCATTAGCCTATTCCATCACTGCCATCTTGTCAACGAATTACACGAATGCTGATGCTTCTTCATCGTGTGTGATTATTCACCTCCAAAGCTCACTGTAATCCAAGGAATGTCTCTGTTGGCTTTACAGTTCACTAGGATTTTGGATTAGAAATGGAGGTAGCTCAAATCTGGGTGGAATCCAGCAATTCATTCTTTTGTTATCACTGCAAACAGAATCAGCCAAATGTTCCCCTTCCACAAGAAGGGGCTAGAACCAGGAGACCGGTCGTTGTGTTCCACGAACATCCAATTAAAAACACCTCAGAATTAAGTTTCAAAAGGACTGATGTTGTCATGAAGAGTCACATTAGATTTGATGCATGTTTCTAATTTTGTGAAAAGGGAAAATTGTAATCACGCTGAACTGTTTCAGCACTTGATAACTGATATTTTCACAATATGTTCTTTGGAACTGCCAAAATATTTTTTCTAATATTTTAATACTTTAATAACAGTAATATTTAAAAATCAATGTCATTTAAAAAGAGGAGAAGGACTAAAAGAGCCATAGCAAAACAAAGCACTTCGTTTTGGAATCAACTGAAATTAACTTGGAATTAAGCTTTTCAATATCTTAATTTCATCAAAAACCTCTTTCAATTCAATCTATTATTTTTTAAGATCCAAGTCATTTTTTTCCAAAGTTTTACTTTGCCTTTTTAGATTTTGTTTGTCTGCTCAAACTGAGCCAAACTGAGCCAAAAAAAACCATTGATTGCTCAACTTTTTTTAGGATATAAAACAAGCCTTTGTCTACCCCCATGGAGCTACCGACGAAGTTTTCACTGTACAGGGTGCTCTCCTCCTTCAGAGGAGTTTCACACGCTCCATCTTCTAGCTGAAGCATTCAGAAAAACATACATCCGGGTCACCGTTTTTTAGCGTGTTCAGAGGATGTATAAAAGAAAAGTAACTAAATAAACCTGCACTAAACATCCCTGCTGAGAGAAGCAAGTAGAAACCCTCTACAGCCATCTCCTGTCCTTTCTTATCGTTCCCTACGGTGCTTATATACAGCAGTGCCGGCAGCTCTGAGCACATCTAAAACCTGATTCCTTGCTCAGGCTGTGATTGGTTTCTGTCCATGCTTAGATTTGCACTGGATCCTCTACAAGAAATCTGGTTAGCCTTATTTAAAGTAGGTTAATTGTAGCGGCAGAAGCCAGCGTGCTAATTAAACTCAGCAATAAAGAACAGGTATGCCTGGAGGTAGGATGGGGCTGCGCGCACGGCCAGTCCCGTTCCTGGGCTTGAAGTGTGCCCGAGTTCCTGAGTCGGACATGGTGTCCTTGTATTTAACTTTTGATGGATTTTTTCCTGTTAATTTGTCTAGTTGCTTAAACTTTCATGAGTTGGTAGTGGCAGCAAGATGTTCAGCCCAAATGTTGCCCAAACATTGGGTTCAGCATCTCTTGTTAAATTCAGCTTGAAAAATGCTACAAAAGGCTCCACGTAAAGCTTAATTAAAAATTGTTGAAAACCTGTGCAGAATAAATTTCTGGTTGTTTATTTTATTTTCAGGATCATTCCACTCCTATCAACTTTGCATGTATTTAGAACCCCAAATTGCTGTCCGGTATTGAAGCGGCAGCAAGTATGAAAAAATAATAGGCACTAGTGAAAGGAAAAGATTTTTTTCCRTGATGGCATGCAGTACTGCACTTCTGGACTAAATTAAAGAAAAAGAGGCATGTCTTTCACATTCTCTTATGTGAAAGCTTCTAAAATTAGTTGGAAGTTGAAGGAATAATTAGTACATTAAAAAGGGAATAATTTAGTACATTAAAGCATCCAGAAATATTTTTTGTGATATCAAGTAGGAATAGACCAATGTGATGTTTTACAAATTTGTAAGATTTTGGGAATTTGTCCAGTTAGAGTTTATAAACCTGAACTCGTGTGTGTTTCAGGGCTGAGGAAATGCAATTTTTCTAGCTAGTGGAAATGTGTGCCTTTGATTACTGTAAAAAGAACTACCTCTCTCCCCCAAAAAGCCTTTTTCTCGATCTCCATGGTTTGTGATTGGGCATAACTTTTTCAGCTGCCTGCTTCTTACCCTGCTTCATTTTTTCTACTACTTTTTTTTTCTCTCCATTTTTTTTTCTGTCATGCCTGAGTGAAATATGAATTGTTCATTACAGAGCCCTTTGGGAGGTATCTCAAGCTCTCTGCATGGCTAGAAAACAATTTTGCCCACTCCTTGCAGCAAGTGAGGCCAGTCATTGGGGTTAGTGAGAACCTTGTGAATCTGCTTACAGAACAGTTATGAATTTCAGGTGAGAAAATACAGCAGGTAAACTGAAGGCTTAAGAAACTCCGTGTCACTGCTGCAATGTAGTGCACCATCTCTATGCAAGTTATTTTTTTTTCTCCTTGGCCACTGTACCACCAGCAGTGATGACAGCAGATGCACTTCAGTGCATTTTCCCCATAGCTAGTGCATTTGAGGCTGATATGGGAGAAAATATTTTATTATTATTATTATTATTCTCAGTGTCTGGCATCAACTGTGCTAGGGCAATCATCCAASACATCTGAGTCTCCCTCCATATAAAACAAAGAAGCAAATTAAAAATGTTATGTGTGTGCATAAGGAAGCAATTTAAACCGTCTCTTCGTAGCTGGGGGAAATGCACACTGTAATTATCTTAAATGAACTAGTTATAACTTCCTTGTCAGTGTCACCGGATTATTATAGGATCACACAATATACAGGCACTGGTATAAAGAAAGGGCAGAGGGATGACCAGAGAGACACATCAAAACTTGCCAGGAAAGGAAGAAAAATACAGTTAGGAAGAACRGCGATTTCTGAAGAGATTTCTGGCCAGCGCGGTGCGTGTCGCTGGCCCTGGGCCAGCGATTCCACGCCGAAGCGCGGCGCCGGGCAGCGTGACCCGGCTGGTGACGCTCCGCGTTTCCGCGAGCAGAGCAGGCTGCTGCCGCGGTACGCGGCGGGGGCACTGGAAGGGGAGCGTGAACTTCCCTGCAGCTGGAAGCCGAGTACGCTTTCATCCCATCTCCAACAAGGCTCAGCACAAATAAACTCCGTGAGACTGGGCTGAGGATGTCAAAGCGGATTCCTCCCGTTTCCCGAGCACTCTGACTCCAGTAACGTAAAATAAAATCAGGCCRCATGTCCATCTTAGTGAACGGCAGTCTCCACCAGGGAAGAACTGTGCAAATACTTTGTTTACCCTGTTTGCTGTCTTCCAAAGGGGAAGAAAATATGTTTCAGTAGGAGTGAACCTTAGGAACACACTTTTTGTTTTGGTTTGTTTTTTTTGTTTGGACATTTTCTTACTTCAGCCGAGGTGAATGCTCCTCTGTTTGACAGCAACATTTTACCTGCCCATCCACGTAACCCTGTGCTAGCTCACTGCTGATTTAAGTGGTGGAGATGGATTCCCGAGGCTGAAGGGGCTTTTGGCAGATTTGGTTAGGAATTGTCTCAGACAAGTTTGGGTTTGCACCCAAGTGGTTTTCCCAGCTCTGATTTTAGTAACACTGCAAAGGGGATGCCCTGGAGTTGCTCCTACCTGCATCTATTCCCTGGAATACAAAAGCCATCTCAAGCTGGTGGTCTCTTCTCAGACTGACAAAATATTTTTGCACTAAATAATAAGGGCCTGATTCTGATCTCAGTTTTGTGGGTGAACTTCACTTGCAGGAAGACAATTATTCCCAAGGGTCTTGCGTATAAGAAAACAGATTCAGGTGCTAAATGTCCATAGACCATTGGCTTCTGAAGGTCAGAAATTTTAGTAGCAGTTGGAGAACTGTTCTACACTGAGTGTTAAGGAACCAGGCTGCAGTCACTATCGGGCTGGAAGAAAACCAGCTGAGCAGAAATAGAACTGGAATATTGTAAATGAGCTGTGAAAAGCAAGGCTAGCCCCCGATGTGCCACCCAAAAATCATAGCAGGACATTGAGAAGCAGAGGTACTGCAGAGTGGAGACATAGTCATTCTTTGGTGTGTGATCCTGAGCCGAAATGAAAGGTGACACGCTCCCACGCTGCGCTTGCAACTCTGTATTCTGTTCCAGCACTGCATTTTTTGTGCAAAAGAGTTAAATATCCACGCTGTGCAGAGGCAGTGATATTGCTGTAGATGCCTGATTTCTGTAACACATAACAACCTCCTTGAGAAGAGCAATTTATTTCTAGGATGGTGCTAATCATTGCCAGGAAGAAAAGAAATCCAGTCCTGGATGTCTTCCAGTTTGATTTCTCTCCCACTAGACACTTCAGGTTCAATTTGCAAGTGTTTTTTGATTATTTTTTTATTTTGGAGCCTCTAATTCTTTGGAGCCATTTGGAGCTTTTCTGGTATCAGTTAGAGGTGACCAAAATCCAGCCGTGCTGAGCACTGAAGCTTACGAATGCTGGGAGCTGGTAGTTGTTGAGAYTTATTTTTAAGGGAAACGTGAAACTGGATCCTGTGTGCCTCTAACTGCACCATCCTGGCTCAATGCCTGGTAAGCGGGAGTCCAAGGATAGTTCAAATATTAAACTTGACTGAGGTGTTTGAAAGATCCTCTCCCTGCCCCCACCATGAAGAAAGAGTACCAGTATCAAAGGATGGAGGAAGTTCTTCCTACGTAACATTTCTCCATATATTTAAAGAATTCCTACARGACGTAAAGAGGTGATAAGCAACAGGTGAAGGCACCTTTCACTGCCCAAGATACTGCAGCTGTATAAGGCTGTTTGTAGATGTGTTAGGGCAGGCTGGTCCCTACTTTGGCCCAGGTTGAGCAAGGGCGATGGGGAGCAGAGCACACCCCTGCAGCGAAGAGGAGCAGTGTTGTGACCCAAAAGGAGGTGCAACAGAGCAAAAGAATTTTGCGTAAGCTTAGTTTGCATGTAACTGATGTTTGGTGATGTTAAAAGCAAGCGTTTGCCAGCCGTTAGTGGTGTGTTTGTAGTTACTTTGCTTGCTCAGGAATCCCCATCGCAAGGACAGCTGGCCTCTTCTCTCAAAGCCTCTGGTTACGTGAGCAATCCAGAGCCGGATGATAGCTGCTTAGGCCTATATATCTATGGCATATGCATATATATATATGTGATTTTCACTGTGGGGACCTTGGCAGTGCATGTGACAGGCTGTTTCACAGCACAGAAATACCCAGAATATATGAAGCACGCAGGAAATGGAAAGCTTGTGCTGTGACCCAGCCACGTAGTCTAAGAACTCAATGGCAAGAGCTAGATGGCCAGCTGTCACTGCTGTCATTTATATTATGGTATTACCTGGAGGCCACCGCTGAGGTTACCACTGGGCCAAGTGCTGTGCAAACATCATAACAAGTAGTTCTTGCCCTGAAGAGTAAGTAATCTAAAAAGACAGCACAGATGAAGGGTGGGGTGAAGGAAATATTATCCCTGCTTTATGTTTGGGGAATGTTGGCAGGGAGAGTTTGAATGACTTGCCCAAAGGCAAACAGGAAGTCCAGAGCAGATCTGAGCGCAATATCCAAGCCACATTCATGATGAATAGAGATTTAATTACTGTAAATGGAGAACTGGTTCTTATTTACATATTGACTCCAAAGGAAACATCAGCTTTTTTGCAAAGAAAGATAGTCTGTAAAAACCACCCTTCATTTTGATTACTAACTTTTTGCTTGTGTCCCTGAACATCATGCTAAAGATTGACTGCATTTTAGATAGGACGAATGAGTCCTACACCCGTTTCCTTTGTGTGATCAGTTAGCACAGTTTTTAGGGCTCTGTAGGATCCGGTTGGATGAAAAGCGCTATTTGAATGTAAATTAATTGCCATTACAATTCTGTTTTTCTGCTTTTCAACAGAGGAGATAACTTCAGCCTTGTCACATAGAACAAAACCATCAACAGTGAACTTGTCATTTCTATCTTTTCATATAATTATATTTGGAGGATTCAGACAGTTGGGTGGTTTCTGCATTATTTCTCCCCGAAGGAGGATTGCTCGCATCTTCCAAGCACAAACAGACTGTTTGTGCACCAAGGAGAACAAAGCTGGTTTTCCTGTTAATGTGCCATAATAGCGCCCACCAAATCTGCCTTATTTCCTTTTCAAGTCTCCGAGACATAAGGCTAAAGCTGCTTGTGGCTAAAGCTAATGAGCTGCACTGCACCCTTGTGTGAGCAGCTGCTCACTCATGGGGAAGTTGGAGATGTAAATTATATGCATTTAACTGGATATGGAAAACAGCTTCTTAAGTTACAGGTGTAAGTGGGTGTAATTTACAGACTAAAAAGTTGAAAAGCAACCAAAGGATTACGAAAACCTTGTATTAGAGCCTGTCGCTGAGGCTTACAGGGCTAATTTCTCTGTTGCTACATTTGCGCACCTCCACGGTTGCTTATGGTGTGACATCAGTGGTAAATGGGAGCACTTATATAATCTTCAACTAATATGCTTTTGATATGCATCCACATCAAAACTCACGTCACTTCCGAACTTTGCCTGCTGTCATTCTGGTTCTGTACTGCAGAGGTGAAACAGAACATGGGAAAAATGATTGGAGAGAATACAGAGCAGCTTTTATCCCAAAGGAGCTCCGAGAATTCTGCATGCAGAAGCTCATGACTCACGGCTGAAATGCACCCACCCCTGAGGTGGAGCGCCTCGGCTGTGTCTCAGGAGCGCTTCACACCATCTCCAGCTGAGGACAATGCCATATTAGGCATTACGTGGTGTGAAACCACAGGGAGTGATTTTCAGGTAGGCAGAATTAGTGCCAAGACGCCTGCAAAGCAAGGATTACACCTGGACTTGGCTCCATTTCGTAAGTGCACATCCCTCTGTGCAGACAGCGTTATTAGGCAGAGGCAGAGCAGGGACAGGCCTAAGAAGTCATCTTTCCTTGAGGAGGAAAAGGAGACGAGATCAGCAGGGGGAAGGACTGTCTACGGTGAGGCACCTCCTCCTGAGAGGTGCAGTAACTTTGCTGTTAGTGGTGTCTACAGCAGCTGTGCCTGAGCTGCATTGTCGGCATAGAAGTTTTTATGCCTCCTCCATTCACGGCTATTGCTATCAGATTTTTCGTCTCTGCTGCTGTCAGCAGTCTGGGATAGTGGTTAAACTGTGTGTCATGGCTTTAAGCTGCTTCGAAAACAAAATGTGTCAGTGCTCGGCATGCCCAGTCATGATGCTCTGTGCTTCAGAGTCACAGTTCTTAGTAAAGGCTGTTTAAAACACAAATAGGAAATCTGTATTCTGCTTCTGTTCCCTTCATCTGAGCCTCATTCTCTGTTCCTGCTATTTCACTAGTCTCCTTTTGCTAGAAAAAGGGCAATGCACTAACTCTGCTATCACCTCCTGCCCTCCGCCAGGAATAACAGTGCTCCCTTGCTTGAAGGGACGCAAGGCTAGAGATGATGAMCGCTTTCCAAGTCCAAGCTGTCCTGCTGGAGGGAAGGGAGCACTGTGAGCTGAACTAGTCAGTGCTCCACCTGCTCAGCATGAGTTAGCAAGCTTGCAAAATGCAGGTGTCTTTGTGCCCCGTTCTTACCGCTGTTAAAAACTGCCAGAGCCTTGCAACTGCTGTTTGCCCTACAACCAGAGGATTGGTTTTCATAATTTTTCAGAGGAGCGAATGATGATAAGTCCTTCTGCTACTCTGCAACATCTCCTTAGCAGACATTTTGATGGTAAATGAATAATCATCATGAAACTGATGATCTGCTGGGCCTTGCACCAGCATCAGTTCCAGATTGAAGATTAAATGTGATCTTGCGTGTGTTTACTCTTATCCAGAGCGGGTGTAAGAGAAAGAAGCTGTTCTTCTCCTTTCCGTAGTTCCATTTCCCAAATGAGACAGATTCTAGAAGTGAGCTATGCAAGATCCAAGCAAATATGTTTGTTTTGTTTTGTTTTTTTCCAGATAGGCTTGTTTTTTCTTCTCTGCAAAGCTAGTAAGAAATTCTAGATACATCAGTTGTCTGGGCCCCAGAGCAAATCCTCTTAAAGTGATCTGATTTATTCTCCACTTAGAGCCTAAATTGTTCCCCCATCCTGGCATCAAAACAAAATGGAGGTTCTCCAAATCAAGTGGAAAGGTAAGCTCAAATATCCACTTTACAAGCTCCTGAGGAAAAGTGCTTTTTTGAAAAAGAATAAAAGTCATGTTTCTTTGTTCATTTGCACAGTGCCTTCGCCAGTGGAGTCCTGATGCTAAATGGAGTTTGACTACCCCAAAAATAATAACAAAGCAATATCCAACATTTAAAAACAAGTGCTTTGGTTTTACTTGTGAGAAGAACACAGAAGGAAAGAGCAAGAGAAGAGTTTAAATTGAAGCAATAGGTCAGTATCGTTCTTGTCAAGGTCTAGCCTCTCCTTCCGGATCACTTTTTAGCTTCGCCTCCGGACTATAAGCGTAGCCAGCCCATGAAGGTGCCTCTTCCCTGTCCCCTCTAAAGGGCTGCAGCTTCATGGTCCCCAAGACGAGGGCTAGCTACCAGTGGGGAAGGTTTAACACGGAGGACGAAGAGTCTCAGCCTCCAGCCTCCCCCCTGACCACAGTATTTAATAGGTGAACCTACCACACTGCAGAAATCCTGTTATTCTATTCTTGACTTGCCATCTGAGTCTGACTCATTGCCTTGGTAACAAAYTAAAACACTTTTACGTGTTCGCAGTTCAGTACCTAATTTTGTAAAACCGGGGAAACTGGCTCCCGATATTTCATGGTGGAGGTCGTTTTGCTTTTTCTTACCGCGCAATATCCCCTTTTCTATTTGTATTCCTGATTTGCTTGGAGAGGAGCCTTGCTGCTCCTGTCCTGTGGAGCCATGCTTAGCCTGATGCTAAGCAGTAAGAGTTCGTAAGGAAGCTTCTGGACAGCATTAAATGGCTGGGGAATAGTCATTAGTAACAGTATTCAACATTTGTGCAATTCACAGGGAAGCTGACCTGTGACAAAAGAAAGATAAATATCACTGCAGGCTTTCCAAGCACTCAGTAATGAGGTCAGTCAAGGAATTTTTGTGCCCCCTGCTATTTGCCAGGTTCATTAGCTAGGAGTCTTGTTCACCCCTTGAAAGCACAGAGGAGAGTTTGCCAGTAACCAAAGCRCAGATTTTAACCATTGCAGGACTATTACACACCCATTCCAGCTCGGTGCAGAAAGCACCCATCACTTATCCTATCCTGGCTTGAGTGTAATAGTGGCTCTGCATGTTTTAAGTAAAATTGGGTGTTCCATCCTTCTTCATAATACAAACTCTGTTTTATTTTCAAGCTTTTTCACAGGGAACCTGAAACAACCCTCATTTCTGAACTCTGAGGCTGTAGTTTTGCTTTAGGCCACCCTTGAACAAAAGGGAACGACTGGCTTGCTACCATGGTGTGTGCAACAGCAGCTGGTTTTTTCAGCGTCTGCAGCAATGGCCATAGCTGCCATACAGCTTCTTGTTCCTGTGCTGTTGAACCTGCCACATCTTTTGGGGTGCATATTGTCAGGCACTCAATATTGAAGGGACCGTCTCCTTACAGTACATATGGTATGCTAAAACTATATGCAAAAGAGGAAAAAGACATACAGTGATAGATCTATAGAAGGTGCAAGCTGGCAGTGGGGAAACAACTAGTCAAAGAACGCTTCTTAGCTTTTTTTTTTTTTTTTTTTTTTTTTTTAAGAATGAGACAGACTCTGAATTTTGTGGAGGAGAACTGGAGAACTGGGGTAAATTCTTTCTCCCAGATGGTTGCAAGGCCACACAAAATTTTTAGCAAAAGAAATGGGTTTCATCTTCAGCTGATGGCACAGCTGGGCAGGGCTTGTGCTCTGTGGTGTATCAGCTCAGCATGCAGGCCACTGCCTGCAGCAGCCGTGAGACAACAGGAGCACGGTTTCCCTTTCCAGAGGAAAAGGAGCCTGTGCCACCTCCTAAGCTGGATTTGATGTGTATTTGTAGGAGACCCCTTTTCTGTATGCATGCTCAGCATTCATCTGGCCCCCGCTTGATGCGACTTGCGTTATTCAGTCATTACCACGGCTGCACAGGAACCGCTTGTTTTTTTGGAGCGATGTTGCACCGTGTATGGGTCAGAAGACGTGTTTGCTCCTGCTAGGTGCAAACATGAAGGTCACTTTGAATAAGGTTTCAAAAAGATTCAGCARTCTAAATCCTGTTTATCAAATTGAAAAAAATGAGTTGGAGATGTTTCTGGAGGAGAAGAAAATACCAAGGCGCAGTCGCTATTTATAGATGTCTATGTGAAGGTGGCAACGTTGGAGTGTAGCGTATTTTTATCCCAATAGAGGAGGTATCTGTCTATCTCCCACAAAATGCTGGAGGGGGATGTTACAGCACTCAGTTCATGCAAAAAGAAACTAGCATAAGTCCCAGTTTAATTTGTATGTTCTGTGTTCTCCAAGGGCAAACTTTCACACTCTCAATTTTTCTCCTCTGGCTCACTTTGCCCCTGTATTTCTTGCATGACAAAGTTTCTCATCCAAATAGCTGCTTAGTGGCCTGGATGGATTATCACTGTGTGTGGGGTGTAGTTTAGGTCTGTTATTCATCAGGGAAGCATGGCAGTTTTGTATATGCTTCAGCATGCAGCATCTCTCTGTTCTTCTCATCAGTGGCAAAATCATGTTTAGTTTATGTTAGGACTGAAGCCAGATAAGGAAGATACTTCAATGTAAAAAGTAACCAGATCTTTGTGCGTGCTAGGGGAGGTTCTTAAGAGTTCAAAGGATTCCGTGTAAATTATTTATGCATTCACCTCCTAGCAAACCCTTTTATTCTTGAATTCCAGRCAGCTTTTTATATGTTGAAAATCCAAAGTCTTGTTCTCTCTGCATAGATGTTAAAGATCTAAAAATCTAGCCAGACTTCTCTGGAATAGTTTAATGGCAGTGCTAATTTGTCTTAGTGCAATACTGGCTAAGTGGCTGCACTTTGAAGGTGTCTTTCTGATACTGATTTGTGCATGTACAGCTGTACCCTGGATATACGCTGCTTTGTCCATATACACACAACCAGAATGCACCCATCCCATACTAGTATGTATGAAGTACACTCAAAGGTGATTTAAATGCTACCAGATAAGAAATAATTTGGGATGGGCTGTAACTAAAATATTCCTTATTTTTTAGGACTCTGTGAAATTCCTGACTGCAGCCCATATCTTATATTATTGATAATATTAATTTAGCAGCTCTGCTGGCTCCTGCTTGCACTCTACGCTTGGAATCATRTGATCTTTTGACTTGCTTGATGATGATGGGATTTATTTTATTTTTTGGTTTCATGGGTGCTCCTGAGCTCATGGGGATGAAGAGCAACAAGCTAGCAAGAAAATGTCTCTTCTGAGAGGAGAAACTTCAGTCAAACTTGTGATTTTCTCTGCTCCATGGAGTAAAGGAAATTTATTTATGGAATAACTTCTTGTTGAAAACAAAACATGTCTTGTATCCTACTTTGGATGATGTATCTGACTGCAGTGCAGCATGGTGCATATTATATAGTTTTATTTGCTTTGAAGTTTGCTGTAGTATATAGTATTAACGATAATTAGTAGTTGATGCAAATTGGGGCAGTCTTTTGCTGGAGATCACTGATCCTCCAGTGCAGCTGTAATGGGTACTGCATTTAAGTGCACCCAAGGAAGCAGCTGTGGTGGTGTTAACTGTGGTGGAGCAGGATTGCACAAAGTAGTTCTCACATTGATTCTTGGAAAAAAAGTGAGTATTTGTAGCAGGAAGTGAAGGATCGTCTCTAATGGCCATTCATTGCACTGGGGCAGAGCACTTCAGGCCAAGCCCAAAGAAAGCAGTCTTTAAAACTAATTAACTCTGTGCCCCTCTGTCCCAAAGCTACTGTCTCTAAGGCTATGTGTATATGAGCWGAAACCCCCTGCAAGGTAATGTGCACCCCACTGCCAAAGCAGAGATGAGGTCAGTTCCTTCAGTTTTGCCAYATGCAAAGCACCTCTCTCAGACCCAGCCTGTAGGCAGCCTGCTTGCGGGAATGCGAGAGCTGTTCGCTGCGTGGCAGGAATGCGCTGTCCGCGTGGTGGTGAGAGATAAGAGATCGGAATGGGGCTGGGGAGGTGCTGGGTGGAGACGAAATGGCAGCGCGGGCGTGTGGGTTTGCCTCCTGGCGCACAGGAGGCAAACAGGGATAGGGAACGGGCGRGGAGAGTGAAATGTTAATAATCCTCCCTAGGAGTTCTACACAGCCTTTGCAAAATGGCTGTTGGGACTGCATGCGCTATTTTGCATCAGATGGGAAATCTCAGAAATCTATGAAAAGTAGTCCCAGTTTCCTCCCAGGAGCAGGTTATTCTTTTGCATAAGAACTGCTAGCTGTTTTTCAGACATCTCTAACAGAGGAAAGGAAATTAGTTGAATTGCCATAGCTTATCATTTGAATGTAAACAATTAGGCTGAAATCAAGAAACTCAAGAGTCCTCTGTACATCTGGCCAGCACATTTTACTACTTATCATTGAACACTTTTTTCCCCCTTGTTTTGGTGTTTTTTGATAATCAAGTCATTTCAAGAATACTGTCAAAACCTTGAAGAGGAAGAGACAAGATAGAGCTATCATATCAGAAACTTAAACTTACTTTTCTAAAAAAGATGTCTAAAAATACCTGTAAGACTAGACTGCTGTTCTGGAAGATGCCTTTGTGCTTGGTAAATGAAAATAACAATAGGGTTTGGGACTTCAAAGGTCTCAAGCCCATGGAAAGGTATCAGTGGGATTTAGTAAAGGATCCTTTAACTTAAAGTCTCAGAATATTTTATGAATATCTGCCAACACTAACTTCTTAAGAGACCCTCCTGTGGGAGGTCAGGCAGCCACAGCCCTTCTGGAGCCAGCCCGAGTGCTGCTGGTGGGGTTTCAAGCCGGGCCGGAGAGGTGGAGGGTGCTCTTCAGATGCCCACAGTGACCACAAAACCACCTTCCCTCCTAATTTGCTGAAAATCTGGTACCACTTTGTTCTATAAAAGCTGACTGCAAAAAAGTATCTGCTCTTAAGTCCAAATTGTTTAGAGGCCTCTGATTATCCAGATTACTCCTGTGATAAAAACACTTAAATTCAAGCGCTCCATGTTGTGAGGAAGAGACAAGCCATCACTTATTACTTCTTTGTACCTTTATATCACAGGCACTTCCGAGATGACTCCTTGCTGCTCTTAGAGCAAGAGCTGCACATCGCCAGGCTTCAGTTCAGTGAAGGGTCTGTACGCCTCAATATCCCGCTGGAGCAGCTGAAATAACGTGCGGTCCATTCTGCATGTGTTTAAAACCACCAGATCCAAAAGGTGACTAATATTTTGCATTCTTCACCTTGCAGCTGAGGATTTCAAAGTGTTTTATAATTAACTGACTAATTAAGTCTAAGAGAGTTTCAGTGTGATGTACTTTTATATCCTTTTGTCACACAGGCATAGGAGTTAAAGGACTGTCCCCGTGCTACTCACTAAAGCTAGCCAGAGCTGTCTGGAGAATCGCAGTGCTCTTGCTGAGACCTCTCCTCTCTCCTCACCATTTCTGCTGACTCCAAGCATTTGATCTTAAAATGTTCTGGGCAGCTGCAATAGATGAATGTCATCATTATATAATAACAAGTTTGTACTTGTCCTGAGACCTAATAAGAGAAATGTGAAATGTATGAATAGAGAGAAGGAGAAAAGATGAGCACATTTGTGCTTTTTATCTTGGGCTTGGAGGTTCCAGCTGGGGAAGTTACCACGCTAGCCTGCAGCCCGCCCTGCAGCCCGCACTGGCATGCCTCGCTGGCCGCGGTAACGTCAACAGGAGTTGTTCCTCGTGCTGCGTCTCCCGTCCTCCCCTCCTCAAGTGCTACCTAACAAACATTGCTCAGTGCCTTTGGGGACTGAGCTAAGTTCTGTCTGTTAAACGTAACTGGCCGTAGCCAGGCAGGTCTCCTCGGCAGGAGCTGCAGGTGGGCAGGCATCTTCCCCTTTTGCACTGCAAAAGAGATCCTGGGATCGCTGAGCTTCCCCTGCTGCAGAGGTGGCACAAGCCTACCTGTGCTGCCTAGAGCCCTGCTGTGCTTCTGCCTGGTCCTGAAAAAAAAATCACTGTATGGAAATGAGAGAAGCAAAGGATCTTGGTAAGGGCTGCAACAGGAATAAAAATAACACCGTTGCTTTTACTGAGCACCACCAAGCCTGGGCTGAAACTGAGGCATGGACAGAAGAAAAAGAAAAAAAAAAAAAGAAGGAAAGAAGAGACTCTAGTTCATATGTGCTGCATTTGCTAGTGGGAGAACCTGAGACCTGCGCTCCAAAGATGTATCTTTTTTGTGTGTGATGCATCACAGATGACTGATCAACACCACAAAGATTCCTTAGGATACATATACCACATCGCACTCACACAAGGTACAGTGTACTTTAAAGTATGMGCTTCTGTACAACCACACAGGCAAGTATGGACATTTACATTATGCAGGCAAATATTTGTCTTTAAGTTTGCATCTCTGCAATTCTGAAAATGCCCTGAGATGTAACAAACGTTTGAGTTACGCATTTGAATGTTGTGAAAGCTTTGTAGGGACTTTATACAAAGAATACTTCAGATGGAAGAAGTGGAATTTCCGGAATATAATGCAGGTCAAATGAAACCACGAGCTGGTCTCACCCCAAATTCAATCTGAGCCAAGCTGCTTTAACAAATCTAGTAACATGACTTAATTATTTAAGGAAAGCTTTAGTACGCTTACAAAAAGTGACAGAAACAACTGTTAATTCTAAAATTAACCTAGCAAATCAGTCCCTAGATAAAATAACAGGTAACTTGTTTCAAATTTCTCATTAGTTARTATCAAAGTGTTTTGCCAAGGACTTAGGTGTCACTACGTCCTTTCCCTCTTTTTTAATGGATGGGGAAACTGAGGCTCAGAGAAGGGAAATAATACCCTTCTCCACCTCTAACATTTACACCTTTGCACTTAACTGAYTTAATTGCTGTCAATCAAAAATCAATATGTTGCCTGAAATTTGGAGCATCTAAARTGCTTCCCCCAAAAGTCAGGAAGCACCTGAAAACTCCTGAGAAAAACAGCTGCTGTGAAGTTTTTGCAAGGAGAAAGACAAGTTGTTTTTGAATCAGCTTGAGCATSAAGGCAATTACTGTTGTGACAAGTTCAAAATAGTCAAATATCACAGGGAAATAACAGCCAGATTTGCAAACAAATTAATGATCTCTTACTTAAAACATTCATGCAAAATCAGTAACATGAAAGTTTCATAGCTCTTGGTACACAATAATACAACTTTCTATGTTTATGGAAAGAGTAAAAAAATGTGGGCTCTCCTTACCCCTTCCATGTGGATCCGGGGATTTGGTGCCAGTCTATGTTGGTTGAGCTGTAAACCTCTCGGGACTCTCCTGATGGAGGCAGGGGAGGACAGGACTCCAGATCTCTGAATTGAACCAAACCTCGCAACATTCTGCCCACATCTGACACCATCCAGTAAACGAATTAGGAGCAAGTTGGACGGTAGCTGTTCAATGCTGCAGAGGACTAGAGTCCTGCACTCCGGGCACCTGAGTTCCTTCTGGGATTTCAGGATTCTCTGCAGACATGGCTTGCAGAAGGTATGCTGGCATGGTAGCACCTTAGCTGTGGCGTCTAGCTTTTCAAAGCACACAGGACACTCCAACAGGTCGAGTAAAGCTAAATCATCCATCTTCAGCGAAGAACTCCCGTCACAAGCAGAGCCAGAGACATCCACATGGTACATTCACCCGAGCAGGCTGAGACTTCTTTCTGCAGCGTCGAAAACGACACCAAAATCCTAGGCTCCGACAACCATCCTGCATGGAGGAAAAGGGAGGAGGAAAGAAAAGAGCAGAACTTGACTGCTACAGTATGTAATATATCCCACCTACATTGCAAAGCGGTGCCTCACGAGCCAATTTGCAAATGTATACTTTGTGCTCACATCCAAGTTTGGAGTGAGTCATTTATGATTCAGTACTAGCAAGAAGAACTGTATTCAGGCTCGTGCCAGATGAGGAAGAGACCCAGGCTCTGTTCACTGGGGCAGATAAATAACTGTAGCTCCGATGARGAAAGCTAATTCATGCCTCTCATCCAAAGCAGAGAAGTCTGAAACAGGACAGGTATATTCATCCTTGCTCATGCTGGAAGCCACGTTTTCTTTAATGCTCTCTGCTCTGCAGAACATAGTTGACAGTACAGCGAAAATTTTAGCAGCTCAGGAGATAAGAAGCTCTGATAAACATCAGATCGAACCTGCTTACTCCGAGCTCTGGTTTAAAGCAGCCGTTGCTGCACACGGTCCCTYGCACACCTACACGTTGCCTCATTCTTGAGATCGGTCCTAATTAAGCTTTCTATCTGCCAGTTTTGACAGCAGCTCTATAAAAAGTCATTTAAACACAAATACTACCCTTTTCCACCTGGGGGACAGACGTCGGCAGACCTGCAGCGRCGTCCTCGCCGCCCGGGCTGCCTCAGCTCTCCAGAGCGGCCCGGGGAGCTTGTTCCTCCCGCGGCGTGAAGTCACTCGACCCGTTTAGCTCCTKTGGGAACTGCCAGCTGGTTTAAACTGAACCCTGCACAGCCCCCGGGTCCGAGCCATGACTTGCGAAGCGGGACAGCTCCCGGCGCGCGGGCGGGACGCAGCGCTGCCGCGTGTCAGCGTGCGCGTGTGGAATCCAGGGAGCCGCTGGCTGCCGGGGACGGGCTCCGTGCCAGCGCGGGGAGAAACGTCGGCCGCGCCGAGGCCTCCCGCCGGGACGCAGCGCGGCCCGTCTGCGCGCGACAGACACGGAGTCGCCCCCGGACGAGCCGCTCGCGCGAGCCCGC
>NW_028186501.1:794638-806747 GCF_003343005.1 Rhea americana
GAGGGCGCCGGGGCCCCCCGGGGCCGAGGACGCCGCGAAACGGGGTCGGGAAGCGGCGCGGGGAGGCGACGGGGGCTTCACGGCGCCTGCGAACGGGCGTCGCTGGCCGAGGTCGCTCCGCGTACCGCGGCTCGCGTCCGCCTGTCCGTCCGCGCTCACGCCCGCCCAAGGAGCGCGAGAGGTGGCTGCGGGCGGGATGCAGGGTGCTTCTCCTTTACAACCGCTGCTGTATCTCGGCTGCGTGTTTGCAGCGCACGAGCAGCGCGGACAAGCCAAGGGGGAGGAAACGTTCTCGGTCGCAGCGACGTGTTTCTGTTTTCCCACGCGTGGGTAACGCGCTCATCTGGTGTTCTGCGCGTGCGACACGCATTCCCGCATACTTTTGTAGAGGAATGTTTCAGAAGTACTTAGTGGTGCTGGAAAATGTGGTTTTTGACTGTTTTTCCCCCCACAGGATGTGATTTTGTTGCAACAAAAAAGTTTTTTTTTTAATTTTTTTTAATGGTAGCTATTTAGCTAAATTAAAATGTTGACAAACATCTTCAGGATAATGCAAAAAAAAATTACTCTGTTCTGTTTCATCTCAGAAACAGAGTTTCCATTTACTTTGGTATTTTTTTGTGGTCTGTCATATGTTGATTTGTGCTTGGCTGACCAAATGCAAACTTTTAAATGAACAATATTGAAAATAACGTCATCTAATATACTGGCATTTTTAAATGCAATGCTTGGCGTAAACTATACTGACACCAAAGGTTTGAAGGTTTTTTAATGTTTTCTTCCCTATTTCCATTCTGTGATTAATACTTACATATTGTATTTTTGTCTCATTAGAAATGAAATAAAATGATGAAATAGAATTGAGAAATGATGGGAAATGAAGTTGACAAGATATCAGTTAATGCTAAATATGATCAAATTTGCTCTATAAATTCTTTAAAATTTTTTTTCTAAACCTTAAGCAAATCCTAGCCTGTTTTAGTTGTACTGTAAAAACAATGGACAAAATTGAATATGCACATGAAAGAAGGATCCATACTCTAAAGCAAATAGTTCTGTAGTCCACAGCAAACTACAAGGCCGAATCAACGTGCTTTTGCTCARTGCTTCGAACCTTCCCGTGTAATCCTCGCCGGGAGCGGCTGCCGGGAGCGGGACCCGGCGCTGGGACTCGGAGCTGTCCCAGGACACCCACAGGCTGCGCAGGCTGCTTAACGCTAATTCCTCTGTGAAGCACCCCTCAGGCTAAGTAACACCCCYATTTTATACATGGAGAAATTCAGGAGATGAGGCCACACAGCAAATCAATGTCTGATTTGGGATTAGGATGTGAGACTTGCCTGTTTCCCCCCTTAACACTCAGAGCACCCTAGCGAACGGTGTTATCTGCCACGGCCGCTCCCTTGCAAGGGGGGGGGCTCATAATCGGGAATTAACAAGTAAAGGCAGAGCTAGAACGCTGCTGGTCCTTCCCTTTCATTTAAAAAGTCTCTGTTTGATGTTTGTGTTGTAATTAACTCCGGCCGGACCCGGCAGCGTGCTTAGCCTGTAGGATGCTGAACGAGGCTGCTCTGCAGGCAGAGCGCGGGGCCGGGGAGGCAGCGCCCTGGCGAGGCACCGCCTGCTCCAGCCTCGCTCCACGTGCCCATACGAGGCTTCCTCAGCTCAGCCTCGCACTGAAAGGGTGACGCCGATGAAACGCATCTTCCTAAAGTCTTCTAATCAAAGTGGTTTATCACGAAGCTGGAAATTGCGAAGCAACTTTTATAGCAGAAATAGTCATCCTGCTTTGGCATGCCTGTCCTGCCCGCAGCAGGGAGCGGCTCCGTGCTCGCTCACCTGCGGAGAGGCAGCGTGCTGCAGCCCTTCCCCATCGCCTCAGCTCGTGCTTTTAGAAAACAGCTCAAATGAATTCCCAGCCAAACAGCAAATATACTTTGTCCTCGGTGTCTCCTCAGGAGTCTYGCTGTCTAGCGAGAGCTTCTGTCTGCCCGGACAGAAGTCAGCTCTTGTGGACAGGCTGAACGTGCCCAGCTTTGTGGGAACTTGTCCTCTCGCCTTTCCAAGGAGGAAGGCTTGCTGTTATCAGCAGAGTGCAACATTTGGAATGAACTGTGTTGTTTCAGAGAGTAAGGAAGGTTTACAGCTGAGTTTCTTGCTGCTGACATTTGAGACTTGGTGGGCTAGGTCACTGCAAGAAGCATTGGGTTTGTTTTCTCAAGGCTGTCGAGGCAATTGATGTGTGACCCCCCCCCGACTCTATCCCACCACATCKCTTTAAAGCTTTATTTGCTTAGTTTCTATCAGGCAAAAATCTCAGATTTCTGTGTGTATCCGGGTGCATGCAGCTCATCTTTTGGCTTTAGGTAGCAGCTTGTGGCTGGCAGTTCCAAAGCCTAATGACGCTGTTTGAAAAAAAAAAAGAGTATTTCCTTTTATCAGTTTTGAATTTGATGTGTTTTGACATGGTTGACTACTTCCAGTTCTCATTGTTGTGATACACTAATGTATAAACCAGCCTATGTACTTAATAACTAAAGATCACAGAGAACTTCATGAAGCTGGCATAATTACTCCCTTTTAAAGAGGGGAAAAACAGAGGTGGAGTGACTTTTCAAGGTCATAAAAGSAATCAGCAGCAGACTCGGGAAGAGCATTTACATCCAATAACCTCTGTTTTCAGCTTTGCCTCACTCACAGCCTTACATATGGTGATGCATTCTTATATTGTAACTAATCTTCTTGCTCTTCCTCTGGCTACCAGAACAGAGTTAACAGAGGCTAAGAGATCGTTACAAGAAGCGATCCCTGCGCCGGGCTGGCGGCGAGCCTGCGGGGGTCCCCGTCGGCGGGCACGGTGGTTTCCTCGCTGCATGCCCCGGCACGCAGCGCAGGAAGCGCAGGGCGCTGCGCGCTCCCTCCGCTCCGTGCTCCCTGCCTCCTCCGGAGGGAGGGCTCCTCGGTCGCACCCTTCGCCCCAGGGCGCCGGGGGAGCCGGCCTTCGGGGGCCGCGGGGCGCGCGGCACCCCCGCCTCACGGGGAGCCCCGCGGTGACCCTGCGGAGCTCTGCACGGAGCTGCCGGCGGAAGCGCTCCGCACGACTGCCACATACTGAAAGTCTGTGCGAAGGGGCCGAGCTGGCCGAGGGCAGATGACAGCGCTTCCCCGGGGAGTTATAAAAAGCCTTCTGCTGCACCGTGCAGCACAAATGGATGCCGCTCTCCTCCTCCTCCGGGGAGATGAGGGACCTTTTATGCTTTTTTTAGATGCTGGAGGGCAGGGAGAGGGGGTGCCACTCACAAGCTGCCATAAATTATAGATCTGCAGCTAACAGCTTGTCCTCCTGCTCACCCCAACCACAACACGCATCGAGCTATCGCGGCTGCCCCCGCAGGGAAGCAGCGGCAGGTCCTGCCGGTGCCTCCAGGCCCGCGGCGGGCTGCGAGCGTGGGCAGCGGGGCGCGTGGGCGCGCAGCTCCTCGCCGCCCAGCCGCGGCACCTGGGCTCGCTCCGCTGCTGCCCACCTTCCGCCGCGGCACCGCGTCGCTTGGGGCTGCAAGGTGGCCGAGGCGACCGACCGCTCGCAGCTGCGGCGATGGATATTGTGCCTACGGCCCGGTGCTACCTTAGAAAAACCCTCACATTTAGTAAATACATTGCACTTGCTCAGAAACATAAGTAGGCCAAGGTGAATCCGCAGGGATGTGCACAGCACAGGGACCTGAGTGARCAGAGCAAAAGCCCCCCCTGAAATTTTGCAGCTCCCAAGCCAGTACTCAGCTGTTCACTGCCCGTCGTGATACTGGCAGACAAACCGGGGACCAGCTGCACCCTGGGCTCTGATGGCCTTGCTTTGCAGCAGTGAGAGACGCCCAATCCTCCCAAGCGTGTTCCAGCACAGCAGAGCTGCTATGGCACGGTCCCGCAGTGGCGTGGACGTGAAGCTTTGACACAGAGGGCCTGCTGTCTCGAGGACAGCTGCCGTGGATGCATCCGCCGCAGTCTGCACGCCTGGCTGAGCCCGGCTCTGGGCACCAAGGCAAGGTGACACATCTCCATGCTGCAGGGGCCACGGTTCGCCATCCTTGGTCCTGGCGCAAACATGTCTTTGTCCCAGGGAGAACTAACCCCTGCCAGGGGACTCGGTAGCTCGCRGAGGGGCTCCGGTCCCCTCCGCTGCACGTTCTCCAGGCTCACCCGGTGAAGAGGTGCCTCTGGCAAAGCCTCGTTYGCTTGGGCACCGTAACTGTCCTGAGCACCACTGCAAAATTTTTGGTGAAGTGGCGCTATGAACAGCACGGGGTGGAGCTGGGCCGGGCACGTCGGGGCTGAGGGCTGGCAGGGGCTGTGCCAGCTCTTGGGGGCCGGGCTGCCTTGGCCGCGGAGCTGGGGCGTTCCTGCCGCCTTGGCTTCTTTCTTTGTGTCAGAGAGGGTTTTCCCTGCKTTCAGCACTGTCCACATCCCCCCTCCTAAAATTAAGGAGCAAAGTGCGACACTAACGAGCTGTGGGTTTTCTTGTGCCGGGTCCCGCAGCAGTGCTTCCGCTCGGCGCCGAGMGGGGCTCAGTCCGCGCAGCAGGGCTGCGGGAAACGCTGCCGCCACGGCCGCCCGCCGCGGGCGCCTGCTGCGGCTGGGGCGCTCCAAGCCCGGAGCACGCACAGTTCCAAAGCRGGAACGTTTGGGCTGCAGCACCTGAAAACACAAGCAGGAAGGGGATTATCTCGGCACCAGGAGCTTTCCTTAGAGCAGTTTAGCATGGGGGCCTGGAAAGTACAGCCAGTCGCTCTCCCCCCCCTTTGCTGCGTGGTGCGTGCTGCGGCCAAAGAGGGGAATGGATGTGACTAAAGTTGACAACAGGCTCATGARATTTTGGGCCAGGCACAGAGGAGGCTTGGGCATCGATGGGTTAGCAGCTGYGAGGTCTGAGCTTCAGCACCCGGTCCTGAGCGTGGACTCCAGGTCATTTTGATAGGGCGCCTGGGTCCCTCGTGCAGCGTACGTGAAGGTTAGACGTCTGCGCAAGGCGATCCGCAAGCCCTGCGGGAGGTCACGTTACGGCCTCCGGCCACCGGCCACGCCGAGAGCAGGGCACGGGCACAAACCATCAACCTGCAGCCGGAGCCACACTACGGGTCGCACCGCCAGCCCACCCGGGCCAGGACACCCGAATGCCTTCTGCATGGGAGACAGGGCTACAAGAGGTGGTGGCCTGCAGGCCCCGCTGGACCCGGACGCTCTGTGAGCAGAGCCTGAGGGCAGCAGGCACTGGGCTAGCTGCACCGAAACGCAAGCTGCGCACTGCCCACCAGCCCAGCGGAGGAGGCTGCAGCTTGCCACCCTCTTCGCCGCACTCCTCCTGACACGGCTTTGCCTCTCGCTTTTCTGGAACATCCGTCTTATTTTCTTCCCCTACAGTGCAGTGAAGAATCACAAAACAGCAAGCACCAAGTCTTAATTCACTAAATTCACTGGGATTTGCCCAACAAGGGCTGAATCTGCAGAGATGTAATTTTCATTTTTTTAAGACAAAAAAATAAGGGTTTTCAAGAAACAATAGACCTGGGAAGCAGCCTCATAGGCCTTTGAAAGTTGCTTTGAGCACTTCCCAGCTGCTCTTTTCACAGGTCTGACCACAGAAAATGTCAGGCTTCAGTTACCTAATTAAACACAGTTGCAAATAACAACATCGCTTGCAACAATACATCACCCTTTACTGTTCCCAGGTGCTTCTAGCTGACAGAAACATCATCCCAGAGCATGCTCCATAGCTCACTTAGTGAAGCAAATGAGGTTATAAACATTGCTGCTCAGAAAGCTTCAGCCCTAGCCATGAAGTGGAAAGTTGTGGCACAGAAGGGAAGCATAGCAGTGAAGTCCTTAGCAGCCTGCATAGCAAATGAATCTGTTGCAAATGTATCTCTTCTCTTTTTAGCAGATTAAGAAGCAATTGGTTCAGCTACTTGCTGCTTTTTCTTTTTTATCACTTAGCAATTTGGAGCCTGGTAGTTTGAGTTTGTTTTTCCAATAGTTCCTGTTTGCAGCTCAGTGCTGCTCATCAAGGAAGCTTAGAGAAGAGGGTGCAACTTTGCTCAAGAGCCCAGCAAAAGAGAGCACGATGGAAAGGCACAGCGGGAGCCGAGTCCTTGTGGCAGAGTGCTGTACAACACTGCAGACCAGCTTCCATGAGCACAGGTGCCTGGAAACTGTATTTCAGTCACACTGCAGACCAGCATTGCTTACAGGCATGCCTCCAAATGAGGTGCCTGTCATGCAAGAAAGCACTTCCATGGCTTCTGTTTGTGTGCTGCAACCCCATGTGTTTCTGGAAGTGCTAACTGTGAGGTGACGTTTTCTTTCATTCCTCAGCTGCTGTCCCCATTCTCTGCTGTTTATCCAGCGCACGTGTATTTCCTAACTGAAGTTTCACGGTGCTCTGTCCTGCGCTGCTCTCTGGAGCAGCCTCAGGAGCGAGGAGGGAGGTTAACTTCCCTAAGCAAAACTCAACCTGTGGGAATTTCCTTCTCTGAAGAACTTTTTTCTGGTTTGTGCTTCTTTGTGACTTCAAGGTTTTACACTACACCTAGGACTCTTCTCCTAACTGCTCATGCAACAGTCTCTAGGGCTAAGGGGGGGGGGGTGCAAAGTACCCCGACCTGCATCAGGGAACCCACGAGCCGCTCCTGGGGGAGCCGAGCGTCCCCCCTCCGGTTGACGTCGGTCTCCGGGAACACGCTGCAGGTCCTACCTTGGGTGCAGGGCAGGAGAGGAGCYGGCAAAGCTCAGACATCCTCCGCCTGGTTTCTTGGGAGGATGGAGCCTTACGAAATCGCAGCGTTCATGTGCGTGAATGCATGTGTGTGTAGGTCTGTGCACCCTCATAACTTGTGAATGCAGTTTAGCGGGAAGTAGGAGCATCCAGCGTTTTAAGTATCCTGTGACTTTTGTGAAAATAGGAGGCTGGGCACGAAACAGGGAAACTCTGCTAGTGCCTTCGCAAGGGGATATGATGCAAACACGCTCTGGTGGGGTTTGGGGAACGCCTTCRTAAAACACTGCCTGGAAAGTCCCTGTCTGGGATATTTAATTTGAATGGTCGGCCCGAGTTGTTTAAAACAGGTAAGAAATATAAGAATGCTGTTTACGAAGAATCTTTTCTTTACAAGCAGCATCTGTGCAGGAGAGCCCGCGCCCGCCCGAGCGAGGGGAAGCCGCTGCAGCAAGTCTGCGTGCTGCCCTGGATCTCGGTGGGGAGCGCGTGGCTGCAGGATCTTGTGCTCGCTTCTGTGGAGGGCTGAATTTCACCCCAAATGCAGGCGTTGTGCAATCCACCACAAGCTGTTTGCATAAACTGAAAATCCAGCTGATACCAACGGAGCAGATGGGATCGTTGCAACGTGAAAATCACAGGGCCGCGGCAGACCTGTGGTGCTCCGGCAGCCTCTCGAGCCCCGAAGTCACCTTGCTCCCCCCGCAAGTCCGGCTTGCTGCGGTGGTGCTCGCGCTGGTCTCCCGTTGCTGCTCTGAACTCTGCTTCCTGCTCAATTCCTCAACTGGAGTTTGGTTTCTTTTGATTTGAGGGATCTAACAAAGTGTGATTTGTGTCAAGGTAGGATTACTGGTGTATCTTGGAAAAAGCAGCAGTACTGGGGGCTGATTCACACAGTGCACATGAGGCAGAGGGATGGATACAACTTTTCAGTAAAATAGAGAGGGTTTTTTAATAAAACTGAGTTTTATTAATACAAATTAAAGTTGTTCCCATATAACGTGAGACTTTCCTATTTGAGATAGGATGGGAGGCTGATGTGCGTTCACCCACGCATTTCTGTGCAATGCTCTGCTGGCAGGATATGCACCTTTTAAATATTGCTATGATGAGGCTTCCAGCAGCTCAAGGAACCTGCGAGAGCGGCATCTGTCACAACAGAAATCATCTCCAATGCCTGAAGGCTTGGAAGGTCTGCGTGGACTGGGCTTTCCTCCAGCACCAAGTGAACGCTTAGCGTTTCGCTAACGCGCACACCTCTGAGCTGCCTGCTTAGCRCTTTGTGAATGAATGGTTTTAGTAAACGTAATACACGAAACTATTGAGAATATTTAGTTTTAAAAGCTCTATTTTTAAATTATAGACTGGGCAGGATGGAGGCAGAAAGCTTAGCTTAAGCCCCAGATGAGGAAACTGCATTTAACTGCAGAAGCAGTTTCCTGAAATAGGGAAACTCAAAAGAAGAAAGATTGTAACTGTTTCTGCGTGCACTTGATATAAATAGGTATTATGAGATCTTTTTAACAGGGAGACAGCAGTTACTCTGTTGATGCATTTTGTGCTAAACATGCTTTTCACAAATATCCCCTCCGTTTCTTTCCATTTGAGAGGAGGGAATAAAAGCCCGAAGTATGCATACAGCCGGGAATGGGAAGAGCACCCATCTAGTGGAGCAAGAAAGTGCCTGCCAGCAAGGTGCCAGCTTCTGGTAACTGGCAGAGATCTTAAAACAACGTCTTATCGTAAGAAGGTGAGAGACTTGGGTCATGGCTGGTTGCAGCAGGGCCTGCGGGCAGCACCAGCGTCGSGCAGCTAAAGCACTTCGGGGAGGCGCTGGGCCGCGCCGTCCGCCAGGAACCAGCACCTTGCGGAGCCGCCACGCAACGTGGGGACGCGCACGGCGCCGCGGCCCCTCCTTTCCGGGGAAGACCTGGCTCCCCGGGGCCTTACCCCTCCTGCTTTGCAGCCAGTGCAAAAATAAAATGGCCAGGTCAGCACAGCTGTGTCTTCTGCCCTCCCTGCACCTGGGAAAGGGGCTGCAGAAGGGCAGCGTCTCGGCCTCCCGTGTCTCTCAATAGGTGACTGCTGCTTAAAAATAGAAAAGCAAAAGCAGAATGGTCAAAGGGCCCTGAAAGCTGACAGGAATTACAAACAGGGTTTGAAAGCTAAGGAGAGAGAAAATCTTAATTAGATCTCCACCAACCTGTAGAGAAACACATTTGGATTAAAATGAAATGGAGCTTTGTACTCTCAGGGCTTCAGAGAGAGGAGGGGAGAGGAATTAYTCACATTTGCTGTTTGTGAAGCTGGATTGCTTTTTCTCTGACTTTTTAACCTTTCACCTTGTCAGAAAACTGTGAAAAGCTGCTGGRATGGTGTATTTGGAATAGTTCTTATCACAGTATATAGCAGAAGCCTTTCCGTGGCTTCAGAGGATGGGCAGAGTTTTCTAATTTAATCCTATCCTCCCAAAGTTGACTTCTTTTCTTGTCTTGTAAGGCAACCTCTCCACCATTCAGTAAAGTTCAATAAAACCTGCCTTGTATTTCACCATCATAAATATTTTCTCTTTGTGAATATCTATCAATATTTTATACAGTGGTGTCAGCTTTGCTGTAAGATGAGAGGAACTATGAGAAACCTTGAATTATACATTGCCTGGCTGGGGGACGCTGGGGAGAGTTTTCTTCTGGACCCAAAGCTGTCCTTGCTGAGCTGATTTCCAGGAGCTGCAACTTGAAGTCATACTAATGGATGAGCATCAGAAGAAACTCAGTCAAAAGCATGAGGGAAGACCCCGCAAAGTGAGGTTCAAAATATCCTCGGCCTACAGCGGTCGAGTGCTAAAACAAGTCTACGAAGATGGCCAGGAACTTGAGCCCCCTGCGAAAGAGCGCTCGCGGCGTTTTATCCGCCACAGCTTCGAGCCGGAGGATCATTTTTGTGAGGTTGGGGAAACACCAGAACACAGGTTTTTATCACCAGCCAAGCTGACTGCCCAAAGGATCAGTATATTCAAAGAGGATAAGAAATACAATCTCACAAGTAACTCTCCTCTCTTCAGTGAGCACCAACCAAGTGAAAGTCATTGCAGGGTAAGTAACGTCCAGCCTAAGTTCTTCAGGCTCTTTGGAAACAGCTTCAGACTAGACCATTTTTACAATACCACGGCAGCTGGAGCCTCGGACTGGGACTTCATTCAGATGTAACTCAGTTCTGCCAATACAGTCTTTTAAAAATGTATCTGTAAATCCTCAGCCTTTATGCCACAAATTCTGTCTTCTRCTTACTCTGCAAATTGCAGGATCGTTGTGTTTTGCAAAAGGGCAGTCAGCAAATGAGCAGCGTCTCTTATCTGTGCTTCACTTTCTCTCCTTGCTGGAGAGACTCTGCATGTTTCCATTTTACAGAATCTTATATAGTAATTCCATGTATATCATTATTTATACATATAGCTGTATTAAGATTTCTAGCAGTCGAATGTAAGGTGGAGATTACCTTAATTAGCTATCTTTTAAATTAAAGTTGCATGACTTGAGCTGACGAAAAGGTTAGTGCCACTAGCAGCGTACCAGTGAGCCTCTGAGTGAGACATCTACGTCCTGGAGAGCGTCGGAGGTACCCTCCAGCTACTTTGAAACTCCCAGCTTAGTGTCACYGGACAAATAATCAATGCCATTGCTTTAGTAGTGCCTCTCTAGCTGTAACAAAAAGTGCATATATGTGTAATACATGTTCAATTGATTAATTATCAATTGATTAGGGTTATTGTTCAGATTCTTATCTTGCCAAATTAGATATGTATCATATAGCTATTTGATTTTATCCAATCTACATGTACCAACTAAACAATAACTCACAGAGTAACGATGGCATGAGCACTGTTAATAACAGAGCCACATTAGACTTGTAAGTACACAGACTCTAAATAGCGTCCTTAATATTGATGCAACCAGCAGATGTGTAAAACTCAAGGTGAGTCTGCTCAGAAAAAAGACAAAACGGAAGACCATGTAAGCTAGCTAGCTTGGTGAATTGCTCTCTGTCGAATCCAGCTTGTTCAGTCCRGTTCAGATTAGTAGCTGTGAGCAGCTGTCAGCAACGAGCAAGGCAGTCCATTGCCCAGTAAACACTAACACACATCATCCCAGTCCTGCCGTGACTGGTCTTTGCCTCACTCGCTGGCAGAAGGGCCAAGAACTGAGTATATCCCTAGAGAGAAATTTGAGTTTACTCAAGGGCAYCAACAGCTGCAGTGCGAGGTTCTCCTCTTTGGATAATGGGGAATGCCTCTTCAGCAGTTACTTTGGCACTCCCACAGCTAAAGTGATTGAAGAAGCTCTTAAAAAGTGTGAAATACTTCTTATGGCTTTTGTTGATACTTCTACCTTAAAAGTCTATTAGTTCTTGGTGCTAATCAGAGTTACACGTAGGAATCCTAAATTGCTGGTAGCTGAAGTGTGTTTAGCTGATGCAATGGATATCTAGTTTAATTGAAAACACCAAACCACAATGAATATTTGCCCAAAGACAGAACTCTCAAGAGCTCTTGTCTACACCATTAATTTGCTCTGCGTTCTTGGGTAATGCGCATCTCTATTTCCTGGTTTCCCTAACCATAACTACTTTGAGTAATCACCCTAGCCAATACCAGTTCTGTTTTGTGTCAACATCCATTTGGTATTTGGAAGCACCATGTCTGCATAATAAATATAAGGCTTTTTAAAAAGCCTTCTGCAAATGGGAAGGACTTCTGCTCACCTGCTTTCTTTCCCCATGCTTCTGTCATGCTACAGAGAAGCAGATGTCAAAATGCCAGGGGAACCATCAGCCAATTTACATCAGCTGGTGCAAGTCTGGCATGGTATTTTCTTAGAATAGAGCATCTCCTATTGCATTGCTTTTTGACACAGATACTTGCACAGAGTGAAATATGAACAGTGTGCAAAGCAAGAGGCTATGGTAGCTGTCAGCTGATACTTAGTTCAGAGATAAGGGGAGAAGAGACAGGTAAGCAAAATGTTGCTTTCAAAAAGATGTTTGACCAGACCAAGGTTAGTTTTAAAATCATTAGAAAATAACGCAAGTTCGTGTGTCTCCTTGGCTATTTTAGACTGATTCCTCACTGTTAGGAATAGAATTTTGATTTAATAATGTGATTTTTTTTAATTGGACCACTTTGCAAGCATTAAATTGCAAAGAAAAGAGGTTTCCCTACTTTGGACGGGGAAAATTTTTCTGACAAATCAAAAGTAATGGAAAGGTCTCATCTGCAGAACAGCTGCATGGATGCCAGCTCATACAATAGCATGAATTACAACATCAGCTGAAGCTGTGGGTGCT
>NW_028186501.1:806862-810938 GCF_003343005.1 Rhea americana
TGCTACTGAATATGTCACCATCATTTGGAGTTCCTATTTCTGGACAAAATCATGGGGAAAAAAACGTTGCACAAACTACTCAACCTTCAAAGAAACGTAGGTCAATCTGCAGTGCAGATATTGCTCCACTGTTATTAGAATTGGGGWTTTTTTTTCTTCAATATGGGGCTGAAGTGAGATTTACACCCTAGAAAGTTTTTCCCTTCCAGAACCTGATATTCAAGTGAGATTTATAAGATTTGAYGCAAAGTTCAAGACAGACTTCACAGCCGAGTATGGCCACTTTCCCACCAGCATCGATTTCATGGCCCATATGGCCACCTTTCCACCAGCATTCTGCTCATGCTCTGGCCTCCTGTGGCCTGTTGGCTTGCTGCAGAGCCAGCCCACCGGGTGACCAAGCAGAGTGCGTATTCCTCGGGAAGTTTAGGGTTCAGCAGAGTTTGCAGAGTGTCTTTGTATGGTAAGGTACTCATAAGATCCTTCTGCAGGCTTCCCCAATTCTAGATTTTGGCAAGATCATCATCTACACTAATAACCTGAAAATCATCCGGGCACCAATGGACCAGAAAGAGCTTGTGAGAAGAATCATCCAGACTGAGGGAATAAATGATTGGGCCTTCAAATACCGGGAAAGGAAAGAAAGATCTAGTGATGGACACAGAAAAGATGTGGAAAAAAAGGTTGCCTGCAACCAGTATGTGCAGGTAAGAGAAAATGGAAGCGTTTTCTCCYCAAGGCTTTTGGGTCTTACAGGCCTGGTCAGATTGCTGGGCTTTCCCACCAAGCTCCATCTGTGTCTATACCTGACACTTCCACTGAAGTGGGAATAAAGCATCAGTTTTGCTCCTCTTTCAGCTTGGGGGGAAACCAATCAACGCTGCAGTGTGCTGTCTGCACAGGGGGGACAACTGCTCCGTTTCAGCATGCTCCTGTCTCCCAGTTCTTTTTTCCCCTTACAGACCTTTTCGCTGTAGAGGTTTTTACACTGCTTATGTATTTTGGCTTCTGTCTGTTCTTCACCTCTGTCTCCTGGTGGAGCAGGAGAGCAGGCCTGAGAGGCTCTCCAGCCCGACCACGATAAACACAGCTGCTACGTGGCTGAGACTGCCTGAGGCTAAAACTTCARTATCATCTGAAATAAGATTACGTCTTCCACTTGTTTTCTCATGGGTTAGTCTTTCTTGTTCAGATCCCAATTAGTCTGACCATAATTTGATCCCACAGAACATAACTTTGCTGCATAAAGCAACTATGGAGCATGCTGTTTGGCAAAACTGGAAGTGCCCTCATGTGCTTAAAGCAGGTTATCTTAGATGTTCTGCAAACACAAATCTTGCTTACGGCTCACTTGTGTAAAGACATCATGAAAACTAAAAACAACCCTGGAAAACTGAGTAGTGATTTTGGCCTTTGTTTTGTGTAAGTTTTGATATAAAGTTGATTTTCAGAAACAGGATTTCATCTTAAAAGCCCAGATTCATCCCATGTAGTGGCAGGCACCTATCATCTGAGCCATCAAAAAATACTGCTGGCTTTTGGGGGAATATATGTGGAGAAGGATGTCCAGAAGGCTGTTCACTGCCTTCATCCAATTGCCTCCACTGGAAGATGACACTTTGGAGAAGGACAACAGCTCCTGTATGGCATTATTTTAATTTGTTAACGTTATAAAAGCTCAACAAAGTACATCTGTTTGGGAATAGAAAGTAAAATCTGAAGGCCCCGGGATCATGATTTTTTTTTAAGAATAATTTTGGACTTTATATAAACTGGTACCCTGAAGTTTATTTAAGGACAACCGAACAACAGAAATGTTATTCCTCTGAGGTAARTCAATTAATTTGGACTATCAAACACAGTCTCAACCTCGTTCTGTAACGCTCTGTGACGCGTTAGTTCCTGCGCTGWGCAGGAACGATGCAAACCGCCGAGTTCTCCGCCAAGAGCCGAGCCTGGGCAGGGACGCGCGTTCCCGATGCAGGCTGTCTGACCGTTCCCGGGCGCCGCGGGAGCTGCGGCTGTGGAGGCGGGATTGCAGGAGGACGCCCGACGGCCGCGTCGGGGACGGGCGCGCCGGGGAGCCGCGCAGGCCCCCGCGGGAGCGCCACGGCCGAGTCGCGGTGTTCTGCGTGACAGTCCCGGCMGAGTTAGTTCGTCTCGTTTTGCCGCGGTATCCGCCGGCTGCCCCCAGATGCGTGGGARCCTTTTCCCTGAAGGTTTTGCTGTAGAGCACGCAGTATTATTGGCAGTACATGAGAGTATGGGAGCAACGATTACTTTAAAGACCTCAGGACAGAATTTCCCTCCTCCAAGCGCGTTACTGACTGATGTCTGCCGTCGAGTAACGGGTTTTTGCGTGATCTGTTTCAGAAAGGAGATGCTGAACGCAGTTGTTCCCAGTGTAAAGGCTCGGGCTCTGCTCCCTGCTCACTGTGCCACGGAAGCAAGTTTTCGATGCTGGCGAACAGATTCAGGGAGTCCTACAGGGCCCTGCGATGTCCTGCTTGCAACGAAAGCGGCCTGCAGCCCTGCCAGATCTGTGCTGCGTAGCCGGGACCGCCACCCCTTCAGCAAGCCACGGGTGCCGCATCCGCGTTTTGCTAAAAACTGAATTATTTAGTCTTCGAGCAGCCTAGCTGTGCGGGCAAGCTTTCGGAAGGTGGAAGGGCGCACCCCCACCTCGGCACAGACGTGAGCGCCGCACCTCTGCTCCCAACCGTTCCTCCTGCCCGCTGCAGACCTCGCTAGCGCAGACCCCGTCGCGCAAACACGTGCCGGATTCGGCCCCGYGCGGGGGGGATGCTGCCCCCGAAGCCAAGGGAATTATCTGCATGCAAAAGCTGAGCACATGTGTAGACGTCGCCGGGACTCGGTCTGAACTTGCTGGGGCTGGGACGGTGCGGCCGCGAGACGCTTGGTGCCGGGGCGCTGAGCCGCCAGGCGCCCCTGTAGCAGAGGTAGGTGTCGTGGGGGCACGTCACCTAACTTGACGACCACCTTAAAATTACAACGAGTTTTATAATTAACTCTATACTTGCCCTGCAGTGGCACAAGCATTTCCTGAAGATTTTGCTGRTTTTGCATCTGCTGCAGCAGACACGATGCCTCTGCCAGGGTCTGACTTAGGTAAGGTATCGGAGACATTTCCAAAATCGGGAGCTATAACAAGAGAATTTTACAATAGTTCATTATAATAAATAGAAGTTAAAAAAGCTTTTAGCCTTATTTTGAGCCAAAATTTCCCTCTACAGGGCTCGGCACTTCCAGGCTCAGGCTGGCGGGGAGCAGGACTTCTGTTGCTCCATATTAATCCCACGTTCTAATTTGCAAAATGTGAACTCAAATTAGCTTTGATAGAGCAATGATGTTGAATACTTAGCAAACTGCCCGTAGTGGTGCAGAGCACAGGGGCTCCCAAAGGCAGAGGCAAGCAGGGGAAATGGTATTTTCCCCCAAAGCCTTAATTTATTACATTTCATATTCATGAGCAACTGTTGATGCAGCCTTACCTTGCGTGTTACCTCTGRGACTGTGGTGAGCTAAGGGGCTGCTCGCATGTTCTTCATGCTGAGGTTGCAAGCCTAGACAGGGTAATTTAYGGCCAAGTTTCTATTTTGCTGTCGTAAGCTGTAAGATTTCTCAGAAACACTTAAGTGATTAGAAATAATGCCATTTTAGCTCTCAGACGTCCATACGTTTCCTTCCGAAATTCTTCAGTGGGGGCTGAAGACTTATTTTCCAAAAACGTGCATAAAGCTATTGCAGATACCCGCTCTCCCTAATCGCTCACGTCGGGGTACGCAGCGCGGGCGAGCACCGCGCTGTGGGGGCGACTGAGGCACGAGACCCCGGGAGGGGGGCGGCTGCGGGGCGGCTCTCCTCTCGGCTTGCCCTGCTTGTTAGGAGTTTGCCAGTTCAGGAGAAACAAAAAGCATCTGGGCAAAATCGTCGCCTGTAGGTTTAATGTTTACAATAAAACCAGACGCAAACGCGTCACGAAGTCGGTGTCGGCCGCTGCTCGCGCTGCGCGTCCGGGCTCGGCCGGGCTGGGCCGGCGGCCCCCGGCCCCGCGG
>NW_028186501.1:812365-968868 GCF_003343005.1 Rhea americana
GGCTCTGCGCAGCGAGTGCAGACGGGAGTGCTCGGTCTGCAGTGCTGCTGTTTCCCTCCTGTTTCTGTTTAYTTTCTGCAGCTGCTCTTTTCTTGGCCCAGAAGAGGACTCTGCAAAAATGCATTTAGTGGCTTAAAAAACAAAGAACGTTTTCTGGTTTTGCCCTGTGGCAGAAGTTGTGATCCGTATGTCTAGCAACTCGTGCGTAGCAGCCCTGTCCTCTGGACTGCCRCGCTGTGGCTAACTAATGGATGTGCTTTGAAATGCTAATTTGAGACCCCTGAACAAAGTTGGAAAAGAGAAAAAGAAATCGTCTGTTGATTTGCTTGAGCGTTTGGCCGTTAGAGGCCGGGGAGAAGCAGAGTTGGTGCCTTYTATTGCCACAGATTTGAAGCAGAGGTGAAACACAGATAGGAATTGTACCTGTAGTCTACTCCGTGTGACCCGAGAAGGGCAGCTGGAGGTGCACAGTGACCCTAATGATGACAGCCAGGAGCACAGAGCAGAAAGGTTAAAACAATCCTCTTTTATACCTGCCAGCAAAGTGCATTACTTGCTTCTAACCAGGAATTTGATATAGTTGAAGAAAGAGTTGGTATCGATATTTGAAAATCCCATAGTTAAAAYTGACCTCAGTGTTCCAGCTCTTGTTCTTTATGTCATAATTTTGCAGGCTGAACCACTGAATGTTTTTTGTTCCAGAATAGGGTGGGAAGGTGTAACTAAACTTGCTTTCAGAGGAGACCAAAACCAAGACATCTGGGGTCCTTCAAGAAAGTGTTTGTGCCAAGTTATCTACTGGTTCACAGAAATCCCAGGGATCCCATGTGCTGTAGCACTTTCTGTGCTGACTTCTGTGACCAAACGTAAGAGATCATCAGCAGAAACTACTTCTGCTCTATACAGTCTGTAGAGAATCAGTATGTCTTTTTCCTCCCTATCCCTCATATGCATTTCTGATGAGATTTAAAAAGCTACTGCACTGTGCTACAGAATTTCATCTTGCTTCTGTAAAAACGTGCTGCTTGGGCAGAAGCAAGTCCTTTGCTTTCACTAAGTGGAATCAGTGGTAAATTGTTGGCAATCAGGTAAACAGCCTTCTACAGAAGATGCTGATGGATGTGTTGTTATTCTGTCAGAGTTCAAAAGTGTGCTAGAAGAATATTCTACCTTTGCTGTGTGTTTCCAAAGAAACATGATCCAAATCCTAGGATTGGATCAAAGGTCAAAGCTAAGAAGTATTGCAGGACTCTTATGAAAAAAAGAGTTCCATGAGTATGGACTAGAGTTATTACTACAGTATTTATTAAAGCTTATCATTTACTTCTGCAGTCTAGTTCCGGGGAGGATGCCCGCAAAAGTAGTGGAATAAAGCAACAGCAGTGGGTGCTGTTGGCTTTGTCAGTTGAAAATGGTTAGCGCCAGTCCCAGGATTGGAGTCATCTAACCTTATGTAGACGTCTGTCTATCTAGCTCCCTCCGTAATTAACATAGGCACCAGTAGAGCACGATTCATCCTAATAGATGCATTAATTAGGCCAGGTGAGTGGTAGCCTACAAGGGCCTTTTTCTTTCCATTGAGTGTACATTGCAGGCATCTACAAAGTAGGTGAGGAGAATCCCACAGCTGCAGCATTAACGCCTTTTACACCGTGCTGGGTTGTTGCCCTTTCGCTGCACGTGTGTTCATGTGGCCAGTCACCCGGGTGGAAATGCTGCGTAGTTTGGGTTGTGGCAAAGGCTGGGTTTGTTGTGCCTTTGTACAGTGCAGAGCAAAATCGGGTCTTGCCCCACGCGCAGGACATCCTAAGTACTGTATTAGATGGTTATTTCTCTGCAGTGGCCCTCAGGTTTGTGCAGATGGCAATTTAAAGCCAGCCCATGAACTGTAAGTCAAACATTTAGTTCAGATATGACAAATTGATATGTATTTAAAATAAATGTATCTGTATGTGAAAGCATTACATATTTATTGATTTTTATCATGGAGAGTAATTTGCACAGTGGATCTGCTTTCTTTTTTTTCTTTTTTTTCTTTTTTTTTTTTTACTTGCATTGATTCACAACTACCATCCTTTCAACCCAACAATAATAAAGTGGAGGAATTTGGAAAAGTTTAGTTGCTTTTTGCAGTGTCACTGTTCCATTTTGTTTGTTTTTTTTTTAAAAAAGGAAAGAATCAGAATATTTGAATTAAAATATTACTATTTTTGCAAGTCTTTGAAGCAGTCACTTTAATTTATGTGGGCTCTATTTGATCCTGCATGTAAAATCAGCCCTTCATTGCTTTRAAATATTTCATTTTTATACAAATCATTATGTGTAACCTGCAGTGGTTTCTCTCTGCTGCTAAACATGGCACCACTTTTAGAGGCTTGTTATTTCCCTCAAGTAAACTATAAGAACCATCACTATGGTTAGAAACTGCTGCTTTTGATAAATAATCTTGTGCATTCCAGTTAAGAAAGGTAGGAATGGTCTTAATTCCCTGGATTCAGAATAACGGCTAATGGAATCACTTCATTTTGTTGTCTGTAGAGAATAATCAATATGTTTGTAGGACAACCAAATAAGGGAACAGGAATTGCTCTTTAGAATTTTAATTGCCAAGTTTTTGCATGTAGGGAATGGAAAGCCTCAATTTCAGTAAATGGTGAAATGAGGTAATAACCATTGCAACTTGTTAGGTATCCCAGTGTACCGCTACTGCTGCATGGTTTTCTGGACACCAGCGTCTCGGTGGTTCTGCCCTGCCGTTCACTAGTACCACGTCTGTAGCTCTGCGTTTGTACGGTGGACTCTGACGTCTTCATGAAGCTCATGATCATCAGTCAGGGTAGGAAAAAGTCAATCCAAAGGTATTGATCGCTTAAAGGCAAAATCAGTCTCATGGTTTCTACTATTAGCAGTTTGTCAGAGTTCTTTTCAGAATGATGGAGGGGCAAATGCTTTTAAAATAAATGAATCACTTGGGGGAGGATATTATGGGAACTCATTGGAAGTATTTAATTAAAAGGAATGCTCACACTTCATCTAGGTAATTATTTCTTTTTTGAGAAAGAATAGCACTCTGAATTATGCTTTCCCCAGATACGCTTTGAGATCTAGATACCACTTCAGCTGCTGTCTGAGAAGGAGCAGAGCTTATCCCTAGGCGGGAGAGATGGTAGTTGCACCAGTACAAAATAAGCGAGGGGAGGAGGTCCCGGGTGTCTCGTCTCCTCTTCCCACCTATTCCCAGAATATGGAGACTCTCGTGTCTGTATCCCCTTAGAGGGACTGTTTAAGCAAGACGTGTGCCGGCGTTGGGTTTGAGAACTGTGGCTGAGGTGCCAAACCCGTTACTGCCTGTGCCGGCCCTCTGGGGTGGCCCGGACGGTGGGGCTCCAGGTTGTCCCCTGTGCCCCGCGCGTGACGGGAGGGAGGTCCAGCGTGTTTGTAGGCTGGCCACAAGATGGCATTCCCTGCTTTCCAGGAGGTGCTGGAGACGCTGGAACTGGTCCCTGTGCTTTGAGGGCATCGTTTCCATCCTAGAAGCTCCGAGTTTTACATTTTTTGGTGTGCTTGTCCCACAAGAAAAACCAAGAAAATAAGCCCCATTTAATGACCCATTTTCAGCAGTTGCTGCTCTTATTTTCAAGCAGTTCGCTCACAGCAAATGGTATGYTGCAGAAAGAGTGGGCGCCCTTTCGGGGCCGAGTGGGTGGAGGGGCTGGGGGGACGTTAGCTTCACCTTGTCAGCTCCTAGGAACCCGTGMTGAGATGGGTCTGCAGCCCATCTCCAGTTCTCCTCAGCACCGTGTCCTGGTCTCCTGGGTCGCGTGTGTCCTTCCGCGTGTGGCCGGCAGCTGTGTTTGCRGCTGAACGGCGTGAGGGACATCTTGACCTTCACATGCAGCCACGGGTTAGGGCTGCAGCAGGTGCCGGTGTCCACAGTTGGGTTTGTTGGACGCTCCTGACTGTAGGAGATGGTTAGAAACTTGTCATGCTTAACAGATATGTCAGGCTAATTCTTGCTTGTTTGATATTTCAGGAACCTCTCCCAAGATATGTATATATAAAACAAATTATAACTTTGTGAGGTCAATGCCTGACTTTAGCCTCTGTCATGTCCTTGCTGGTGTGGTGGTACCAAAGAGCACGTCAGAAGTTAATGCACGTGTTTGGTCAAGCCGTGACCCTTCAAAGGCAATTGCATTCACATCTCTCCAGGCTTTTCAGAGTTCTGGAAGTTTTTACTCTGTTATGTGAGCTGACACAAAAGGAGGAGCTGGGAAAGAGGACACTGGAGCCTGTGKCATGTGCAACTTCTGAAAGGAATTGCAGCGCACGGGCCTTGGCCCCGCAGTGCGGAGCGGAAGAGGTGACTGCGGGGCAGTTTGCATTTGCCCTCCAGGGCAGGGACGCTACAGGGCAGGGCTGAAGCCCTGAGGCTAATGGCTGCCTTGAAAAGTAGGGATGGGACTTCTGTGCCTGTAGTGCTAGGGAGGAATTTTTTGAGCATTGAGTTACTGCAGGGCTGAAATAATAGCCAGGCTGAGATCTCTTTGTTCTGTGCTGCTGTTAGCTTTAACATCCTCGGGGAATGAAAGCCTTGCAGGGAGACTAGGGTTGGCTGGAAAGCCTGTTTTTGTGGCTATTAGGCTCTCCTAGCCATTCCATATGCTTGTAGACYGTTAGCTTTATTTCTTTTACTCTGGTGCATAGGAAATTGAGTCTATTTCTGTTTAAATACTTGGGTAATAGAGCCTGCTATTTAGTGGAAGATTTATGTAAATGGCTCTTTGTTTCACACGATTGGGCCTTACAGAGTGTAAGTTACATTGAAACGGCACTGGTGGTATAATTACATTATCAAAGCAGCACRTTGTAGAGAAGCCTCCAATTTTTGCATAGAATAGAACTTGAAAACCTTGYGCTTTTTTCTAATCAACTTTTATTCTGCAGCAAGAAAAAAATAGTAGGGCTGGATTATAGAACAKCTTATTCTGGAATTATAGATCTTTTTAGCTCAGAACCCAAGATTTCTTTTAAATCAGAATTTTAGAGCAGCTGTTATTGCACATAATAATTGCACTGCCTAAACTCATTTAGTCCTAAAATGCAATTTTCCTGTCTTTGCTTATGCTTCATATTTTAGTTTAACATTAATCTTTATCTGATATTCAGTATTTCTTCAGTCTGACACCTGTATAAAAACAGAGGTTGCAGTAATTTTTTACTATTGTTCAAGTTTGATGTCATGTGTTTTAAATTTTAAATTTCCTAATTCTTGTGAATATTACTTGCATTTTGTAACGGGCGCTACAGTCCTTGTAGCCATCTCTATCTCATTTCTAGCCAGAGGAGTTCTGTAGTTTCAGAACAGCCTATATATCCTTAGCAATCCTGTTCTTGTACGTCGATTTCTTATTGCCGGGGTTATTGTCCTGCAGACGCCTATATGATTTCTGCACAGTTCACGTGCAGTGGGGGACTCAGGGCTAGAGTCTCTGTTCYGTGATCTCTTTCTTTCGGCCTTGAAACAGCTACTCTGTACAGCTTAAGTAAAAGGAGGTTGTACGTAGCAGGGAGAGGCAGTAGAAAGTCCCTAGTTCTTGCCACCAGCCAGCCKCCTCCGGAGCAGAGCAGGATGCTGCTTGCTGCATGCTGTGATTGCAAATGGCATCCTAGCGTCAAATTCTTCCAGAAACCGTTGCAGGACAGTGAAATGTTGCATACAATATTCTGCATTCAGGTGACGCTATATAGTAGCTTTCCTGCTTTTTCCCTCAGGAAACAGGTTGTACAGTAAACACTCTTAGCAGCATTTCCAGGTAGCTTGCTGCAGAAACTTGGGATGCCCTCTGTCCTCATGGAGCGCAGCACGGCAGGGCTTGGAACTGCCGAACTGCTGCAAGCTGTGCTTAGCTCCGAGTTGAAAAATGTGATACAGTTCATGAGAATTTAGCATTTATGTCTCACTTTATTTCTGTTGGAAGGTGTCTGTGTGTTGCAGAGGAGCTAAAATCTCCCCTTTAAGCAGTTTTTCTGTAGCACTATGTGGGTTTTCTGTTGTTTGCTTTTTGATTTTTTTTTTCAATAGCTAGACTAATATTACTGCTATAAACTAGAGTTGTACATTCAGTAAAATATTTGAATTTCTTCCTTTTAGCCAGTTTGAAGTTTGTTAATGTTAAGCAGCTCTTACCTGATGAGAGAGGCTATGAAACTGCTTTGGACTTTATCAGTGACTGTTAGCAATTTTCTTTAACCCATGTAGACAAGTGGTAATGTTTACACTTTGCATTTTTATCCCAGTATCCTAGTCCCATGGAGAAACATATCACAGCTGTAGAAACAGTGGAAGAGAAAACAGGTAAGCTGACTCACTTGCCTTGCAGAGATCACTGAGATTATTCATATAACTTTTAACTTTAATTATTTAATAGTTGTGCTTCAATGGAAGGTGGGYGCTGCAGACATGGATGGGGTTCCASCATGCGGATGTTTACAAGCAGGAACGAGAGAGTGTAAAACCTTCTCCCAAAAGCATTTAATTTAATTAAGTATTTGAATTTTCAGCTTATTCTGAGCTTCTTAGATATGTTTGCCTAGTTTCTCTGTAGTATTTTCTTTTGCTGTACATTTCCCTCACATTGCTATGATGATTTCTATCTGCAGTGCTCTAAGGATCAGACTTAAGGCCTCTGGAAGTAACTGTAGTGAGCTGTGGTTAAAGCTCCAGGCACTGCACAGACATTTCACTGCTTCAGTTTCGTGATCCCTGCGGAAGGAGGGATATATTACTGTTTCCACTTTACAGACGAGGAAATAGTTCCAGGAATCGGTATTTGCCCGGTTGCCTCGTGGGATGCTAACAGTCAAAGTGAACACAGATCCTCAGTCTGTTGCTTTTGCAATTAGAATTCCTGAAATACTGAAAATTGGATTTCACCATTTGCAGTCATTCATGATATTGACAGGAAAAAATATCTGCTCAGGTGAGAGAACATCAGTCAGGATACTGAGACCACATGGATTTTTGTTTTCCAGTTGCTGAGTTTGAAATTTAACAAATATTTGCAATTAGGCACTTAAAGCCATATGGATGTTACGTATTAAACAGTTACGCTGCCATATAGGAAGCAAGTACTATAAAACTTTGTGTGGAAATAACCATGATATTTCCAAATACTGGAGTTGCAGCCAAATTTTCATTGGACTTCAAGTATTAGTCTCAGGTGCTCATGGATGCTTTTTATCATACATTTAGAGTTGTCTGCTGTCCTGCAGCTTAGGTTTGGTGGTGGCTCTTAATTTCAGGGTTATGCTCTCTTTCTAAGCAAATTGTTATTGAGGTTGCCTTGAGTTTCAAGAGAACAGAACATTAGCACTGCCAATGCAATTTCCTTTTGAATGCAGTAAACCGCACTTTCTGGAGAATGCTTCTTCCACTCTATATTGCATGGAGATACTTTGTATTACTGGTGATGTGATGTGTGTGTTAGAGTTCTGAAAACTGAATCCCATAAAGTTTTCATTTCACTGATCCAACCAAACACTGCTGTTTGGGAAAGTACTCTTTTATCTCTGGGAAGTCGTTGATGTGGGCTGCCTGCCAGTTGGCTTCTTATTTGAGAGCGTTCTGAGGTTTCTGCTCTTGATCTGGGTCATTAAATATTAAAATGCAAAGTGATTCTAAAAGCCAGCCACTTTTTAGTGATACTAAATAACTATAATTTGCTTCCTAATAGTTAGTTTTGTCCTTGTCACTGGATCCAATTCAATATAAAAATAAATCTGTAACGAGACAGGACTCTTCTGCAAATCTCTTATGCAGTATATTTGCCCAGAGAAGGTGCTTGAGAATATAAATTGGGGCATGGATGGAAAGAAAGCAARCCTTGAGCCTGCATGGCAGTCTGGTAGCTCAGTGGGCTGCACGTCTCCCTCACCCCAGTCACGGTGCTGGCAGTACCGGAGAGAGCAGAGCGCCTCGGTGCTGTGTGCCAGGCTCGGCACGGGCTTCAGCGTGGAGCCCTGCTCTTCTGTGAAGGCTGAGATTGGCTCTGCATGCAGCGCTTTGCTGCCCATACCTACTAGGGTAAATGCCAGTAAAATATTTGCATCACACCGTCTGTTCCTGGGGTGGATAAGGGGAGCTGAATAGTAGGAATGGATGCAGATACCCTCCTAAGGCACAGTGCAAAATGCTTATAACAGTCTTGTTTACAGCCTTCTGTCTGGCAAAGGAGAAGAAATACTGGGTTATACTTTAAAAAAATCGCAACATGCTGTTAATTTGCTAGCATTTCTGCTTGCACATCCAGTCTCCTGCTAAGTCTTCCAACTATCTTACTTTTGTTGAAAAATGGTAATATTTGCTGTTGATTCTTTCTTTTCATCAGATTTGTCTACGGGGATTATTTACCGGAGGAGAATTGCAACGTGTCAGAATGTAATTCCTGAAATCTTAAGAAAGGTAACTACCTAGAGAAGTTTAATCAAGTTATATGTTATGCCACTGTAAAACCAACACGTGGGTTTGGGGAAATGCCACGCAGAAGGTGTATGCAGTTACCATTTCAAGCAGGGCTTGCAAGCTGGCAGCCCATGGGCCAGATCCATCTCCTTGTGGAGTGCAGCCGGCCCGCTGCCTTTCCCTGCAAGAGCCGAGGGGGGCTGCGCTAGCGCCGTCCACCGCCAAGCGCTGCCTCCTGCCGCTGCGCCCGGGCAGGAGCCTGGGCAGCGCTGCAGGCGCGAGGCCTCCTGCCCTCGGAGGCGTCCCGAGGTGCCGCTGTCGTGGCCGTCCGCGTGGCGCGATCCAGCCAGCCCCGTGCCAGCTGAGAACGGGCCGCGCTGAAAGCCCAGGAGTTTTCCCCCGCTCCAGTACAGTAAGCGTGGTGCTGTCCGCTCTCACGGTTTTTGTATGGTTGATGGTATTCTTAYAAAAGCCCAGTCTCCTGGATCTCAGGTAGGGGAAAATGCACATAAAGTCTCAGAGAGAAGGCGGCTAATAATATACACTGGACAATTATTTCTAAGCTGATCTCATGTGTTTTGGATGTCTGATCCATGACTTCTGAACACACTGGGTTGTAATMTTTCACAAAACCATTTTGTAAATGAATTCAGAGAGAATAAAAATAATTATTAACATGCCCACAGCATGTTGCAACTTAAATACGGCATAGTATCCTCTTAGAAAAGAGAAGGCACGGATCCTTAAAAGATAAAAAGTGAGCCACTGGGATGTGCAACCCCTTATTGTTTATTTCCTGTGTACCTTTTTCTGGTTTTCTTTTCTTTATAGTTTGTGCAATGAGAATTAGCCTTAATTTATTTTTTTATTGTAGAATATCTTGCATAAGATAGTCTCTATATAGAAAAGTATATTTATGTTCATGCATGGTTCAATAACTATTATTTTACAGCTTGTATGCTTAAAAAACCAAAATGTACCTTTCTTCCTGGTACTAAAGATACTGTATGTTTATGCTCCTAAATATTTGTTTTTCTTTTTCAAGCATCATCCACCAAGGAGAACATATCATTGTCCTATACATGCAGAATGTAAAATAAACTAATGGTGAGATTTTCATCCCTTCTTTAGCCCACACGTGCTTGATAAGTCATTTAGTTTGACAAGTGGGCTTTAAAAGTACAAAGCCTGGCTGAGGGAGATTTCTTTCAGTGCAGGAACTGAAGAAGGGAGTTCTAGTTGGTGTTTTGACTATGATTTTGTAATCTGTTTTGCAAAGAGTGTGATGGCTTTGTTATGAATGAAGGCAGATTGTGTAGCCTTGTGACTGCTGGCAGCTGGGGGTAGATCKCTGTAAGGTCCACAGCACCTTAGCGTTTCGTATCCTTTAGACTTGGTGAAAGCCTGATAACAGGGTGGTGCAGAGGTGAAAGCTTTTGTTGCACCTTTGTGTTTTGGCTGGCAGTTTTTGTCTGTTTTGCATGTAACTATTTGTAAATGGGTTCTGTTATCCTTCCTTGTTTTAAACAGGCCATCAACAGCAAGGAAATGTGAAGGGATTCAGGTAACTTAGCATTTAGTAGTCTTGGAAGTCTGGCTGGGGACTGAGCAATTTCTGTAAATTTCTGAGCACTTGCATGGCTTTTAGTAGCTGCTGTTGAAGTTTGTTCTCATTAGGGGCTAAATACAGGTGACCCTTCCTTAAACCTCAGTACTATCATCTGAGGCTAGTAAAATATTCAAAATATTGAGAAGTGCTTCTACCCTCAGAACAGTTTCTTTCAAAGTTATAATTCTTCTACTTGCCAGATCAGTGTCTTAAAAGTGTCTGACATCTACTTAGAAGAGGAATCTTGGCTTAACATGCAGAAAAGAAATATGTCTATGAAGACTCATTGTCTCACATGGACACAGTATGCATCTCTAAGTGAGGAATCTGTCTTCAGGGAGAGCTTGGAAAATCCAAATTGGTGAGTACTGGCTTGTGAATGTAGAAGTGTGTCTGTGCCTACTCAAGTTGGTACTGCAGCCTTGTAGCCCTGAAAAAAAAAATGTTTTCTGTTGCATTTGAATGCTTGGAAAGAGAGGGGTCTGAATGATGATTTTGTTTGGTATGTCTTGACAGCATTTAAACCAGCCACTGTAGATGCCCTGTAGCTTASGTTCTCTAAAGCTAAAGCACAAATAACTGCCCCATATTAATTTTCTCTCCATGTCACAGAACGCTAGCCTGCTCTTCCTCCACAGTAGACATAGCCAGAGCTTTCATTTTGCCCTCCTATCTGCCAACAGATGCCTATCCAGTAGCACAAAATTGTCAGCTAACTCCTGCTTGCCAGTGATTGGCATGGAGCATACATGCTTCCAAACAATTTTCTTTCTCCAGTGTTTTGCCCACTGTTATACCAAAGATAGAAGATATCTTAGGACTTTTCCTGGGAAAATAGACATTCCTGCTCATGCAGAGCAGAGCGTAGATTCCCATTAATTCTTGCTTTGCTCTAGTGTCYTTTGTAATTAGTCATTAGTTTTGCTTTGTCACATTCCCTGAGAAGTGTGTCAGGGTTGTTCGGCAAGATCCAYGTTACCTTTGAAAGCTCTAAGGATGTTTAAGGAGGAAAAAAAAAGAGACAAAAACCCACCTGTTTAGTTTCTTGTGGTTTAGGCAATCTTGAAAGTCCTAGCCGGGGCTTAGGTGTTAGAGGACATGTTTTCCTTGTTTTTTAAACCATTTTGTTTCAGTTTGCTGTGGTTGTCTAGCCTTMTTGAGGTTTCTGAGAATGGAAGCTTAGAGCCTCATCTGAATCTTCATCTGGGGAAGACAAAAATTTCCCTCTCATCAGAACTATACTCCAGCTGTTGATGATAGTTCTTTTGGTTTAGAAACCYTAAGTACTTCAACTAGTCAGTCACTTACGCTCCGTTTTCAAGGCTCTTCAGTTTCAGTTTAGAAAAGATGCTGTCCTCAGCATGATTCTTCTGCTTCTTGAGACTGGAGCAGAACTGTCTAACCTCAGTAGTGACTACTGCTCACTGTTGCCTTAAAGCATACTGTGACAATCAGGAAAGTGGAGAAGCTTTTTAAATTAGAGGTCTGTCTGGGCTGCCAATAGCTGTGTGATTGCAACCTCAGCAGGCTTACTTAAGCTAGTTTTCATTTGCCTGCCAGGAATGACAGTGCCTCTGGAGATAAGGTAGCTGTTGACGAAGATTAGCAACTATACTACATACCTGTAGTACCCCATGGACCTCAGCTTTACTACCCCAGACAGTTAGATTCAACCAARCCTGGGTCTGCCTATGCATAACGCTGTCACCTCTTCAGGAATTTTATAGAGGTAATCATATTAAACAAATTCTAACAGCCAAAACAGGCAGGTTTTGCATGAAAGTTTCAGCTTCATAGCAATGATGTACAGTTGCACTGGAGAGAAAAAAGAAATCATACAGTGAGGAGACTCAAGTGATCCTGATCAGTAGCAAAATGATACATTATGCCCCTAAAGAGAGAGCAGCATTATGAGACAGGGAAACTTGAGTAAAGATAGAAACCTCCTGTAAAAGATGTTTTTGTTTTCCCCTTACTAAGCACTGCTGAGTAGTTTTCAATAGCAACTTTGTGCAACTTCTCAGGGCACTAACATTGTGAAGAGAACATCAAAACTCTGCATGTCAGTGTGTTGTAGCAGGATCTTTGTTTGTTTAATTAGCTTTAGTGTAACATTATTAAGGAGGCTGATGAATGAAAACAGTGCTGCTTTGCTGGCTTGAATCTTGATCAGCTCTTCCAGCAGGTTGATGGCCTTTGCGTCTCCCTGGCACCTCCAGTGTATATAACCAGTTCAGCAGCAGACTCAGACAGACACTAACATCTTCAAATAGAGAAGAGAGCTGGTAGCTCAGAGAGGTTTGTGAGGCCCGGATGGTTCAAACTGGGCTGTGGACTGTGTACTGAGTGTTCCCAGAAGTGCATTACAGCCTACAGTATCTGAATTAGCTTAGTGTCTCTTCAAACAGATCTTTTTGCCTGAGGGGTTGGAGAGAGGATTACTGTTCTGGATAGCTGCAAGACTGCTTCTCTTCCCACACAGTCCCCTAGGTGCTGGTGGTGGGATGCCATATTTTGATACTGATGGTGCTGATGGGGATCCAGAATATTTCTGTGCATGTCAGATGAAGTTACAGCTATCTAAAACTGCTGACTTGAGCACAGCTGCTCTGAATTTAGACCAATATGCTGTAGGAAATCACACCAGGAATCCAGTCCCTCCTCAGACTAGTGACTTATGTTAAGTGGAACCTCATCCATAGTATATGAATTAGTTTACCTAATTTGAGATTGGGAGTTTTGTTATTTTTTCTTTTTTTTTTTTAGCTAGAGAACTGCAACTCATGGAAGGGAGACTTCCTGATGTCTTTAATGGAACTGGGGGAATTAAACTGTTTCCTGAATTGTAACCAGCCCATTTAACCACAGCATAGTTCTTCTTGTTAAAATTAGACAGTTATTTTGTCTCAGAAAAATATGAATGYAATGGTGCCAGGTGCTACAGTTCTTTCAAAGTGAATTAGTGTTGGTGCTTCCAAACAGAGACTGTGTCTGAAAAGTATCTAGTACCAAACAAATATTACCAGAAATAAATTATAAGTCATTGAAAAGGCATGATGGAGCATATATGTTTGTTAGGAGGCCAGAAACCTATGTTATTGTCTTGGCTGACCTCCTTCATGACATTTTTTTTTTGTTTCCTTGAATTAATTCCTGTTTTATACAAACATTGAATCTTGCTGTCTAAAATGAAAAAAAAAAAAAAAGAAAGAAAGACAGTTATTATCCTCTAAAACCAGCTTTACCTCAGTAAAGTTGTTTTAGTGGCTAATTACCTTCGCTATTAAAATGTGAACTTTATTGCTAATATGAATTACCCTAACTTCAGATGGATGATATGTTATAACGTTAATTACTGGATGTAATTCGAAGTACTTGGTTCAACACACAGGTGAGGCTTTGCTTTTGTATTTTTCATGCTTTAAAAAAACAAAACAAAAAACCCCTCTGAGCCTGCAACTTGGTATGAAACTTAAAGGTTTTTCTTTCTTTCTGTCAGTCTTCATTCACTATCAAGGTAATGATTTTTTTTTCTTCAGCTCACTACCTACTCTACAGGTAAACAGGGTATTGGAAGCTGCACTTCCATAATCTGTTAACATTTAAAGGGACTTAAACACAAATACTGTCACCCTGCTCTTTCTCTTGGTAAATGCTGTGTAGCTGTACAAATTTGCAGTGCAAACATAACAAAAATTACATGGACTGTCAAGCCTTGTGCTTCAGATGATGACCTGGTGAGCAGCTGGGTTGAGGAAGACATTTCTCCTATGTTGCAGTTTGAATAATTAGTTAATATATTTTTCTCCCCTTTTATTTTGATTTATCTGGTATATGCCATTTCCTGAAGGGGAAAAAAAAAAAAAAAGATTGGTCTATTGGTTTGTTCATGTTTGGCTATCTTGATGTTCCTGGAACAAAAAGTGATAAAGCTGAACAGTGAAATGAAAAATYGCTGTAAAACCAGGCCATGTGTATTCTGTTAGCAAACAGATCTTCAGGCTTGGAGGCCTCCATGCTGGGYCTTATTGTACCTGGGCCTTATCCAGTACTGCACCACAAGCTGTGCGGAGTTGTCCAGACTTGGGCAGTATTTATCTGCAGAGAGTAATCARCTGATCCTGGGACTGGGACAGTTTAATTGCACTGTTGTGGTATTGTATTTGGACTAACTTGTAATACCTGTAGCACTCTTCTTGGGCTATTCATGCTGGAAGGAAGAGCTGAAAGAGTTGTTGGGGTCTGAATTTTCATTATTGATATATCAAACCAGTCTGAATCTCATCAGCCTTTTTCTGTAGTYGCATGTGCACCTGCTTTGATAAATGAAAATTTCTAGACTAATTTGCATACATTTAGCCTATGAAATTGCTTTACATACTTTAGGTATGATCTTGCTTTCCACACAATATACTGAATAGCTCAGCTAAGCTGGGCAATTTCTGCACTGACTATAAAAGGAAAGATATTGGGAAGAATTTTCTGTAAATACTGCCAAATTGGAGGGAAAAGTCTGTGGCAAAACTCCTGCTTTTACTTGTTGGGCTTATGTGGAAGTTGCATACTGGTATATTTTTGTGTAYCTAGGCAAGTTATGCCTATCTCTCAGCCATGGAAAATCCCATATGGCTTCCATTTTGTCTCCAGTGCCATTTGCCATCCCTCTTTGTTTGATCTCACTGTTTTCCCTGCAGTAGAATTGTCTTTGCTGTTTCATTTTTGTATCTCATCACTTTCCTTTATACATACAGGCCTGAAAGAGCTGAAGTAGCCTTTCTTCCTTCATATAGTGGGCACAGGATTAGAAAATTCCTCTGATGTAAGAAAAACATATGTAGTAGTGGTCATGAGTAGTGGTCAAAAATGTCTTAAACTAGAGATAAGTGATTTTAAAAAGTCTCCCACAGAAAAGCTCTCTCTATTGAATCGTCTTACATTTAATTTTAATTTACTTTTAATTTACTTTTGAAAGCCATGTATGCTTTGGAAACTCTCCTTGACACTATCTTAACAAGAATATTGCTAGACTTTTTATACTAAAGACACTTTAATTAAACTCCCATCACAAAAACAATTAGACAAAATTTGCTGTACTTAACTAGTCAATAATTTAGTAGCTGGATCTCATTAACAGACTTCTCTCTGTGACTGTGTTGTAATGATGCAGCATTGCCAGCTGTGTGCTACGGAAATCAATCGGAGATCCGTATTTTCCTTGAAGCCTCCCTTTTTGTCTCTTAGAATGGTGAAACAGCAAAATTAATAAATAAATCCCAACCAGAGTAGCTAAGTTTAATGGTGGATTTTTACTGCTGACATCCATTCTGTGGTTGGGGAAGGAACTTCTCTTGTTCTCCATGTCTTTCACTCGAATGCCATGCATTTTACTACTTACAAAAGTAGTAAATTGATAGAGATGAATATTCGTGGCCCGCTGTGGGTACTGATGGTGCTAGGCTGACATACATGCTTCAGTGCTAGCAGTGGGAAGCGTTCATGTCAGATCTCACTGTTATCACTGCCCCACCTAGGCTGATGGGAATGATTTCCTGAGGACTCTATAAAAACTGTGTAAGTTTAGCTTACTGTTTCTGCCGTGGTCTTTTAGGTACTTGAAGATTGCTGTCATGTTCCTTCTGTCATCTTTAGCCTAAAGTACCTTGCTGATTCAGTCTTGCCTCATTTGTTGTGGTTTCTTATTGACTTCTGGTTTTGTTGCTGTGTTCTTTGGGCTTTTTCGGGTAGCTCACATCTTTCCTGAAGCAGTTTCCAACTGAACCTTCAGCAGTGCTGGTTACAGGAGGAGAATTGAGGCACATTCTCCCTTACACTGCTGTTTCTACATCTCAGTACATTTGTCTTTTTCTCAACAGCAATCGGCATGACAGTACTGAATAGCTTCTGAGCTTCAGAGCCTCAACAATTCCCGGCTCCCTGTATGCCAAATTCTGTAGTGGTTGACCATTTACCTACCAAACAGTCTTTGCTCTTGGCTAACTGGAACAAGTTTCACTAATGGTTACTGAATCCTATCCCTTCAGGCTGAATTTGCTAAGATCATGTTGGGTCCTTAGCACATCTTCAACATGATTTTTATCCCTCTCGCTTGCTTTCATCTGCAGGTGAAAGCTGCAGCGTGCCCCTGATTCSAATGTCCAGACCTTTAAGAGGATACTGATGCTGGACTGATCATAATTCCCTTGGAACTCCATTTAATGCATCTTTCCATTTGGAAAGTGAGCTGTTGATAATGGTGGTTTTTTCCGTATTAAWTGTGTTCTTCTAAAGCTGTACTTATCCTGTAGTATTTTTCTCTGGACCATGTATCCTTAATTTGTTTTTGAGACTGTCATACAAAGTATACGAGTGTAACAGATTAGTACCCTACTCAGGTATCAAAATAACAACTTTCTAAAGCAGAGTTTACATTTAATGTTTACTAAGTASACAGAGAAATAAATGGTGTTATTTTCTTGTATTGTAGGACAGACTTCACACAAAAAGGCAGAATATCAGTTACAGGGGCAGGTTTGCTCAACTGTGTATTGGAAGCTTTTGCTCAATCATTTCTAAAACAAGGTGTGAAGAAGGTAGGTTTACTTATTGCTTGAATTTCTTCCTAAGATTATATTCTAATTSTTCTAAAATTGCCAGATCATTTGGACTTAAAATTAAGTTGGTGTTTTAGATTTGGCTTCTTTAAATGTTTTGACTATTGAAAAAAATATTTGATCTTTTGTCTACAGAGAATAAGCAGAACAAAAATGGATTTAGTTTTTAGAGTAATTATGGTTTATTGTGGTAATAGTTTTATTGCAAATATATTTTTAAAACACAGTAGGTATGACTGCATCAATTTCTGTAATTCATTCTTATTCCTGATTTCCCTATGGCATTGAAATGTTTTTTCTTTCTAATGTCCCATTTTACCAGCTAATATTACAATAATAATTTGCAGTTCTGTACCACCTTTATGCTGAAATAGTCAAAAGTAGTCAACATGAGTTTATATCATGTAACACATTTTTCTCCAATAATGTTAAATTGTTTTGGCAGCTTGATACATTTACAATAGCTGCAGTCAATCTCCCKGTAGCAGTTCTGTGTACTTCAATAATTCTGTTTTCCAATAAGAATTGTCAAAGAGATAAAAGCTATCCGGTTATACAGTACAACGTCCCAAAAGAATTAGTGTTCAAAGGTCTTTAATTTCTGGAAGTCTTGTCATTTTGATAAACTAGGTTTAACAACAATGTCTCCTGSAGCATTCATTAGGAAATGAAGTTATGTGGAACTTACTTTTTTTGGAGGTTTGTGCCTTGGAGAGGTTTAGGGGCTCAGGTTGTTCCTAGCAGACTTTTATAAATTTACATCTGCTGAAAAATATGCTGAAAGAGAAATCACTGGATGGAATACTTAAGTAAAATTATTTGATGACAAGATAAATGAGAGGAGTTTGTTTGTTTTTTTTCTAGTGTGTATCTTGTTTATCAGATGAATGAAAGCGTAAGCATGTCTCTGAAAAGATGGTATTTTCACAGCTGGGATCATGAATCTTACCTAGTAGAAGACTAATGAACCTACATTTACCATTGTTTATAATTTTTAGTATCTAATGGAGAAATTTAGTTTTCAGATGAACTTGCAAGTCCTCAGTTCAAATCATGCCTTATGACATTCTTTAGTTATTCATGGCAGCCACATGGTCAATATTTTTAAAGGCAGTTGGGTTTGGGGAGCCTTTGTTTTGTGTGTGTCCTTAGTAGTGTCCTGTCTTTTCTCCCACTGAAATCAGTGGATATTCAAGTGTAGAGTTTGGGCAGCACTCTAAATCCTTTCTGGAACATCATTCTGAGACTCTCCACTTCCAAGGGGCAGTTGACAGTCACAATCTCTCACTTCTGCTGTAGAATCTGGTTTTGGAATATGTGCCCCATGAGTTGCAGATGGCAATGTATTTCAAACCACATCATGAGGACTTGTTTCCTTATTTTTGATATACTATAAAATCTCTTTGTTGCTTTTTTTTTAAAAAAAGAAAAGTAGACAGCTATGCTACTGCAAGCAGTCATTATGGAGCAATGAAACCCTCACGTCTTGCAAGTTTATGACAGYGCAGAGCTAGCAGATAAACTAGCTCACAATGTCTGTACAATGCTGCATTAGAAATCCTTTAATAATTTTGGCTGTGTCTGCTGACCTGTGAAGAAGAAAAGTCCAAACAAAACAGATCTGGCATACATTTGTGCAGACTTATCTGTTTTTGTTTTGTTTTGTTTTTTCCCCTGTGTAAAATAAAATAGTCTTCCTCAGGTAGCAGCTGAATCTATGCCTTTTTCTTCTAAGCCTCCGGATTGGGGTTTCCTTTGTGGCTTGGCCATAGAGAAGTTTTGAGAAGCCCTTTTACTTAACTCTGTTTAAATAGAGTTTAAATATTATTTGAGAGATTTAAAATAATATATGTTGGATGAATGACAATGCTTCATAAATGTTCTCCAAGCTTCCACTGTGGTTGGTTTACTGTGTTCCCAAAGTTAGGGCTAAAYGAAGATACATTCATACAGAATTGTCCATTGACAGGGCTAACTGAATGGCACGTGGCAGAAATCTGAAGATCATCTTCARTCTCTTACTAAGTATAGTCACTTTACCCTTTTGATGAGTGGCTTTTTTCTGTATTGGAGAGGGAATTACAGAACAATTCATTGATGCTTAATCCTCATCCAGAACCTGACTTGCATTCTTCTTAACCATTTGATCAAAAAGGCATGTTTTACTTGTGCCTAGTATTATTAGCGTTTGGGATAAGTAAGGATGTTAAGACTTTCAAAGCCTAACCACTCTTCCTTCTTTGTCTCCTGAATCCTGCCAGGAGAGTACTTCTCCATCCATGTGTTCAGAAAGGCTCTGGTGAGATAAGGATTCTGGTAAAAAGTAGAAGGTAGCAATGTGAGGGGACAAGGTGGCACTCAGCAGTGAAGTTACCTATAAACATACACTCCTGAACTGAGAATCCATATGGCTCCTGCACACCTGAGTACCAGTGGGTATTACAGCGAAAGATACAGAAATACGTAGACACTTTCAGCAGAAGAGCTTCTTACAGTAGCAGAATACCTCCATCTTTGAAAAAACTATTCTGTGGCTTGGCAATCAAATAAGCTTTTAAGCTGTAGCTGTAAAGGTGGAGAGTTTAATGGGTAGGCAATGTTTGTTCTGCATTTCGAGTACATCATTGCACTTTAAGTAGTGTAAATTTAGCTCCTTTAAGCCTGATCTCCTGGGGCTGAGATATAAGTGTTTGAACTTTAGTTGAAAGAAATATATTGATTAGTCTTTCATTTAGTTGTTCCTCACTGAAAAGATACTGGATAATGACTTGTACCTGCCCTTCTGTATTTTTATTCATTTAGTAGATTCTCCCCCACCTCCYCTTTTCTTCCTCAACACCATTTTGCCTAAAAGTCTGAAATGCTATGAAGAGGAAAAAAGAAAAGCAGCTGTCACACTGTGAAAATAATTGATTCAATAAATAACATTTTTAAATTYCCTAGGCAAACCTTTGAGGTCTTCACTTATGTCAATTAGTGCTTTATTCTGTCAACAGTGGCATGTGTGATTTAGACTGATAGACTAAGGTAGTTGGCTTATTGCCTTCTATATAGAATAGCCATGAAAAATGAACTATTTTTTATAGATATATCTCATTCAATTTTTATGTAGAGTTGTGAAAAGGTGTTCTCCCAAACTATTTGTTAATTGTTTTTTTTTTTTCCCCTCTCATGGTGACTCAAACTGAGAAATCCTTTTTCTTTTATACTATTAAACAGAGAACATACTAGGGTAAATCTTAGCCGCATATTTTATAGCTTAACGCCAAGCTGCTTTCAGTTGAATGTCCACAAGATCTGACCAAAGATTAATGGTAGGATTTGTCAAGTAATTACAATTTCAGTACACAGGGAGAGCCAAAYAGCAGGGGGTGGGGAATGGATAGATTAGATTTTGTTGTCTATACTGACAGTGTTTTTTGCTTTTCACCAAATAAAACTTTTCTCACTTTGTAGTRAATCTTCAACTTGAATTCATTTCATGATAGAGAAAAATAATACTTAGAAGCTATCAAGAATGAATTGCCTCTCTGTTGCTTCAGCAGAAAAACTTTATAACTGATCATTTTTTAAAATGAAGTCATTGTTCAGAATTTATGAATATCTCTGGGATGCTGGTAGAAACGGAGCTCCTTGCTTTAGAAAGAACTTGCCTCCATGAGGAGAGAGAGATGCTCTAAATTGAGATAACTAATGTGAATTAGTTACATAACTCACAATGAAATKAAGTGGAGACAAAGTAGTCTGTAGCTTTTGCACGCTTCGATAAGTCTTATTATATACAGGATGACAGCCTTTTTCTTGGCCTCTTTTTGGAGAAGTTACAGGCTGTGTTCTTTGCCTGRGACTTGACTTCAAGTTACTCGGTTTGCATTTACCAACCTAATTGTTAAGCAGTTTTTTGTGTTTGGGGACTTCTAGAGAAATTATCACCATTCTTTACCCATTGTTTCAGTTCTCTGCTTAGAAAATACAGATAATTTTAGTGACTGCGAGGATATAGTGAAAATGTAAATACTTTAGTGTGYGTTTTTACTTCCATTATTACAGAAGCCAAGAGAAAGCATCTTCAGAGCATTTTGCTTTTGTCCTCTGTTCCACCACTCAGCTTGTACTAGAACAAATCCCAAACTTCAACATCCTATACTGATTTATCAGGCAGGACATACCTGTCTGTTCTCTTCCATTTTTGAAGAAGTTGATGAAAAAAGTAATGTGCAGTCAATCATAACATGTTAACTGTCCAAAGGCMTGACTTGATTTGGGTCAGGAGAGCATTTGATTGTTAATAATAAAAGTCTGAATAAACAGAATGTTGCTTATAGTCCAGAGACTCTGCTTGATCTTAAGATTAAACCCCATTTCAGCTGTCAGACTCACATATGTCTTGCTCTGGAGCAATTTCTAGCCCTGATGTGAGAAGAACTGCTGGCCCCAACCAATCTTCCCCCCATTTTTTTAAATGGCTGCTCTGTTATAAATAGTTTGGTAGTTTGCACTTGAACAGCTGTTGCTAGCTGTTAACTAGTTTGTTCTAGAAACTGGGACTAATCTGCAGTGAGGAAGAAAAAAATCTAGATTCATCCTTTATTTTGCTTTAATAGCAGCTTATTATTTTGTAGTTCTTCTCTTCACAGATCACTTCTGGAATAGAAATGCACTGATGGTCCTCTTATGATATTTTTGACTTTGTTCAATGCTCCTGAGCTTCATTAGAAATAATTGTAACTGGCTTTTATGTAGAGTTCTAATCCTCAGAAACCAAATTGCTTGCAAAGAACAGAAGTGATGGTATCTCCGTATACCCAGGTGCAAGGAGAGATGGCTTGGTCCAAACAAACTGGTGGCAGAACTGGAATAAAATGTGTGACCAGATCAAATGCCCTGTTGTAACATGCAACAGAGATCTGCCTGCAAACTGTAGCAGTCTGTTGTCCTCTCCAGGTTCCCTTCTGAAAAATCTGTGCCAGAAAAGCATTCTCTGTGGCTTCCAGGCTGTAGRGAGAACTACATTGTGTTAGGACTAGATCATAAAATGCTTAATTTTTTTAGGAGACGTTACTGGTACGTTGTGTGGATAYACTTTCTAGTGTATGAAATACTTAAGTTGTGTGTAAAACTGGCATTTATTTGTGCTTTTTCAGGGTATTAAAATAATGGAAACACTTCTTCAGGAGCAGTATGGGTGATGGTTCTCGTGAACAATCGTGAGTACAACACCCAACTACAGATAAGGAAAATTGAGTTTGTGGTATCTATTGCACATTATACGCTTTCTAGTTCTACAAATAAATGTTTTTTGTCTGTTACAAATAGCATGCATCATTTATGCAATTTTCAAGAAAAATAATGATCTATGGCAGTGTTAGGTGTAACACTACTCCAGAGTTTCTTAATAGCATGTTGATTAAGATTTCTGAGTGATGTCTTTTATCTTGTCTTCTCTTAATATATCACAAGTGTGAGAGACTTAGTAAAGTAAGATGTTAGTTCTATCCAAAAATTTCTTACTGAAAAATGGCATCTACAAGGATTATCTGTGGAAGGAAGATTTGGTCAACTCTTAAAGTGGCTTCAGAACAAGAGCAAATAGCTATTGATTTACCTCTTAATAAATGCTGTTTCCTCTGCTTTTACAGGTGAAAATGCATCTKTCTGGAGTTTCGCTGACACAGTATATTTTTATTGCCATCAGAATTTCCATGGATATTATCCAAACTTTAGTGGTACCACCTTACTGAGGAAAGAGAATTTAATATGCCCAGTTGGAAGAAAAGAAGACTACAGACTGCAAATCTTTTATAAAAGATTAAGGAATCATGCTACTTAAGGGAATGGAAAAATCATGGAGAAACAGATGTAACCTGGGAAATAGTGTCTTCCTGTGAGTTGGTGATGTAATCTTTAGAGACTAAGAATTCATAAGGGAAAACAGAGCAACAAACCAAAAATAGTCCTGGTTGCTATGAAGAGACCCTTCTCAAACCAACCAGTTGCTTTTCATCTTATCAAGGGAGATGCAAGCATCTGGGTTTTGTTTATTTCACAGCTTAATTCTGGGATAGAGATTTTGTCCTACAAAAATGAAAGTCAACTTCAGTAGCTGAGGAGGGTTACTATTCTCAGTTTGGGTCAACAATGTTAATTATTTCAGTCCTGACTGCTGCRTTAGAAATGCCTTATTATACTCATGCCAGTGTGATTATTTTTGGTTGTAAAGACACTCCTCAATACAAGTTTTAAAGTGGATATATTTAAGTGCATATTTTCAATTCAATTGAAACAACTGAATTAATCAGTAGTTTCTTTTGCTTCTGAACAGAAAAGGAAAGCTTGAGGGGAATTGAAGTTTAAAGTTCTCAACAAAGAGAATCTCCTACACTCTTCCTCCTTTTGTTACATGCATTGCAACAGCATAGTTTTATTTTGAATACTTGTTTAAAATTCAGATAACTGCAAACCAGATTTGATATCCTTATTGAGATTGAATAATATCACACTCTACAAATAGGGCCACTGAAATCAGTGTTAAAAGGTGCAAGCAGATGCTCTGAGAATAAGCATAATTGTTTTCACTATGGAAAACTTTGAGAAATTTCAACAAAGATGTCCTCTTCTGTCAAGTACCAGGGGACTTCTGTATTTAACACCCTAATACAAGGGCTTTAAAAGCAAAGACAACATTATGTYCAGCTTTTAATGAGAGTATTATTTGATTTAGGGAGAGACTTGAATCACTGTTGTTAGYAGAATTCAGCAAAAGGTGAAATAAAGTTTCTGTAGATTGTGGGAAATGCTATTCTTAGCTGGCTAACTGGACTAGGCAATGAAGTCCTTTCGAACCTTATGAGCTAGAGAAGTTGCAAGAAACTTTTTACTTTAAAAAAGAAATCAAGTTGCTTAAGAAGACTAAAACATGCATCTAAAAAGTGAAACTTGATTTATTGCATATCCAGTATTTTATATGACTAAAATGTCATGTCCAAGTGTAAAAATGTGTCCCACTCATTTCAGTTGGAAGATAATATATAAAAGGACGAAGCACTTGTACTAAGAAAATGTGTTAATGAATTTGACAGTAATACTGGTGTTTTGCTATGCTTACCTCTGTAAACTGTAATTTTTCTGCATTATTCTGAATTTTGGAATAATGTACTCCAGCTTTTCATACTATTTCTCTTCTACAGAGAGACTTCTGATCTTAATGGATAAAGTTTTAGCTTTATCCTTGCACAATCTTACAGGAGACGAATGAATGAATGAATAATTTAAACATAGTAGCAAAAGAAAAAAAACTTTAAGGATGATTTGTGCTAGGAAGTGTAAAGAAAAGGTCTATGTGATGAGAAATTTATGAGGCTAGATTAGCTGCTTTAGTAGTGTATTGCAACTGAGCCTATTTGAGAGTGAGTTCAGACTTCCCCCTTCTGGCACTGCTTGTCCTCTGAGATTATCCAGTTTTTAAAATTGGTCTGATGCAAGCAACATTKTGAAAAACAGCAGGAGTTATCTGGAAACTCAAATGGGACAACTGTGTAGCTCTGATAGAAAATCATATTAAAGTTTAAAAATGACCAGAGAAACTATATAAGCATAGTCAGATGACTGTTTCTGTTTGACTGAGGAGACAGACTGCTGAAATCTACCTTGTGSTTCACTGTAGAACAAGCAGATGATTGTTGTTGCATAGGCAAAGACTTGAATCTCAGTTGTTATGTCTCTTTTTGGACCTCAGAGGGGTGACTGGCTTTTCAAAATTGTACAGCTGTGTTAACTTCTTGGGGTGGTGGGGGAGTGCTGGAATCTAGCATATAGATTTAATACCTTAAGTTGAAAGAATCCATAAATGTTGAACTGAAATTTTCTGAAGTCCAAGAGCCTGGGACATTGAGGGACAAACTGTATTTCCAAATACAGTTAATCATTTCTTAATTATATTGAGCTTGAGCTTTGCTATGAGATGAAAATTAGTTAATTTTAACATGAGAAATAGGAGTCCTTTTTGCTAATGCATGTGTTAGCATGTTTCAGCTCTCTAACTGCTTATGGAAGGTAGTAATCACCTTTATATGTTTGCTAGCCCCCCCCMCCCMCACACACACACTGTTACCTTAGTAAATGAAACAGAGCCATGAATCTGGCAACAACGCAATTTATATTGACCTGGAGACCTATTGCCAGTTCTACCAAGCCATAGGAGGAGATGTTGCTGTCTTATATTTTGTAGGTATGTTAATTGTTGGATAGCTGTGCCTGTCGTCTTCTCAGACCACAACTGTGAATATTGTGAACGGCCATCATGCAATCGTCCAGAGGTTTCATGACAAGCTAAAATGCAAAGTTTGAGGGTGGAGTACATTTATTAAATGGCATTCTCATTCTGCAGTAGCACACCATGCTAATTTTGTATCTTTTATAAAATAAAAGAACTAGAATAGCTTTGTATTTTTCAATTGTATTAAAAAGTTGTATTTTATTTTCTCAAATATGATGTAAACTTTGTGGACTCTTCCTTTTGCTATGTCTCAGTGCTATGGACCTGCTTATGTCATTAGTTAATGGTCTGAACTATCCTATCCTGATGTTAAATGAGGGTGTGTACTAATACTTAAAAACTGTAGCCAGGGACATGTTCTCCTGTAAATTCACATATCTTTGCTTATATGGCTGATACTGCATAGATTTACACTATGGGAAAACAAGATACATTGTGATGAGGAACATGGTCCTTAGAAAATGACTGTATTTTATACTGGCACAGTGGAGCATGATATTTTCCTTCATCATCTTTTGTTTTTTAACTGATTCTCTTGAATCTGGACTCAGAATGCTGAAGAGTAAATATTAATGAAATGTAATGCCCAAGACTAAATACATTCATTAGCATATTTATTCTTCTTGAGTTACTATTTTGTGTGCCTGAGGAAATTATCAAATTACTCCTATTTGCCTTGCTATGTGCAATTTTAGGACCAACATTTTTATTTCTTCCTACATCACTGTGACTTTTGGGACCAGGGTAGTAGTTTCTGTACCAAAGATCTTTGCAAGTGCTGGCTCCCTTGTTGAAGCTGGTCATCCTGCTGCTGAAAGGTATTTCTGCATTTTCTCTGAGCAAAATCCATGGCCACAGGGAGATTGAGGAAGTTCTTGTCAACATGACTGACAGAGTCCCATGGGACTCTGCAAAGTGAATTTGACAGGAAACAGAGGACGTGATGGACAAGTCCCTCAGGGAAGCTGCTTACTATAGGGATGGGAATGGAATGAAATAAAAGGTCACAATCAGCCTAGTATTGCTTGTGGTGAATGATCAAAAAAAAATCAATTTTCTGTATTCTAACAGCTCATGCTTCAGACCAAGGCATGGCAATTCCTAGATTTTGCTGAATTGACAATCTAACAGAGGCAATGGTTACCAGAGCATATGGAGGTTAGAGAGAGCTGAGAAATGTCATATTATTAGTTAAAAATATTTTTTAATCCCATTGGGCAATTAACTGGATCCMTCTCTGCGTTTTATGTGTATCTGTATGTTTTTCATGATTTACATGGCCATACTAAGATAAAATTCCAGATAAATATAGAAAACTAATTGACTGATATTGTTCTCTTTCAATGTATCTGTAAGACAACATGTCTTGTTGCACTGATTACTAGAAGTACAATTTTAGTCTCTAGGTATAAAGAGAATACTGAAATTRGAACTGCTCAGAATAGGAGAAAGCTCACTGTTTATACTTTTAAATGTAATTTTTTAAATGTCTGCAACTTTGGCCAACTGTAACTGTAATGGTTTAAATAATGATTTGACTTGCTTGCAGTATTCTTTCTGGATTCTGAACAGTGGGAATTTTGACAACATTGGGCCCTCAGAAATTGGTATCTCATAGCACTTCTGCTAGCCTATTTTTTTCTAAATAACAAGAAATACAATCCCCCCCCCAGATAGTTTTATGAAACTACAATATGCAGTTGTTTGAGTCTGTGTGGCCTAAAACTGTATGCAGGCACCTGCTACATGAATGTGGTCTGAAAATGTGGAAGTAACCAAGTTAAGAAGGAAATGTTCATTTTCTCTATTTTAAATTTTAATTACTGTGTTGTGGTKTTCCATTAAAGCTAATCTATCATCATTTCCATTAAAGTCTTCTTGGTTTAATACCTTACTCCTATCTTTGAAAGATTAACATTGCATGCCAGATTTCAGCTGGAATTCACTTCTGTGTTTTTATAAAATTTATAAAAATAATCAGTGTATCCATCCTCTTTGTGTTGAAATGTTTGCCATCTTTCTGGTTTTCATCCTACTGTGGTGCATGAACTTCTCTACAGATCTTTTAGAAACACTTCAGGATTAATTCACTTCTTGAACTTAACAAGTTTATCATAGAAAGAAAACTGTTAACAAACGCAGTTCCCTCCCCCATTTTTTTCYGCTGTGATCGGTCTAATGGAGACAAGTCTTCAGAAGCTCTCAAGYGACTCAGGGCTGTAACTTTTAACACGACATCCCTCTTTATTTCAGCCTCCTAAAAAGAGCCCGCAGGTTCCTGAATCACTTCATCCCCTGCGTGGGAAAAGGAAGCAGGAAGGAGCCTGTGTGAAAAGCGGCCATGTGGGGAAAAGCAAAGCAAAACTAACCCCCCCACAAAAAAAAAAAACAAAAACAAAAAAACACCTCTCAGGAAAAGGTGCAAAGGGTGTAAAGGCCGCGGCTGCTGCCTGTGGCCCTGCACTGCGGCCCTGCGCCCCGTCCCTGCGCCGAGCCGGCACAGAGACGCGGGGGCCGCGGGGCCCCCGGGCGGAGCTCGCCGCTCCCCTGGCGCGCAGCCTCGCGGGTTCTCGCCTCACGCGCTGCCCCCTCGCGCCCGCTTTGCTCGCGCGCTCCCCTCACGCGCTGCCCCCTCGCGCCCGCTTTGCTCGCGCGCTCCCCTCACGCGCTGCCCCCTCGCGCGCGCTTTGCTCGCGCGCTCCCCTCACGCGCTGCCCCCTCGCGCGCAGCCTCGCGGGCTCCCGCCTCACGCGCTCCCCTCACGCGCTGCCCCCTCGCGCGCAGCCTCGCGGGCTCCCGCCTCGCGCGCTGCTCCCGCCTCGCGCGCAGCCTCGCGGGCTCCCGCCTCGCGCGCGCCCCTCGCCAACCGGCGTCGCTGCGCACGAGGCCGCCGCCTCCCGCCGCGCAGCTGCGCGCCCGCAACCTCGAGGTTACCTCAGGCACCGCCCCTCGCTCCCGCCTCCCCCGGTTCGCCTGAGTCGTGTTTTCTAGCCTGTTTACTGAAAACATGCACAGGTACCTTAAATGTCACGTGCCAGGTCCTGGCTGAGACTTGGAAGAATCAGCACAAACGCTGAAAAAGACCACGTAAGTTTTCATGGCCTTTCTTCCCGTGACATATGCACAGCTCTGCTTATCCAGAGAGATGGCACACATTTTATTACAGGAGGAAATTGAACAGTTGGCTCTGAGGGAAATAATTTTGCTGGGAACAGGTTTCTGTTGTAGATGTTTAATTGCAACAAAACTGGTGTCAGAATTTAATTGGTGGCTTTGCTTAGTTTTTAAAAACTAAACCTAGTTTGTGTATTCCAGATTTTAGCTCAAGTAGATGTTATTCGATGATACTATAACCCTGGTTATGCAGGAGAGCTCCTGCCTCCCGCAAGCAGCAGCGAGACCGTGTAAAGGCTTCGGGYGCTGTGTGAGGCCCCTGATGGCTAAGCAAACTGCCAGGCTGGGAAGCTGGCTTGCCTCTATTTTGATGAGTGTAGTATGCCATGTGCGACTATGTTCATCCTTGCGTTTTTTAAAAGTGCCTTTTTTTTTTTTTTTTTGATAGGAGGCGTTTGTTTTTCTCTGAAAAAAAAGTGCTGAACAAAAACTCCACTGCATTTTGTTAGGTTGTAAATAATTAATTAAAATAACATAATATAGTGAGTAGTGGAGTATTAATACTGTGAGACCCATCTGTAGAGAAAGTCTGAACCAAAAATCAGGTTGGTTTAAAAAAAAGTTGCTTTTTTTTTTTGGAGGTTGCATGGTCAGCTGAAGACAAACTCCGTGGGGCAGAGCGAGTCTGCCTTCCCACCACCCTGTGTGGCCACTTCCCTTGATGCTTGGCCCTCTGAGAGGCTTTAAAATGTCGCCTGTGATGGTGATGGGAGCATGCRACAAGGGGCTTGGCTGGAATGCTCTGCTCTCCCACTGTCTAGGGTGAGGAACAAAGAGCAGAAAAGCTAAAAATTACAGAAAATTGCTCTGCAAGAAAAAAGCTTRGCACAGGTATCATGCAGCTTAAAAAAGGATGGGGTGTAAAAAGGGAATAAGAGAAAGGAGGAGGAGAGGAACATYGTGGAGAATAAGAAATCAGTTTGGTAGTGGCTTTGTTTGACATAGCAATAATAAAAAGTGCTGTCCAAGGGCTGAATGCTATTATTGCTGTTATTATTCACTGAACGTTTGCGGTTCCCGGTTAGCTGATATAATAGAAGTTTTGCTGTTTACAGTAAAACGAATCTGGAAGTTCGCCCTCCCCAGATCCACCACACATTTTCATCCTGACAGGCTGACAGCTCTGAAGTATACAAATTAATTAAATTCACGATAGTTTTGCAGCAATCTGAAACCAGCATTTTAAAGCTATGTTCCCAGTTTTTAGATGTGTATTATTTTCTACTGTTTCTTGTTATTTCTTGTTTTGCAAATTCTGTTTCATGTTTGCCTTATTAATGATACAAACATTTCAGTAAGAGTGGCAAGATTTAGAATACTTATGAATTTTAATATTGATCAGTTACTTCATTTGGAGATATAATGGGGCCTTGGGGAAAACTGGATTTCTAGTTACCTTTACACCTGGAAGAGCTCGTGCCCTCCAGGGAATAGAGTTGAAAGTAGAACTTTCAGCCTCACTAAGCTAAAAATATTGAACACCRAATTAAAATAGAGGCAAACCTGTTGCACCCACCCATTGGTTTCTTGAATTCACTGGTGCTGGTGATCCCATCTTGGAGGGAGACTGGCTGGTGTGCAATCCATACTGCTCATATTCCCTCTCCTATCTGGCCTGCAGGATATGCCGTCAGCATTGCTATTGGGATAGCAGCATAAACTAACTAGATGAGGAGCTGTCACAGAAGTTATTCTTCTGATTTTAATGGAGTTCAGGATTTTTGCATGCTCATCCTAAAATAGTGAGTATTTGGGGCTTAGCATTTATAATATCATAAGGGGATTAATCACCTTTAATGGTTATTCAGCTATGCACTAATTAGGTATCAACAGGCTGGAGTTTTTTATTTAATACTGATTGCAATTTTCCTTTCTTTATTACGCGAAGACTTTTTTTTTTTTTTCTAAGACAGAAGATGGACAAGATTCTAATGTTGTGAGTTCAGTAAATGTTTGCCRTATTTAATGGTTAAAGTATCTATTGTGCTTAACAGTTTTTACAGCATAGTGATTAGTTTGCATCATGAGAGAACTGCAATTGCACAGAGCCAAATCCCAAAATCTTTCTTGGGCAAACTCTCCATTAAAGTTGAAGATCATATGCACTCACRCTTAGTTTTTAAACAGCACCTTAAACTATGAAAATGTTTTGAATGTGACAGGTAATTAAAGCTGTTTTAATGAATCCTACTTATTACAAGAGGCAGAATTTGCTAGAAGTCAGCAGCCTGAGAAGGAAATGCGATAAGGAGAACATATGATGAGTATGCTCATCAAATACAGGATTCAGCACCTGTGCGACAGGCTGATCTCAGTTACACTGGTGTAAAATGKCATTACTTCCAGTAAGTCTCAGAAATCAGTGCTTATAATCTGATGCTTGTAGTGCATTTGCTGTTTTACTACACATCATTCTGTTTTGAGATTGTCACTATAAAATATCAATAAAGCATACACATAAGATGACGAAGTASCTGATTTCTTAAATTTTGATCTTAAAAAAGAAAGCATAGAGACTCCTTTCCAAATGGAGAGGTATATCTTCTACTGAGGTATTTTAAATATTCTGTAAAAAGTAGAAACGTATCCAAGAGGAAAATGCACTATCATATATGCGATATAACCTGTGTCTATTACAGCACACCTCGTGACCTGGTAAGTTTGGGTTCAAATCTCTGCTGGGATGTAGGGAAAGCGAGCCATCAGCAACTGGCTGCATGTCCCCACTGCTCCTTGCTGCTCAACCTCCTTTGTGGCAGATAGTTAAGTAGGTAACTAAGTTGCGTTTTCAATTTTTCTTCCCCCCCCCCTTTTTTTTTTAACTTATATGGTCATTCAATATTTCTCAGTATCTTGTTTCTTGGTTCTTTATGCAGTCAATATCCTTTTGCTGAAGTTGCCTGAAGCTTTTTTCTTTTTTCTTTTCTTTTTTTTCTTTTTTTGATGAATAAACTACTCACCTTAGTGGTAGACTAGAAATTCCAATTTGGCTAGGAGCCTAAAACAGCAGATAAAGAGAAGCAAAAGCAATGCTTTTCAGTGGACAAGAGACCAATTAAATAAAGAACTCTCTAGATCCATCTAATGCTGTTATGTTTACTTTGCATTAGCCGGAGAAACAAAGTGTCCAGAAAAAAAATGGACTCRGGGACTAATCTTTTGTACTTTCTAGAAATCATCTTTTAAAAGTGCAGAATATATGGTGGAAAGTATTTTCTTTCTGAAAAAAAAGTTTTATTATGTTTTMGAAGGAAATAAAGAATGCCTATGATTGGATACTTTCAAAGAGGAAATAATTTCATTTGCCCTCATGATCRGTTAGGATAGACTTCTGAAAAGGAACGTTGCTATCAAAAGCAGGATGTGTCTTAGAGTACCATATTGAAAAAATTGTCACATTTTCTATTGCCTTGTAAACAGAAAATGTTTTAAATGTTTCTGACATTTGAAGGGACATCGATGTAATGTTAGGTCATGAATACTGTCTTTGTGGGGAAGAGATGGTAAATTTCCACTGTTTTTTTTTTTTCCCAACTGCCAGATATATGAAATATAAAGTGTTCTAAATGTCTGGAAGTGGCTCTTTGCTTTGTGCAAGAATCACATGTTTTATTCTTTAAAGGTGCAGACCACTTTTCCATGCACACAGCTGCCAGCTTTTGCCCAGAGAATTAGCAGTACTCACACAGCTTCTTTCTGGTGACTTTAATACTTGAYCATGCTGGTCATGGGGTACATGAGGACTTGCACACATAAAGTTTGCCGTGATAGATTTTTGTATCTGTGGCCACAGTTTGGTGCTAAACATTTTTTCAAACATGGCTTTGTTTATGTACATAAAAGCTAGCGGTAAGTTCTAAGAACAAAAGCCCAGCACTTGACATAGGTTGGAGGTCAGTGCTAGACGCGTCTGGAAGGCCTACCAGGCTCCATTATTGGTGCAGGCTGTAGAGGCAGTATTAAATGATCAAGAGAGTCTCCTCCTCCTCCTTGATATGACAAAACCTTGCTTAGCATTTGCAGAGAAACAGATGCTTAAGAGAGTGCACAAAGCTGCAGATATTTAGTTTTGCAGTTGTGTGTGTATGACGTTATGMACCAAACTCCTAATTAACTTTGCCGTGTGTGTATTTAAATGGACCTTTCCTTCTAGAAGAAATTCAGTCAAAGAGCYTGCTTTGGCCTCAAACTCTATTTTACTGTGTGTGTATGAAAATTGTCAAGGTGAATTATGTGTCTTCCGAATGTCATTAAAACATGGTGTATAACTAAAACCAAGACTTACAGGAAGTCTTGCTTATGGAAAAAGTAGCAAGAAAAGTCTGAAGGAACTGGAAGCTCTCCATGCTGCTGCTTAATCTGAATTTTGTAGGAGAAAATCTAGCGAAGGGATGGTTGTTCGCTCCTTGGTATTTTGCTTCCCCAAAGGATTGCATTTGCTTTTGCAGTCTGATTGAGCGACACGGATGTAGAAAAGTCCTTGTACCATTAAGTTTAAGATCACCAGCTGTGTGAGTAAGTTCCATGGTCTTCTAAATACAGAAACTTTGCAGGGTCTTACTTGCTCTGTGGTGGCACCCTCTCCCGTTAACACTTGATTTTTGTGCTGTTGGTAGGGCTGATTTTACAACTCAGCTCTAAGAAACGTGTTCACACTAGTATTTCACATATTTTCGCTATCTTGATGTGAAGAATATTCCCTTGTACTTTCAGAAGGAACGGGTTCCCATCCTTGTAAAGATTTTATCAACTTTTATATTGGCCAATTTTGACAGTTCCTGTCCAAGTCTCTTTGAGATCTGACATAGACAGTTGTTTTCGTAATTATTAGAAGATAGCGTTTCTGTGAAATTTGGCATCAGCCTCTGAGCACATGTTCTCTCGCTTTCAGTAATATGTTCTCTGATTTCTTTTTTTATTCTACCTTGCAAATTCATTCCAACCTATTTTTCACTTCCTTTTGGTTTGATTCTGATTTGTTTTAAACATCTCAGTTCTTCAGCCAAAAGAAGTAGACTGGACTGTCTTTGACAGTCTTGGTCTTTTGCAAAAGAATATAGAAAAGCGGTTAAAGTGCCATGATTTTATATGCTTTTCTCATTGATACTGCTTGGAACAACCTTGCAATACARTTGCACTGTCTTGATTGATATATTCTCATTATCATCCCTGAATTATTTGCAGAGGTAAGTGACAAGGCTTTATTTTCTCATACTTTATCTTTTTACAAAATGCATCCAACAAAGTTGCTAATGGAAAAGCTTTTAACCTTCCAAGGCAGCGGGTGATCTTTGCCCATCTGTGTTAGCATGTGACATGTGGAACTAATGCCACGAGCTGCAGAAAAATCCTGCTACTGGGTTTGCAGCTCTCCCTGAGGTTATTGGTAGATTTAATAGGCAGCACAAGGTGACTGACATAGCAGGSAGATAAATTGTTTGGTTAAAAAATTAAAGAGAATAGAAAGGACAAATCTCTTCCCCTATTTCAGGGGCAGGGATGCTTAACCTGTGTTTCCCAACTGGGCTGATGCATTTCCAGGGAGCSCAGACACCTGGAAAGATGGTGCTAGTTGTGCTCCATTACAAGGTGAAAAACAAAATGATTCCCAGGAGCAAATATCACCTTAGGGCATTAGCAAAGTGAACTGATCTTTCGCTTGAGTACCCCAGGCATAGTGTTGTCACATGATTCATCGTTTGGACCGGAGCACAGAGGCCAGCTGACAATGGCATCAGCAGCCTATCCTAGTGCATGGGATTTTGCTGTATACCTTGGGCAGGTCTCTGTGTTAAATTGCTAAGTCGTTTAAAGATGGCATAGATTGACTAGAAATGKCTGACCTGGAGACCCAGGGAATACTGATTTTTTATTAGTAGGAGGAAAGAAAATTAGTGTGTTTTAAGATAGAGTTGCCAGAGCAGTGTGAGTGCTAAGAAGAGATGACCARCAAGACAATTTTATTTTATTATTATTATTATTTTTTAAATCCAGAAATCTCATTTGTGTCTCCAGCTTTTAGGTTTGCAGATGCCATGACTGTGGCAAGAACAACTTGTTGTGAGCATCTGACATCTTTCTGTATAACACAGGCCAAATACTTCCCTGAATCAATTGCTGCCTCAAGTTCAGGGTTGCTGTAGAAGGTATATTTTAGAAAAAAATACTTAATTTTAAATGTCTGGTAAAGAATTAACCCCACTCATGTAGATGTTTCAGCAGTGAGTTACTCTTGCTATTTTAAAAGGTTTAACTTACCTTTCAAGTCTCTGGCTCTTGCTTGACCTTTGTCCAACAGACTGAAAGTCTCACCATGATCAAATTTTGGTTTGAAGGTACTTATAGATGATGATCAAGTTATTTTTTAGCCTGTTCTGATAGCTAAAGAAATCGATATCCTTGCATATAAGCCATTTTTCAATTCTTTCTTTATACTGAGAGCCCTTCTCTGAACCTTTTCCAGTTTTCTCAACCCTCTCTGAAGTATGGACGCCAGACCATACAGGCAAATATTCCAGCAGCGATCGAACATGCACACCTTATGTTCCCCTGATTATTCCTTGTTGTTTTTTTGTGACTAATAGGTAGTTGCTATTCTGCATGACTGGATATAGTTAAACCAAAAAAAAAAAAAAGGTTGTTAGAATAAGCAGAAAAAAAATAAAGACAGGAATACTTACTATTCTGGAGCTATGTTTGTGCAGGTAGTTTCTTATGACTGTTCTCTGTACCCAGCCAGGAAGTGTACAGTAAATAACATTAGCAACAGTTTACTCCCAGGGAGCTAAATTGCATCTTGGGCAGATACTACCACCTTTTTTTTTCCAGGGGTAAGACTGATTTTGACAGTTTTTTGGGAACCATGATACTCTGGGAATACTTCCTCATGCTTTTAATGTGCAGATTGGACCCCCTGAAACTCTTCAGCAGTGGTGAGAGATGGAAAAAAAATGCAGTTACTCTGCTGAAACGAAGGGAGGCAATGAGACGTGGCTGAGATATCAAAGAACAAMAGAAACATCTGGAATATGGGCACCAGTAGTCCCATTTTCTGCATATTACATTAATCAACAAACAATCTAGTTTTTCCTACAAAAAATAGCATACACTGAGTGGTTGTTAAAGGTCACTTTAACATACTTTTTACATATGTAAGCCTTGTAACAACTCTAGGAAACCACTTAAAACCAGAAGCGTTTTTGGTTGACACCTCGTAAAGCAGCAAGAGAGAAGTATTTCACTACAGGTATTAACCTGCTCTAATATTGTTAAATTTCACTGGCTTCTGTGAGAGGAAAAGAAAGGCCTTGACCCCATCACTTACACATAGTTACAATGAAAATGAAAGGTGCAGCTGCCTGCCTGTTCAGCTGTGAGGGTGGGTGGGATGGCAGTTGGCTTTGCCAGGGGTGAGGAGGGGGCAGCCAGGCAAGCCCACACCTGCAGAGATGTGGCACCAAGCTGTCTCTGCCAGCCCATCTGCTTTTCTGTCGACTCTCCCTTACATCGTACTAGGTTTCTTCCATTTGCCTCAGCCCTCGTCTGCTGATACGATCTATGGTAGCATCATGTGTTTCCATGTAAGAACAGATAACTGTTTCTGCAAACATGCCACTGGGCTGTACTTCTGCTCCTGCAGTTCGAGATGCTTCTGGCAACACTCTCCTGGACTTCTGATGGCACCCCTCTGCCCACTAGCTGATCTCAAAAATTGCTGTCCTAGCTGTTGATCATTAATAATACTTTCGTGGTTTAAAGAACTAGTCCTAATTTCTCACTAAACCTAACCATTTGTAAAATTGCATTGTTTTTTTGGCTATTCATACTGTTGCTCATTACTGCGTTTAAATAACAAGATGAATTTTAACTTTACGTTATAATAATCTGTAGCTGTTGCATTTCTTTCTTGTCCTTCCCTCTCAGGGTGATAATTTGTCCTGAAGTGATGGAACAGAGTGGGAGGAGTTATTAGGAAAATTAGATCAAATCATGGTATAATGCCACGAGATGACTCAGTTCTATTATGGTGTAGTCTTACAAAAGCAGGATATTGAACAAAATGTACTTTTATAGAAAGATTTTTATTTTAATGTTATTATTTCTTATTAAAAGCCAAACAAACACACTCTTCCTGATTTATATTTCTGTAACATTGGGCTTATTATTTGGGCTCTGTACACTATCCCCAGCAATTATTGGTGGGGAAGGATGTAGACAAAGAAGCTAAGAATCTAAAATATCATAGATGTTACTAGTCACTTTTCTATTTCTATGTTGGACACCTTGGAATAACTTCTGAAAGTCAGCAAAGGCAACTTAGAATATTGTATTTTCCTTTTTTTTTTTTTTTTTTTTCCTTCCTTGTATGCACAAATATCCTTTTTTTTTTTTTCCTCTGTGATCTCAGGATCTATTGGTTGTTAAGGGCTACCTCTTATTTCTGGAACAGCAAAATCATCTGACTGGCAGTTGCAAATTGGTGTTACATGTGGTTCACAGTGAATTTGGACATACATTTCAAATATTTTTGTGTCTACTACAGTGACATATAAAAGGCTCTAGGCAGTTTAATGCCTCCCATTTCCTTATGTTTAGTAATTGCTGGCTATCCAAATTGGAATGTCACTACCATCAGCAGGACTCCTGGTCCTGGGTACATCATGCATAGGTGTTTGGCTGTGGCACCCGTGTCCCCTTCCAGAGGTATTGTGGCTATTGCTAAAAGCAGGATTCCTTTGTGGATAGGCAATATTAAGCTCTTTCTTGTGGTTAAAATTAACATTACAATTATATTATTCTATAGCATGCAATCAGCTCCCTGCTATCCTTGTATGTTATAGGATGAGGAGAGGGAAGCATTTACAGGGAGATGGAAAAACCATTTTTGATCATTGGATGAAATGCTGACTTTTTCTTTGGCTCCTGCTGTTTGTTAACACAAAAGATTTTTGMGATTTGGAATAAGTGGTCAGTGGGCTTCAATGTGCAACGTTGTTCCAGCCTCAAACAAACAGAACAAATGTAATGCATATAAGAGTCATGCTGGTCAAGCTTTATAATAACTGCTCTGTTTCATTCTTAGGCAGGTAGACTATTAGACAAGCTGGGGTGAGGGGAGGGAAGCATACACAGTCTTCAATTTTTGCTTTCAGAATGGCACTCTTCCAGAAATCCTACCTATTCCCAACATAATTCACAGACTGATGTAGCCAACAGTTTTGTATGTCACAGCTTTGAAATCTTGTATTTGCTGTGAGTCCAAATCTTGATGCAAAAAAACATTTTCATGACCCAGCTGCTTATTTCTTTGGGGCCAAATGCAGCTGTAATACAGTATCTTGTGTGAAACTTTTCATTCTTAGCATGGTAAGGTACAGTGTGCATGTAATGAGCCATTGTCAGGTATATGTTCATTTCCATTTGAAATGCATGCTGTGGTAGTAACGTTTCTCACGTCATTACAAGTTTTTTGTTTTGTTTATTTTTTTAATCTTACAGCATTTTCTTCATAGATAATATAAATAAAAAGCTGATTTTCTAGGCACTTAGCAGAAAGATGCAACTTTGGGAGAGAAGAAAAAACTTCTACAAGTATATATACGCAGAAAATTTGTCAGACTGTAATGGATCTCATTTAAAACATGGTTATATGTATTTGTGTGATTGTAGATCCTACAACTTGATTTAAGGCAGCTGTTTATCACAAATAGAAGTGAGTTTAAAAGTTAGCCACCAAAATAACTGTCCACAGGCACTGATAAGAAGAGAGAAGTTACTATGCTACTAGGAGGTGGTACTGTCCAGTGCATGGGTAGCAGGGAGGAAAAATGGAAATTGTGCCCATCCTTATCTTCAGCTCCAGTTATCTTGAGTTCAGCACTGGTCTGAGGATGTGATACAGTCGTCTTGGGACAGACCCAGTGCTCAGTGACAGGAGTACTCACAGGATCTTTGCGTGTTCCTTTTGTGACAAAGCCCTTCTATTTTTTATACGGCAGTGGTTTCTTTCATGACAAGATGAGTGACCGAGTGGTTTCCTTAGAGAAATCTGGCCATTGGACTTGCYAGTGAAGTACTTACTGCGTAAGTGAATGAGTAAGAGAGTGATGCTGATATCTAGGATGAAAACACCTGGGAGTACTGTCTCCTTGGCTGCCCTAACACTATATTTAATCCTCTTTCTCAGCAGCAACGTGTTTGAACTGCCTCTAGGCTGCAACCTAGGCTCTCCTGAGCGCAGCTGGTGCTGCTGGGCCCTGGGCAGCAGCTGCAACCCCAAGGGCTKCCTCTAATTGCCACCAACCTGCTGATTGGAAGCAAGTGGCCCTGCCAGTGCCTCAGTCGGTTGGTCTGGCCCGTTGACACTGACAGAGGGGTGCTCTGGACCCAAGCTGTCCTTGTGCCTCCTAGGTGTTCCTGTAGCTTCTGACCCACTTCTCAGGTAAGATTAAGTCTCTGTTTTAAGGATTTTCTTATTGAAAGGGATGACTGAATTTTTGTGACAGACTGTTCTTGTGAAAAACACAGTTCTGTGTGCTTACCAGACTCTTGATGTATTATGGAAATTGAGCTTATCTATCTGTGTAGAGGCTCTGAGGTCGTCTTGTAATCTTACTCATGCTCTTGTTCATCCTGTCGGTCTTGTTACCCTGTGCAACAGACATCAATACACATGTGTGTTTCTGCTAGAGGTGAATCGKGTGTTTGAAGCATTGTTCTCTTTCTCTGTCCTAAAGAAGAAAAAAGGAATGGAAATAATAAATGGTGTTATATCTCTGACCCTTTAAAATGTAGATTATGATAGTCCTAAGAGAAGGTATTTCCCACAAATCTGTAAGGACAACTGCCAGGTCTCTAAAAGGTTGACTCCAGTTAACTTCCACTTTAAAGTTCTTTATTTATGTGGACAATTCATAGCTGTTATGAATCATGTCATGACAGATTTTAACAAAAGTATATGCATATACTTAACATGTACTAACTAATACATATTGTAAAGATGTTATTCTGAAGATGAGGGAAAATCTGAATAGTCTTATTTAAAACTGTATAAATCAACTTTCTGTGTGAGGTTTATAATGAAAGTTTAGTTTCCATCCCCCTTTTTAGCTTTACCTTCCTAATGTCTCTGAAAAGAGATTTTACGTATTTAAAACTGGTCAGATGAAAGCTGTCGTATAATAGCAGTGAAGGTTTCTGAGTCAGTGCACTATAAATAAAACAAAATACTAGTATAAATCTCATTAACAAGTAAGCATAATACATTTTATTCTGAAAGCCCCATGGATTCCCCTTTACCTCTCAACAATGAAGCTACAATTGCTTTTCTCTGCAGGCAATACAGAGACCCACAAATTGCCCTTTGCAATGAGGAAATTTAAAGTAAATTAGAGTAGTAATTAATAATAACCCAGCATGACTAAAACTCTTCCATAAGGCTGAAATGTGTGTTTAAATACAGATAAGTTCTTTCTACTACAGCAGCTGAGTTTGAGCCACAGGGGAGAGAGTGCCACAATGGTATTCAAAAGCACAGCAGCAAATTACTAACAATTGCTGTATAAAAAGATTGTGGATTTTATCCAGTTACTTAATTTTTTCTTTGATCTTTGACCTAATCTAGCATGTGTCTTCACTATTGAATAAAAAAACCTGCCAACAATTTCCCTTATCTTATAAAATAAAAAAGAAAGTTCATAAATCTAGACATTAAGAGCTCTCTTTGAAAAGAAATTAGGGGTACTTAGTAGGGAATCATTTAGGGATAGAACCACAAAATAACTTAAGCACCTAAATTCCGCTTAAATCCCCTAGTACAGTACTTGGCCCTTCAGCCTAATCTCAGATGTCAGGAGATGGTTCACACCAGTGCATCTGCAGGCAGTTTCTTGGGCCCTGTCAGGACATCAGATCAAGGCTTCACACCAGCACCATTTTATTCTTTAGAATAATGGCACCTTTCACACAAATGCATAGCTGATAGGCAAATTTCAGTGGTGTCATGTGTGCTTTATTTAGTATGCAGCTAGTTACAGTGCTGATGCAGGTTAGTTCAGCGCAGTGCCTGAAAGCAGCATCATAGGGTTATGGAATGTTTTGTGAAGTACCATTTTTCAGATGAAGCATAAATGAGATGAAGCATTGACCATGGCAGATGATTGAATGCTGAATGCAACAGGTGGCTTCATCAGCAGAACTGATTTTGTCATCCTTTGCCTCTGTGTTCAGATGAAGGGCAGTAGATTTTGCCTGAAGGACCAGGGCAAGGAAGATAGTGATTCATGATTAGGATACTCACCTGGGGGAAGTGAAGGCCAGATACAGAATCAGATGCAAGAGTCATCATTTGGTTGCTTATAGTTATTTTCTGCATTGTCATTTTCCTTCCAAACAGATATGCTCCAAAAAAAAAAAAAAAAAAAAAAAAAAAAAAAAAGCTACCAATGCCTAAACAAAAGAAATGATGAATTGTTCATCAATTTAACCATTTTGCTTGCATGTGGTATCTTTTTCAGTTTATAGAAGATCAATTCTTTGTGGTAAAGATGAAGTTTTCTTCCATATGGTTTTAAAATCTTTGAATGTTGTGGGCAGTACATGCTATAAATAAAAAATAAGACTTAATCTTTGCAACATGGTTAATTGGGGAATGTTAACATAGAGGAGCTGCTGCTGGGAGTGTTATACTGAGCTTTTATTCAGAGCAGAGAATTCCTCAAGAAAAATCTTGTTGAAAAAGTTCTATTAAATAAAAAGAAGAAAAGTAAAGAATAACCCACCCACAACTTGTTAGCAAATTTCACCCTCCTTGGCTTATTTGGGAATGGGAGGACCTTTACAACTAACTCATTCTAGCTCCAGAAAGAGAAAAAGTTTTGGAAAAAGAAAAAAGTAATCCTCAAGACACCGTGTAAAAAGAATTTATTTCTCTGAGATTCTCAGCCTCATTTCAAAAACCCCTCAGATTTATTGAAATTTCTATTACTTCTGTCACGGAAGCATTTGTGATCTGAATCTCTGAGAGCTGATGTGGATGCATGAAGCATCAAATGTCATCATAGCTTTATTTCTCATCTGCTTGAGGGCTTACCTGTTGGAGTCTTAACAACAGATCTTTGCATTTTGAATGGATAGAGCTGGGATATGGCTTGTGCTGAAAGGACTGAGTACAGAGGAGGCTGGTGCACAGAAGGGAGTGAAGTGTTGCACCGTAAGGAAGCCAGAGGGCTTCACAACCCTGGGCCGGCACGGACCAAAGCCACTGCACCCAGTTCCTGCCTCTGCACCCATCAAAACCAGCAGGTTTTCTGCTCATCAGGGCTGCTTGTCACCAGTGGGAGTTCTGCCTGCAGGGGAAGGGCACCACGTTCGAGGCTGATGAATGCAGATGCTCAGGATAAGACTTGCTTGTCTTCTCTCGGGACATTTGTTCTAGAAAGCAAGCTACCAAGACAGGACTGAATGTCTCAGCTGTTGTTTTTCTCCTTTTGGACGAATAAATCATTTTCTTCTTAGGAAATTACTTCCAACATGTACCTAAGATTATTTTAGGTAAGTGGGGTACAGGGAAGTAAATTAGAAAGAGTGGAGAATGTAATGTTTCAGAAATAAGATACAGCATTTGGATTTTCAATAGGTTTTCTTTGCTTAAAAATCTGAAAGAAGGTAAAAATATGTGTGTTAAATATGACATAAAGGTTAGTATTGAAATCGTAGACTCCAAAGATGAAAGATATCTATTRCAGACTGTCTTGTCAATTCCCCTGCCAATGCAAGCTTTCTTTCTGGTAATTTCTCTTCCAGTGTTGTTTGTTGGCAAATTGGAACAATATCTCTACAGAAAGAGAACAATTCTCTTTCGGACATACAATATTATGTCCCTTTTTATGTCAGAAAAAGTATGAAATGGGAGAATTCAGCTGCTAGACTCCTTGCACTGGACCTAGACAAAGGAGTACAAATATATATATATAAAATCTGAAGATGTAACACTCAAATTCCATTTAAGTACATTTTATTTGAATGGCTTTTTAGAATTATGAACACCAATAGAAAAAACACTACTTTGTTGGAGGTAGCTGTATTTTCCATTGTAATAAACATTTAAATTTATGAGAATAAACATAATGAGAATAAACATAATGATACATAACTTCATCCCTCATGATATGTATTGGGGATAGTAGTTTTATTCCAGTTTCTCAGCTAAGGTGTCAGCTGTCTCTTGACGTTCCTGTTTCACTGCAGTGTGCTTTCTACTGACTGTTTCTTACTGGATTCTATTTGGTACCTTTTGTGTCCATATTAGCTTATCTTGTCCACTATTTTTTCTTAAGTTTGTGAGGTCAATGCTTCCTGGCTATGTTTACACTTGAATTGGAATTCACATGAAGTTTTAATAGATAAATGTTCTGCTTGTTCTACCTAACGAAGTTCACAGAAGATGAAGTCATGCAGCCTAACTTTTAAAATGAGGAATCAATATTCTTCCAGTCAACACTGTCTCATTTCTCTTATTCTTAAATACATTAGTACATAAAAGCAAATATTTTTACTTAAAAAATCCCCTGCATGTATCAAATCTCAGTGACTGTCTACATCCTTAAAGTTTACATAAAAAAAAAAAAAAGATAAATAAGCCTTCTCTGTCCTGATGCTGTTTAATAATTGCAGTACTTAGAACCCCATTGTGCAACAATGGAAGTTAATGTTTTCTTAGGCTAGCTCTAAAAAGATACTAGAATTTAATTTTATGGGATTTATGTGATCTTTGCTACTGACAGACAAAAAGAGGAGTTGGAAAATGTGCTGGGTATGGAAGTAGCTGTAGATAGGAAGTCAAGTTTGATTTGCTAGTGAATGTGTCTTGCAGACATTTGTGGAGAAGGATAAGGATACAGGTTTGTATCTTGTGTTCATTTTTCCTGAGTTTGCTGTCAGGGTTCATGCAAAAGCAGTTCATTCTAAATAAATATTGGAGAATTTTCTTAAGAAGCTAATTTTAATTTCAAATGTAAATGTCTGTACCTGAAATGTGACTCCACAAAAAATGGGTATCTGATCACAGAAGAAACCCTGTAAAAACCACCCGTGCAGTCAATGCAAATTTGGCCCCTAATACTAAGATTTGATTTAGGGTATTTGGAGTGCCTTACTTGAACCATTGATGGCTCACAGATTGTCTGCAAACAATAATCCTTAAATAACAAACCAGTCAGTGATGTCCTGTGTGGCTGATTCACAGCAAACGAACCAAGGTAAATTAATTAGCTAGCTTGTTCTCTAGGAAACTGCATTGACRACCTTATGATTTGGTTAATCACGTTTTAGATTCAGCGTGAGGCTTGGGGCAGTCTCAAATACATCAGATGCAATGTGGATTGAAATACAGGTTTGTGAATGCTTTCTTGAAGCTGGAGAAGAAGCCCTGTCTGTCACATGTGTGCGCGTTCTGTGGCTGTTTCCTGTTTTTGCTGCCTGGGACAGCAAGTTACCAGCTCATTATTCAAATGATTATAAAAGTGTCATCTTGTGTTAGGTGAAATGCACTGGTTATGCTTGAGAGTATTCTGGAGAGTTTTAAACTCTTCTTGTTGTGTTTTTGGGAGGTCTAACATGCAACAGTAATGCATTGATTGTGTTCAGGTGCTCCAGGACCTGGGAAAGCTACTTCTCAAGCTCATGGAGAGCAGCTCTAAGGGAATTTCTGCACACCTGTGACACACTTGAGTCTATTTTTAATTCTATACAAATCCTTCTCCAAACAGCATGTAGGTTTCTGCTAGCAAGCGCAAATAACAGGGAAGTTCTATATTTTACAGCATTTTTTTTAAAAGTCCTGGGAAAATTGCCAAAGTTAAGTCTTAATTGTTTTGAGGTTGGCCCATTAGTTTCTGTCTTTCTTTACAAGAAACAAAATAAGTTGTGAATATACAGCTGAAGTTTTGCTCTCTCAAGTGGGTTCAGCCCTGTACTGGCTCCTAAGCGTGGTGCTATGGAGATGCTTGCTGAAAGGATGTTTTCTAACATCCCTGTAACGAGACCTGTAATTTTAGAAGTCATTTCTCCTTCCTGGACTGATAGCAATTAGATTTATTGAGCTTCTGGATATAAGGCAAAGCTTAAATATTTGGTCAGGCTTTCTGAGAGACAGAATTTTATGTGAACTTATCTGAAGAGTATCCAGGAACATGCAGGAGATTCATTATTTTCTCTGTAACATTGTCTCTATGCCTCACTGAATGAAGGAATACATTTCCATACCAAAAGAACATTGCCTCTACAAAGTATATTGCTTTATCATTACTAGGTCTAGTGGAGAGTTTTTTAGAAAAAAAGACAACATGACTATTCCTGGTTGTYGTAGCCAGAACTTTTCAGGGAAACTCTCAAACTTACTGTAACTGGAACAATCTCAGTTACAATAGTTGCTAGTGGAGAGAGTATCTACCTAAAAGAAACGACAACCTGGATTGGAGGGAACTTGCTGGAGTGTGGATGATCTATGTTTTGGTTTCTGGCCTGAATGTGGCTACTGCAAGTGAACTAGCAATTTCTCATTTCTTTTGCAAACTCCGTAACTGCCAAGAGAACAGATTTTTTGGCTGGTGTGTGAATGTGAGAGCAAGTACAAGATCTGGAGTCCCCCCTGCACTCTGTATGTGGTACAACTTACAATTGCAGCTGTTTTTATGGGAGAGAAAAACTGTTTCCTGCTTCTAATTGTCATTAATCTAGGTTTAAGCCACTTACTTATCACAAGACAAAATTACAGGCAATATTCAATGAATGAATGGTATAATGCAAACTTGGAGATTCTTGCTTTGACTATTTCTCTTCTCTATCCAATTTATTCCTGTTTAAGAATAGAACAACAGGATTAATTAAAAAAAGTGTCATCARTTTCCACCAGGGAAGAAATTTAAATGCAACAGCAATGTAATTTCTTCCGTCCAAGGATTAATAGAGGAGGAGGAAATACAGTCATGGGGCTGAAGTATATTTAGCGGTGTTTACAGTATTTTCTAAGCAAGAATAATGATAGATTATACAGGATAATAGTCATCTGGAACATTAGTAGGTAGGATGTGAATGTTGGATGTTTTACTGAGAGAGGCATTTACTTTTATTTTGCAAATGCTGATTTAAAGTGAATTTGGTTAGTTCCATCATGCTTCTAAGCAACACAAAGAACTGTATTAAACAGTACAGATTTTTTTAAGTGTTTTTGCTATATAATAACAAAAATATTTGTTTTTCCTCATGCAGGATTTCAAAGCAATTTGCAGACTAGGTCACAGATGACCAGAGAGTGCTTTACTCCTTGTCACTGTTAGTGCTCCCTGTCTGAAGTCACCCCTGCATGATGTGTCCAAGGGTGACAGCTTTCTGGGGCAAGAGGGACTGAAATCTCTTATCTGCATGGCACCAGTGGGGCAGTGCCCTTCCTGGCTGCTTGTGTCAGCTTGTGTCCAGCTCATCTTGCTGTTCTTTCCTTGACTTCTCCATGATCTCAGATGGCAGCTCTTAAAATCTGTTAACTCCCTGATGAAAGACAAGAGTTTTTTTGTTTGTTTTTCTAGCTCTTTGTTTTCTTCCTGTGCCCTGTTGTCACTGTGCGCATGCAGCTTTCTTYGACTTGTTGGGATGCTGAGGTTTTCCTTGTCACCCTTGGCATTTCTYTGTGTCTTCTGAGAGAAATGCAGTTATAAAGACAAAACAGAGGATTTGAGTTCTTATTTTCTAGCAAATGGAAACATTTTGCATAGAAGTGATGCACTTTAATAGAAAAATTCCCGTTAGCGAAAAATTAGTATTTCTACTTAGTGCATAAATATTAGAAGCAAGACTGAGGCCAAAATCTATGGACTACTTCAAAGCACTTTGGTGTTCAGGGAGTAAGGTATCCTGCAAGTGGCTTTTTATAGTGAAACAGTGAATCTGGTTATACTGGCTGACCTGCTATTAATTCAGAGGGGAAATGGATTACTAGGGAAGAAAGTTTGTGCAACATCACTGTAGTCTTTGTCTTTGTTTTGCTATGGAAAGTCGCATTTCAGATTCTGTTGGAGTACTTGGAATCTTTCCATTGGTAGGAAAGGACAGAACAGATGCTTCAGTGTTTCACAACAAGGAAATGTTGATACATTTTTTTTCAGTTTAAAATTCCAAAGGAGACCATCTCCTTTTCCCTCACAGATCAAAACTGTTTTAGCTTTGTGGAGCCTTACCAGGTTTTCCATCTGTCAAATTTAAACTGACTTCTGGTAATAGGAGTCCCAACTCTTAACTAATGACTTATTAAAATAGCTCTGGCACGTTCCACTCTAGATTATTGTGCAGGTGTTGGTGCTGGCAGCCCTCTGGATGGAGATGATGCTGCAGGCACAGAGCTTGCAAGCTTTACTGTGCRTTGAGTGACATCTGCCCTAGAAAGGCAGTCGTCAGGAACTAGCTTTTGGCATCTGGCTRTTGTTATTTTCACATTGATTGTTGAAATCTGTGTGAGTATTTTAAAGTAGATATATGTTTGGTTCATCATCCAAATTAATATTTTGTAAGTATACTCAGTTATTTGGCTTTAAAAGATTTTTTTTTTAAAAAAAGTTATACTGAACAATGCAATTAGTCTGAGTTGTTTTCTGTAGCCATCTTTAAATACTGCTGGAAACATAAATGAGCAGTAGTAAGAGGTTGCAGTTATGTAGTTCCAATTAGAGTGCCTCCTGTTTAAGTTTATAGGCTGCAGGTGATTTATACAAAGCACTTGCAGCACCTTGGATGCTTTAGCTTGGTGGGGAGGAAAAGGAGGTCAGTGCTCACCTGAAATATACCTGTTATTAGTGGCACTTCTTAGCATTTCTGCAAGGCATAATTTAAAAACAGTTTTTCCAAATTGCACCATCTGGAGGAAGAAAAAAAAATCAATAATGTATTTACATGAGATTCAGGAGCTCTAGCTACTTCATAGCTTCAGTGGATCCAACTTCTATTGCTTTGCCTTTTTCAGATTATGGATTCAGATAGCATACTATTTGGCATGGGTACAAGAATTATGATCTTTATTTCAAGGTAGATTGGCAGAGAAGTGGGTAATGTCATCAGTACAGTGGTAAGGTATTCTYTCACTTCCTGCAACTTCTTTAGTAATGTTCAGACTTCTGGTGCTTACAGGCACAATTTTCAGGATGGCAGTGCTTTAGTTAACAAAGTGAGCCTTGCGATGTCTGCCTGGAGCTTGATGTGTACTGAAAACCTGTGTACTSCCATGTACTGGAGAGAAACGCGTCTCTGGTTTGGAATACAGTGGCTGTCTGCTTTCTTTTTGTTCTAACACCCAGAATTTGAGTCCAAACCAGATTTAAATGCATCCCTTGCAGAGTTATTACAGTTATTGAAGACTTACCACAATATGTTGCCCTATTTCACAAGCCTGTGTGTATACCCTGTCCCTGCAAACTCTGTCTAAAACCTTCCAAACTCAAAGGTCAGGAAAATAATTTGATGATCTACCTATGGTTTTGTGGATTTATAGGTTTAAATTTAGTTGCTGTAGAGATTGTAATGGTAATTGTAGCAGATTAAAGTAGCAATAAAATTATAGGCATGTATCAATACTAAAGCTGAAAAAAATGACAAATTCATGGAAATTCAGCTTGTGGTTGTAGCAATGAATAACCCTGAATTTCAGTTTCTGATAATCAGCTCTTCTTTGTATTAATACTGAAACATCCATAATGCTAACTCTAATGCCAAGCATAGACAGCCTATAGAATAAGAGTTGTAAGATATCTTTATTGTCATCCCTTTTGACTGGGGGGAGAAGAGGCCAAAATGGAGAAGAGTTTGACAGGTCTATAATGGAAAAAAATTTTAGCTATAACAAATGATCAGAGCTCAGTGCTAACAGATTGTCTGTGCCCCAGATTGTACTGTTTTCTCAAGTTGAGGAGGGAAGGGAAAAGCAGTAGTTCTGGAGCTCCAACTTGAGTTTAACAAAGTCTGACAGGTCTCTAGATGAAATGACTTGATGTTCTTATGAAAGGCCTCCAGATGGCAGAAGCAATGCGTTGTACCTTTTGCCTATAGGTGTAGTGTTAGCCATTTTCTCTCTCGTTAGCAAGATGCATTTCCCTTTCCCTGCAATAAGACCCATGACAAGTTTTTTAAAGAGAAGTCCAAACCTCAGCAGTACTTAGGCCCTTGGGAATCTCAGATACTTGTCTTGTCACAGCTTGAGACTGTTAAATGGACCCACAGTACAACCATCTGTAGTGAAGACTGTCACAATTCCGTGCAAATCATCTGTGAAGATTCATATCACAGATTTTTTTTTTAACCTATACTCTTATTTGAAACTAATACCTTGGATGAGAATTYCACCTTGTGGCGTATAACAATGAATTATTCTTTCTTCTTCTCCTAAAATGGTTAATATTTTCTTATCATAAAAAGAATTGTAGTTGTGTGGTCTCTTGGAGAAAGGACATAAATCTTATCAGACATTGATTACACAGAGCACAATGGGATCTGCTTGGCTCATTCTTATGCTGAACTAACACTACAGCTGTGCAGCGTTCTCTGCACCTAGTTGTCACTTTGGAAAATTCTGTGAAATCTGGGGCTGTGTTCCCATCAGAACTAAGACAGTAAGAAAAAAGAAGAGTAAAATTATAAGTCCTACCTGCTAAATCTTTGGGAGACAAAGGCACACTAGGTATTGTATGATGGATATTGATAAAGGAAGTGTGCCAGAGAGAGACTTTGCCAGGCRGGTATCTACTGTAATTCAAATAAGGATGTTGTAACTCTAGTTTCTCATCTGCATTTCATTGATAATTCAAGGTTCATTAACTCTCCGCTATAAAAAGTGTAAGTAAAATAACATATTAATTAAAGCAGTAGTACTTCATGTGTTGTGGATGCCTTTTGACCATATAAGAAGACACCTATCTGATCACACAGTTCATACTGTGTCAGCGGAGTACTAATATTCTGATGCCCTGAAAGATGAAAAAGTTAAAGTAGTGTGTTCTTGCCTGGTAACAAAGTTCTGCTTCATTTACATTGATCATTGAAGTGGAGAGATTATCTCACCTGTCTGATTGTAGAAGGGAGTTTTGAACAAAAGGGAAGTTTCAAATAATTAGTAGAGAGTGATGTCTAATTAAAACTGTAGGAGGAATGTAAATCTACAAAATGGGTTGTAATGCAATAGGATACCAAACTAATACTCAATCTTGAAAGATACAAGCAGTGACATAAAATCTTGAGATTTATATTTTAATATATAAAATATCAATAAGATATTTTGATGATGCAAATATGCTTTTATGGATTTTCTTTTTTTAATGGCAGACAAAATTGTCATTAACTCACAAGTTGTATGGATAGGTGGTTTACAACCAATYCCTAAGATACTGACAAATTTTCTTCAAAACAGGTACTAAAAGGACTGTGCCTGGGTCAAATTCTCTATGCCATTAAAAATAAAGCAATACCTTCTGGGATGGAAATACACCCACGCCCCCACCCCACCCCTGAAAAAGGAAAGAAAACCCGACGAGGTACAACTTTGAGTGCCAAAAAACTTTAGATTCAACTGAAATTACCCAGAATAGTCTGATACTGCTGRGACTAAGGCTGCTAGTTTTGGCAGTGATTTTAATGGAAGAAGATCTAGACCATTTAATAGAGCAAGTATTTATAGTTCTAGTTGTTCAGTGCTGGTGGGAATGAGTTGCCTCCACTGTTAGATGCTGTACCAGGGAATGAGTTGCCTCCACTGTTAGATGCTGTACCAAGGTAAGCTATGTGGGAGTGAGTCTAAGGCAATGCAAAAAAAAAAAAAAAAAAAAAGTTCCTTGAAGCTGCAGTCCTCTGAAGCTGAATCAAAAATTTGTCAGTCACAGTTCCTGAACCAGACCAGTATGCCTGGGCTGCGAACTCCACGTTGGCATGGAGCATAGTCTCAAGAATTGAGTGGAAATAAGAGTTGTAAATAAATCTAGGCCAGTGCTAAGCTCAGTTTTACCACCTGTTCTACTGTTTGGTGTTGAGTGCATCTCTTCGTCTCAGTGTCTGTTCCTTCCACTTGTAGAGCAGATAATTATTTACCCACTTCTCAGCTTGTTGTGAGGAATAATTACGTAACTGCTACTACATTCATAACACTGTAACTGTATTACTATTTAGTGCGTTTTCTCAGACAAATGATGTTTGAGAACTTCCTATCATATTGATAGGAAGAAGAAGCAYTTCTTACTTAATGAAATGAGACCAAAACCCAGTGACATCAGTTCCTGGGAAACAAGGCTAAGTCCTGATTTGATGGCAATGAAGTGCACTTGTACGTGATTTTTACTTGAGAAATCAGGAGCAAAACCAGCAAGGTTTTCTGATTTTATTGATAGATAGCTTCCCAACYGCATGTTGTCTAGTACCTTTGTTGGCTGGAGAAGGCTGCAGGATGTTCTGAGAATGATTTGAAATTCCTTTTTTAGATGTCTCTGAAATAYCACTTTTGCTCTGTTGTTTGTGATTTAAGTTTTACTGGAACTGTAGATAAACTAAAGATGAACAAAGAAAGATTTGAAAAAGATCAAATTCAGCTTGACCTTTTGCTGCCTTCCAGCAGGGTATATAACACAGAACTGGCAAAATTGACTGTAAATATGAAATGTATGGCCATAATTATCTTTAAGAGGGTGAATATCCAAGCTGTTAAGTTGATGGTGAATTGTATCTTAAAACCAAGTTGAACTAATGTTGTAAGAGGCCAGGACAGACTATTCAAAAAAAAAAAAAAAAACACCTTATGTGCAAGTGGTTCGTTTTTTGCATGCCTCCTCTCTTGGAAGGATATTGTTCTGACTAGTAAGCCAAACCATGCTGGGTTGACATTTTCTGGCAGATTAGAATGTAATTCACTAATTTTCTTATTCTGCCCAGAACCAAGAACAAATTCTGTATAGGATCTGCAAAGTAAGTGTAAAGTATCTTTTCTTGTTATCTCATCTTATGATTCTTTTGCACTTTTTGCTGCTTTACCCTTATTTTGTTCTTTTAAGAAGAATTCCAATTACTTTGAAACTGTTACTTATTTTTTTTTCTTTATTCTAAGATTTTTCTGCTTTTTTAATATCACTGTAACTGAGGGCCCAGAAGATCATGAATTCCTTCCATAAAATCCCTAGTTAGTGACTGGTGATCATAGTTTACCCTGTGAGAACAGGCTTTGTCAAAGCAAGTCTGTGATCTGGATGTTATTTTCAACAATAGTGGGTGATCATTTAAATCTCCATTAAGAATGCAATTTCAGAGTGAGCTTGAAGTTCATGAGCGAAGAACGTATATTGGATGAGCATTCCTTTGTTTCGCTTGCAAGACAATGGTGTCAAGAGAGAACGACCTGATCYGTTTTGTTACCTGTGGTGATCAACTGATTGACCAAGTTAATATTGAGCCCTTGTGCAATTACTGGCAGGGAACAGAATGTGATTTCTTTTTACCTTGTGATGTGGAAAGTTTATATTTCAAATGATCTGTTAATTTGTGAAAGTCTCTCTTAAAGAAAAGACCTCTTTTSATTAGACTGGCTAAATAAAGGGCACTTCTTGAGGTCAATCTTAAAATAACATTTTGATTTTTTTTTTTAATGCAGAGCTATAACTGAARACAAGTCATTTATCTTCATTACAGAATAAGCCTGAATTAAATCCATGAGGGGCTCTGTGACCAAAACTTGTCTACCTGCATGACTTGAGGAGCAGGATTGGGGCTGAGGTATTCTTTATAATTGGCTTTTCTTCAGTTAAGAAGTGGGAGGTACAATGTGATATCTCTTGGTATTAGCTGTTGACAGTACAGTTAATTATTGTTTTCATTCTYGTTTAAATGGCAGCTCAAAATCCAGTGGACATCTTACAGGGTCAGGTTTGTTTTAAAAATGAGAACTRTCTCTGCTTTCAAGTCTCAGCTGCTATAAAATGATCTATAGGAAGTCTAAAAGTAGGTGGACTCTTATCTGGTGCAAGGACCTGCCACATGGGCCAGGGTGCAGGCAAGGAGAACAGTGGAAGGAGGGGTGATGCCAAACAGTGGGAGGAAGATGATGTAATTGAAAGTTCTGATGTTGTTTACTTCTGTCTCCCACACACTTCTAAAAAACGGTCTCAGGCAGAGTCAGAAATCTAAATTTTTTACATTTGACTTGAATTCAGCATTTTAATTTAATTTTGAAAATTTAAAATCAATAAAAATGTTTTCTTTTTATGCTGAATCTTTGTCTCTTAGTAATAACAAACTTGGAAATGGAAAATTAATACCAAACTACTTTATTTTGACAGTTTTTTACAGTGTTTAATGAAATGTAGTCAATYGATTATTTAAGAGGTTTAATAAAGTCACAGTTCCAGTGGAAAACAGGTTTAGTGTAAACTTTCTGTAAATGTTTTCAATTAGCAAGGCTGACGCAGAAGCAGAAAATGTCTTTTCATACACTGGTGTATGGAAGTTGATGATGCTGTTAAATCTGAATAGCCATGTCAGTATTGGCTCTGTTTGAACATAAAAGAAAGTATTTGTTTCCTAGGGAGACAAAACAATGTCAGTGGGCTACTTCTTATGCCTGTGAAGTGAAAGCAAAGTTCTAAATGGAATATGTCTATACAAATATAGTCTGATTTTTCTTCCTTTTGGCCATTTTTTGTGATCTATCTCTTTGCTCTTTCTGTCTCCTTTTCTGAGAATCCTTATTTTTACTGATGACCCCCGAATGGCTGGTTCCTGGTTTGATTCTGTGTCCAGTCCATATTCTGCCCTTCTAGAAATTAGTAAAACACCATCTGCATTTCCTGACATGGTGCAGGTAAATACTGATCTTCAAAATCTTTTTTTTTCTGCTCTGATCCTAATATTTGTGGCATATCTGTCTACTTTTAACACTACTGACATAAATTTCCTCATCTCCTTGAGACAGGATTACAAAAGTAGTAATAATGTAGAAAAAATAAGAGTTGCCTTTCTGTATTTCCTTATAAACTGTTGATGCCTTCACCTGCATCTTGAAAAGAATGGTGATGGCATCAGAGCTGTCGTCCGGCTGATGCCATCGATGATGGAGGGAGGCCTCYGGGCTGCTTTCCAAAGTGTGCTGGAAGAAAGGGGGTCCCTAGGAAGGCCTAGTGATGGCCTTCCCATGTTGGGAAATCAGAGACTACAGGGCTTCCAGGCTGATTTATTTTTTTTCTGAATTGTGTTTCTTAGCCCTTGATGGGTATTGTTTCTATAAATTTATTTTATCACCTTTTTGCAATTTATATCTACATTGTGTTGRAGGATTGCCTTATGTTATTTTAACTTCCTACTTGTCACTTCATATAATGCCCCTTTGTTCTTGCACAACAAATAGTGACCAATGAATTCCTTATCTGATTTCCCTATGATGATCATGATTAGATGTAGCTGCATCATATCGATCCTTCTGTGGTCCCTTGTAGGCCCAGGAATCCTACTTCATTTGAATTCTTACTGGAGCTCTGCTGCTGCTCTGTTCATACTTGTCATCCCTATCTGCATCTCTCCAGATCCTACTAGATCCTTATTCAGAAGCAGCAGCGAAAAAATAACCCAGATGTTAACAGCTTGAATTCATTKTATTTTTTTYCTTTAAATTCTTAACATATGCACAGAAACGTGTAGATCTAGTCTTGCATTTTAGGGGAGTTTTTTGTTTGTTTTCCTCTTGTTCATATTTGACCTTTTGAAACTGGGGCATAGACTAGTTGTTTTATACGGTAGCATACAAACTGTAGTGGCATGGTTTGGATTTTATGGTGTGCGGATTATGACATGCACAGARTTTAGCCATGTTTCTAATCTCTTGCCTGTGCTGTAGTACATGGTTGCTCTGAAAGAGGCAATAAGGAGCAGAGAGGGAAGAAAGCACAAGCAAATAACACCACACTCATAGAATCACAGAATCAGTAAGGTTGGAAGGGATCTCTGGAGATCATCTAGTCCAACCTCCTTGCTCAGCAGAGTCACCTAGAGCACGTTAGACARGGTTGTGTCCAGGCAGACTTTGAAGATCTCCAGAGAAGGAGACTCCACAACCTCTCTGGACAACCTGGTCCAGTGCTCTGTCACTCTCACAGGGAAGAAATTCYCCCTSASRKTCAGGCAGAACTTCCTGTGGTTCAATTTCTGCCCATTGCCTCTTGTCCTGTCACATGGGACAACTGAAAAGAGTTTGTCCCCATCCCCTTGACACCCTCCCTTCAGGAACTTACACACGTTGATCAGATCCTCCCCCCCTCAGTCTTCTCTTCCCCAGGCTGAAGAGGCCCAGCTCTCGCAGCCGTTCCTCATAGGGCAGGTGCTCCAGCCCTGTGATCATCTTTGTAGCCTTACGCTGGACTCTCCCCAGTAGCTCCATGTCTCTCTCGTACACTCAATACACATTCTGGTTGAATTGCACAGCTTAATGTAAACTTCATCACTTTGACAACTTAACATTTTTCAAGCTCTAATCTCATGTACATTCATGATATGCATGCTGTTCAGTATCCTGCCTAATAGCAGTTACTTGCATACAATGTGTGTCTTTTCTAATTGTGTGACATCTCCTGCTGAGGCATAGGGCTACCATTTGGGGGTTGGGAGAAAGAGTTGACTGGGATCCAAATGGCAAGAGATGCATCTTTGTTTGCAAATTGTCATTATYGCTGAAGATCTGCAGATGGTCAAGACACTACTTTTGGCCACATGCAGTGTGTGATTTTGTGAAGCTTTAGMGTGTAGATTAAGAAACAAAACTTCTTGCAGAGTGAGTCTTCTATCATGCCTCAAAGCCCATAGAAAGTCTGATACATCATCAGTGTACTTTATGTTCATGTATGAACTTTAAAAGTATCAACACTTGATAGCAGAGTCAGCACTAGTTAAGCTAAAAATACTCTAACCTTGCTATGYTCCACTTTATTCCCGTTTGTATCTTGCAAATGACAGGACAGGGAGCAGAGAAGAAAACATTTGTATTGAATTATAATACRGAAACCTGCCAGATCCTTGTGGGTATTTTTCTCCTTTTCAGTAAAATCAGGAAACTAGGACTTGCATTTTTTAAATGACAGACAGCTCATCACCTCTCATAGTCTTTGACATATCATCGTTCCCATTGCAGTGTCCAGTATGGTCCGTGTTCTCCAGCTATTTTATATGTGATCTATAGGAGTGTGTTTTTTACCTATATTGAACTGTCTCTTGGACTGAAATGTCTCTATAATCTTGAGGTCAGAAGCTGCTGCTGTGGGATGATCTGTTCTTCTCTGGATGGCTTGTATCTACAGTTGCCTATCTGTCCCAGGGGATTTTTTTGTTAGGTTTTTTAGAACCCAACACAGTGTGTTAACCATGATACAGCCACATTGACGGGAAGGTCTTCCAAAGAATGAGGCTGTATTAAGTGAGCTCAGCTGACCTCACTTAAGTGAATTTACATGTTACACCTTTGGGGCATGTGCAGATGGGCTATAGGATTAGAGAAAACCTTCTTCTGAAGCTGTCAGGTGCCTATTGGTGCACCATTAAGATAATTCCTGATGGTCAGTTGGAGCAGTTCTGGCTCCTGACAACACATCACCACTTTACTTAATGGCTTCAGAAATTACTTAGCTGTGTTCTGTTGAATTCAGAATGAATTTGCCAAGAGTGCTGGATATGTATTTCCTGCTACAGAATTTGCAGGTGAACAAAAAGGTACTATTATGATTTTRTTTTGTGTAGACAAAATAACAAGCTCATAGAAAATCCTTGTCTTGCAAATTATTGCCTATGAATCTACCATCTAACATACCAGTGCTGCAGCTGAGAGTGTAGAGAACAGCAAAATCAGCAGTATGCAGTTGATGGCAGGAGCAGGCCTAAGCTAACATTGCCTGCTATGTTCCCCACACAGAAATCTTAGCTGTTCATGTAATGCTGGCTRTCATGCTAAAATGATAGAAATAAACTTTGGAATTTGAATTTATGATTTTTACAAGAAATAGGAGAAAGAGCTCTTCTGACAGCATCAGTGAATACTTAGGATGAGGGCTTGGATTTATGAACAAGTTAGGCTCTATGTTAATTCTTTGCAAGTGCCTATAGTCTAAATTTTCAACTTCTTAGCAATTGCTGGTTCTCCTATGCTGTCTGCTGCTTCAAAGAGGAGTAGTGGTATTCTTTAACAATAGAAGAATTGAATTTGTGTTGCACAAGTGTTTAATTTTTGAGTAGTGCTCTTACTGTGAAGTGGGAGGATTCAGGATCTGTATTAAGGACTCACTCAGCTACCTCTGAATTCTGATTATGTGCAAATTAGGGATGATACTGTAATTAAAACAGTAACAATTCAAAGCCTTCTGCAAACCAACTGACCTTTAATGGCATTTTAGTGTATACTGTAGAAGTACACCTAATTTTAACTGAACTACATCAGATTTTTTTCTCAATATTAYATTATTTAAACTTAGATCAGTTGTTCAATTATACTGTAATATAGCAATCCAGTGAATAATATAGTGAATAGTAAAGAACCATTTACCTTGAGCCTCAGGTCAAGAAATAGCTCAGTATTTTCTAACTTTAGCATTCAGTACTGGGCCACCAGCCTTAGTGGTTTTTGTTGTTGACTGAACACCATTGCAGCTGCARTCATTTAGACCCATTGCTGCAGGACACTGAAAACAGTGCAAATTTCTTAACGCCCCAAATCATCTTGGTTTCTGAAGTCAGTTTTCACAGGTAATGTGGGCAYTTGGACAACTGCATTCCTTTGAAAGTCAACGGGGAGAGCGGGGACAAGACCTCCATTTCAGGACAGAGGGGTGCAGAGGGGAGGACAGGAAACCCAACACAACTATGAAGTCAAGACTGGCTTTCAGAATGCCCTATTCGGATAGAAAAAAAGATGCCTCAATCTTGTGCAGAAATTCTGTCATTTCCAAAAAGGACTTGGGTTTCACTGCATCCAGGTCTTATGCACCATCTCTTCTGTGTTGTCCAGATTTCCATGTGCTGGTGAGTGCTGTCTGCACTGGAAACTGGTTGTGTTCACCTTGGGTGTGAACCCCTCCAGCTGTGGTCACAGTGCCACTGCTCCCTCAAGCTCATGTGTGCATTTCTGAGACTGGACAGGATGAAAAAGTAATGCTTCTGTGCTTGTTCTCCTTTTCTTTGCCTGTATACCCATTGCTCAGCAGAGGTAGGGAAAGGGCTAATTCAATAGCAAGTAAAAATTATACACTCAACATTTAGGATGAAAGAACCTAATGCAAATGTATTTATTGTTCTGCCAGAGTGAAACAGAGTGTTTAGCAGTCTAAGTAGCTGTTAGGTCATTTTAGACCTAAAAAATCTTAGAAATCTTTCTGCAATTTTGCATTAACTTAAAACTAAAAGCAAACCTACATGAATCACCTGTGCACTGTGAGAGAAATAGAAACTCCACCATGTGGGATAGATATGGAGAAGGATTGCCCTCCTAATTACCCTTCCAAACAGCAGGAGGTATGCTTGTGCTGCATCTGCCAGGAGAGGCAGGACCTGTATACTGAGAAATCAGTAGTTGGAAATTATAGGTGGTTGGCCACGAGGAACTTGCTTCAGGATGTGAGGAAGAGGTGGGGCCGCTGGCCAGAGTGGCGATGTCCAGGCCTAAGACTGCTAGGGTGGTGTTGCCTTCAGCAGCACACGAGCCAGACTGGGGCTCCTGCTCCAGGGCAGGCTTTGTGCAAGGCAGCAGGCAGGTTGTGAGTGCCCGGCAGGGTGGATGCCTGGTGCAGCGCCTCCCCTACTGCCCCATCTGCCATGGTCTACTGGCGCTCGGAGCAGCACTGGATGRGGCTGTCCCAGGAAGCTGTATGACTGCACTAGTGATGGTGGCAGGGAAGTTGGCAAGAGGTGGCAGTAACTGACATGGAGGTTTAAAGCATTACTCTGCTGAAGTCTTTAGTATGTCATTTACATAAAAGCTCATTCTCTGAGTGCCATCCACACTGTGCAAATTGATATGCCTCTAAGAATGTGTCAGCAACCATCAAGAATACATGTTTTTGAGGCAGAATGTAAGTAGTTTTGATGGAAAAAAAATCAGGAGGGTATCTCTTCATTTCAGTTAAGCAGCCTGCACATTAACATTTTCCCAGTAGAAGTCAGGCTCGTTTCCTCCTTGGAAGCCAATATTGGTCCCTTCTCTTAGTATTTATTGTTTCAAATGCACATTCCTTTATGTCTTTAGAATCTTGTGCAGATAAGGGTTTCCTCATATCGTTCTCCTGGGCACRAACAATTGGAAACCTTGAGGACTACATTCATTAAGTGAATCTAAACTTTTGAGTAAGAGCTGTTCTTAGGTTAGAAGTGGACCACTGAAGTTATGGTACAAAACTATTCACAATATTTGAACAAGCAGCAAAAGATTATTTTAGCCTTTAGCAGTGGCCCCAAAACTACTATTGACCTGAGTTTCTTGAAATTGCTTCTAYTACATCTATACTTTCTTCTTTACTTGTGTATAAAGCTGATTATGCTTTGTGGCTAATAGTTKATTATTCTGTTGTGGACTGAGCTCCTGTTTTACTACATCATAGGGCTGAAACTACTCTGTTTTGCTGCTACTGGCTACTATAAGCAGCTACACCATTTTAGAAAGTTTTTCAGTTTGGCTGAGTGACCTGAGATATTTCTGAACTGATTTCCATGATCTTTTTGCAAGCTGCCAGATTGTTTGCAGCAGCTGAAGCTGAGCAATCAGTCAATCACATCTGAAATCAGAACTGAACATATCAGATATGGCTTAAACTTTTTTTTTTTCCTGCTTCTAATTATTCTGCTGGTGTCATGATCTTAGGATAATTTTGCAGATGTTCTTGAATGAAAAAATGGTAAGGACTTGAGAACTGATCCTTTATAAAAATTTATTTTTCAGGTAGTTATGCTTACAGAATACCTTTTATTTCTGGGTAGTTTGAGGGTTACAGGCTCCTATTAGCATTTTTCTTAGAAGCCTTTCTCTTCCTTGTAAATTTGAACACTGATCTCAGTAAACTTCTTTGAACTAGCTCCTGAAATTATRTTTATCTGTCATACAGTTGTGTAGCTTGAAGTAAATTTACATGGCTGAGTAGGTGTAAGCTAATGCTTCCTTACGGACAGCCTTTCTTGCTGGACAGAGAACCCACATGCTCAGTGGTGTATTTGAAATATTTCAGGACTATTTTATGTTCTGAAATGCAATATTCCATTTAGTTGATTTTTCAAATGAATGCAACTGCATGGAAATTCCAGGAATATCTTTTTAAGTATTACTAATTTTAATAGTGTTGAGCTTGCCTGATTTAATGTGCACCAGTAATGATATAAAAACCTCTGGTTCTTGTTGCARTGTGGCTGCTGCATCTTATGCAGGCAGCAGCATCCCATTACAGCATGATCAGTACCAATGAAGTTTCTCAGCTGTAGGTGCAACAAAACACACTTTTAATTATTGACACGATTAGTTCTGCTGATGTTCAGGGTACATTATACAGTTCATTGGATTCCTCATGAATATTTATGCCATCATCCACAAACCAGAGATTTAAAACAACTTTCTTTAGTTGAAGTCTATTTTGTCTATCCATATGCCACTCTTCAGAATATTGCAAGAAATGCCCTGTATGTCTTGAATAGCTGCAGTTTCTGTTCTTTCATTTTGAATGAATTTGAGTTTGTGAGTATGTCTGGACTCTATTTTTTTTTCAGTCATTTGGAAATACCAGAATGGCACTCTGCCAACCACCAAAAAAAGCAGTTGACTAAAGTTACGATCAAACTTTCAGTTTAAGAATATGTTTTCTGCTCTCAAATCTGATGGCCCTTCAAAAGAGGCTTTTGTCTGGCAAGATTACATAGGCTAGTTAGCATTTTTATTAAGAGAGAACAAGTGAAGACAAAGAAACTCTAGAAACTCAGAGTGAGTAACGTGGCATTAATGAGAATCAGCTGGGATGTGTGGGATGCAGGTTCAAGCCCTCGGCTGGTATGACAGGAAAACTGATTCCCGTCTGACTTTGTTCACAAAACAGATCAGATATGAATGAGAGAGAATTATGGCTGGGATGTGAAAAGTAGGAAGCCATAAAATGTTACTAGAAAAGAAGCAATCCAAAGGCAATAGTGCAAAGGCTGTAAGAAAGAGAACTGCCAAAAGCTTTGATAAAGAYTGCAACTTTTATGCAGAAAAATCATGCTGTGGCTATTTAGTGATTGGCAGTGTGGTGACTTCCAGAGAAGAAAATCTTTGTGGCATAGGTTTGGGGATAGCAGGGATTGCTATACATTCCCTTACAGCTTTCATTTTTAGCAGCTGTAGCTGTAGACCCAGCTACATAGATAAGCTGCAAGTATGAAATGTGCGTGGTGAAATCCAGGTCGTCTAGAATTTGATACAAAGGAGTACCATGCAGCACAGGAGCACAGGATAAATAAGCCCCAGATTTGTTTGCRGTACTCAGGATATTCTCAGCGTGAGAAAAAGCAGTCAGCTCATTCCAAGGTCAGCATTTTAACCAAAAATAAAACCATTTTGGAGAGCTAGACACTTCAAACGCAAGTTAGACATTGGAAATACTGATTTGTTGCTCAAGATATTGCTATATTGTGACATTCCACTGGTTTTTGCAAAGCTACCACAGGACTGCTCCTTCTGAGGAAGGGACATCTTTATTATCCAGTGGAGCTAAATGAAAGATGCAGGCAGCCTGGTGGATGTGTTGAGGATCATCAGGTAAACTGAGGGCTGAAAACCACAGAACAGACTTGAAAATAGCTATTAGCTGTTTACTGTTAGCTAACTATTAGCTGATTTACCTGGGATTAAAATATTCACAGTTCTTAGTGTCAAGGGTGAGCTCTACTATAGTGACCTAGATAATCAAACCAGACATTGGCAAGTTGCAGACTTCGGGAGCACTTCTGGAAATTAGCCCAGCCACAGAAATATTTATGTAATATGAAGTGGGCAGTAAAAGGAATTCTAGCCTTGGCTGTGACTGCTCCATCTGTTACTCTTAAAGATGATACCAGGTTAGATTCAATTCAATATCTTTCAATAATGATAAAGTCTTAAATACCTATTGGAAATAGACCATTCGGCTGAATATGGACCAGCTGAAGAGACCTGAGATTTCTTCCCTGCAGCAGTAATGGACTTGCAAACTGAAAGCCATTGAAGAATAAGRTTTTGAAGGTAATCAAACACTTCAGTCAAGACAAACTCTGTTATGTTTATGATAAGACTGAAAGCTCTTAGGTTCATTAATTGTGATATTTTGTGGAGATAAATGAGTGATTTGGTATCTCTAATTGAAAGTATAGACAAAACTAGTCCTAAGGTACTATAGCTCCTTAGAACGTGATGTTTTTGGAAGGATCCTGGAAACAACATTCCTGTAAAGTCAGCAACCTTTATCAGCCAGCAGACATGAGAAAGATGTATGCTCACCCAGTATTGGAATGATGGTGTCAGCTCAAAACAAAACCAAAATAAAACAAAAAAAAATCAAAAACCTCACATATTTTGCCCTGTGCTGAATGTAGTCTAGTCAGTCTTTGGAAAATAGAGTTGCAAAACATACTTTACACACTGTGTGTGCTGCCAAGACTTTACAGCATAATGCACAGCTTATACACTGTTTTGCATGGTTTGCAGTAATGAAGCAAACATGCTTCTGGCCTTTCTGTTGCAGTAATAGGCTCCAGTTTGTACCTCAAAGTACAACAGTCTCCCTTTATATATAGTCTCCTGAAAAAAGGAAAGCTTGATATAGCTGTTAAAATGGAAGCCTTTTCTTGAGACTATCCATACTTCAATAAAGATAGGTGTGCAGGTGGAAAACATTAGTGTGATACATGCATCTGTCTTCCAGGCTGAAAAAAGAAAAAAGCAAGCCCATTCAGCTGTGTGACCATTTCCCCTAATGGTCTGTAGAGCTTTCCTAGGGGGTGTGTGTGTGTGTGTATATACATATATATATATGTGTGTGTGTGTGTGTGTGTATATACATATATATATATGTGTGTGTGTGTATATATGTATATATATGTATTTTTTCCTGCTGTAATTAGGAATTGGCCATTCATTGTCTTTCTCTACACAGCCTCCCCTGTAATTTCAGAAATCTTGAAGTAACCAAGTTAAACGAGAATCTTAATGTACTTTGTCATATATAATCACACTTTAGAGACCTAGCAAAAGCCCTGTGGATGTCAAATGCTGGTTACTAGCAGGAGGGTAAAACCCAGACAAATTTGAGACTCCCTAACAAAAAAGTACAGCACTTTGGCTTTAGTGTTCAKGTTTGGGCATCTTGCTGTTAAACATGCAGGTGTCCGAATTTCTCATCTGGGTGAAAGGGCTGTTTAAGAGATACCACATTTGGAGAACTGTAGCTGAAAAAAGGACAATTGATTGAAGATTGCATACATCTTTTATTCATATGACTAATTTTTGAAACAGTAGCTACTAGAGTTAAGAGTTTTTTTTTTTTTTTTTTTTTTTTTTTTAAAAAAAAAGACTGAAGTATTTCAACAGGGCAGAGCTGAGAGGCCCCAGGGCAGCTGCTGTAGCCCTGAAGCAGAGGCAGCAGCATGGTCACAGTGGGGCTGTCTGGCAGGGTTGGGGCTGGCAGGCTGGGAGTTGTCCTGGCCTCCAGCCCTGCTTGGATGCTACCACCTAGCAACCATACTGGCCAGTGGCTTCTAGACTTCAGCCCACGGTCTGCTTCGWACCTGGAAACAACTGATTATTTGAGGTGTTTTTTTCCTAATGCCACGTATTTTTTCAGGGGATGAGTTCCAGGATATGGTATGTACGTCACTTAAGCCCCTGGGAAGGTCTTCCTTTTCTGAACTTAATGTAGGTGTGTTTCAGGTACATGCACCRGATCATAGCCCTTCTCTGAAAGCACCTTGACATGGATGAACTGGGCTATGCAACCCAGGCTTGCTTGTGCTTATATAGCAGAAACTTCGTGTCAAAAAAAAAAAAAAAAAAAAAAACCCTGCATCAAAGTGTTTCCAGATGCAAGAATGGGATTTCCTTTATTAACATATTCTGCTTCATCTAGTAACCTTTCTTTCAGCAACTTCAACATGTCTTCTCTGTTTGCAGGAATGTCAGCAYATAGCTTTGAATGCCCTCCCTCCACTCCTAATCAACAGCTGTGGTGTGTGGGGTTTGTGGTGATGTTGTTYGCTTTCGTGTTTTGCTGTTGCCTTCCCCTCCTCCCTCCACTCTTATTCATCTATGTTGTGATTCACTGCATGGGACATGACTAGGAGAGATGTTGTTTGATGTCAGCCTGRTAGTGCAAGTTGCCTGCCTTGAAGAGAGAGGGCAGAAACTCTATCACTCCGTGCGTGTGCGTGCTCACACAAATATAAGTACTAAAAGGTTTCATTGCAAAATGTCATATTGATTGCTGGTGGCAATGGAAAAATATATGCCAGGTGAGTTGGTAAATGCTGCCTCCTGGGTGGTGTAACATGTTGCACCTTTGCTTTCCCAGTGACCCTGCTGCCTCCTCATAGTGATAAGCTGGTGTCAGCATGCGCAGAGCGACAGGCTGCCTGTATTGCTCGTAAATAAAACCAGCTGGCTGCAATAAAGTTGATATTCCCAAGGCTTTGTAATTATTTATGAGTCAGACTAGTGAGGCGAGTGCTGTAAAAGCACAATGGTAGTAAATAGAATCTTATATTCTTTGAGAAAACTGCTGACTTACAAAATGCAACACCTTCCACCTCCCCCAGAAAGAATCTCTAATACATTTACTTTTGCAATGTTGTCTTTTTATGGTTATGGATGATAAATCATGTCATAGTTCAGCCCTTGCAAAATCAGATTTGAACAAACAGTCATCACCATCTAGCAATTTTAATTATCYCATCTGTCTAAGCTTGATTCTTGGTCTTTTAACATTAACTTTTGCTTATCTGAATAAGATGTGGGTTGCTCAATATGTGAGTAGATCGTGTTCTAGTTCCAATGCTGTTAATAATATTGATTTATAATTGCTAATATGTAGAGTCAACAGTAGACCTTACCTGGGGAGGGATGCAGTTTCAAATTTCTGTTTGGCTGAAGACCTGTCCTTTCTTTCTGTGATGCATSTGTTATTTCTAGCTCTGTAATATTTGTTTAGTTTTAGCTGTCACTAGTTAYGTAACTGTTCACTTTTGCCTGCAGTCTTCAAGGTCAGACTGAAGCTTTACTTGAATAAACAGTAAGTGCTTGTATGGGGAATAGGAGAGCTGCAGACAGAATGTGTTAACAATATAATGTGAATACCTCAAAAATCTGGTTGTGAAAATGGGTTACAGTAGTTGTTTGTCTTATGTACTTTGGAAGGATTACTTCAGAGCTGTGTTTTTTCCCTATGGAAAATACATTAGAAAGCTTATCTGAATTCCAAGATGCAATTTGTTGATTGCTGTCCTCAAAGAGGAATCTGACAGTGCAGGCAGTTGCCAATCAGCGTGTCAGGAGACTGGCTGCTTGGAAAAGCAGGATAACTTCTGTTCTGCAAATATGATTCCAGACTTATTCCTGTTYTACACATGTGGGAGCTTGTCAGGTAATTGTCTTCATGATTAAACCTACTATTCACCAGTTTATATAGAACAGGCAGCTTCACGTGAGTGTTTGAAACTTCCTAGATTTTCCTCTGATGCTGTATAAATATCTATTATTCTCTTATGGAAAGGATTGTTTTACTTTAAGGATTTTTCTTTCCTTTCCTTTATTTCTGATCCAGAAGAAGTCTGAATTTGAGAAAAGCAGCTGCTATCATGGCAAGAGGAGATTAGCCTAAAGGGAATTTCGGGAACAGAACATAGTTTTGAAAGATGAATAAGTAATTAAAAGTTTAAAATCCTTTTCTTTGGTTAAGCAATATTGTTTATTTTACTTTTCAAATCAAAATTCATCAGTGCTTTTTTTTTGGTGCATGTTTCATTGTTTATCTGACTGTTCCTTTCGTGGACATGGCATTAACTTTCCTGAAGAACATAAGAACATAAGGGATCTTTCACAAAACCTATTTTATGGGTTATTGATCTTGTCTACATTTAATTAAAAAATTAGGGTGGATTTGAATTTATCATTACCAAATCATCTTCCATGAGTTCAACCTGGAAGTTTGAACTTCTAGATAGCAGGTCAGCAGGAAAGCAGAGATTTCATYTAATTCCTACAATGTGTGAAACTTGCTGCAGCATGGGTGGCTTTGGATACCTGGGGTGTTCCAACAGCAATCSCAATTTCTGACTTTCAGCAGCTTTGTCCTCCTGTGTTTTCTCACATGCTAGGGCTTCCAAAAGGTAAAGTCAAAGCTAGAGGAGGCCAAATTGCTCAGTTGCTTCTACGAAGGATGCAGCTGCCACAGCAGAAGACAACCTTCCAGCCTTAGGGGATGATGCACAGTGCAGACAGTTCAGATACAGGCTCAGAAACTGGGAGAGGACAAAGTTGGCTCAAGCAAACTGGGCTGGTAAAAAAAAAAAAAAAAAAAAAAATGCTCAGACTGCTGCAGATCAAGGCTTTCATATACATCAGTAGAGAGGTTTATATATTTGTCATAATTGCTAGGAGGTATTTAAAAGTTATATGAGAGTTCGTGTATCTGACAACACCATTTTTTTTTCAGCTGTACAGGTATTTGGCTGACTAGCTTGAGGGGAGAAGGCGATTAGGCTCTCTCCCACCTGTCAGCCCTACATGAAGAGTGTGATAGATGAAACTTGAATTATTTACAGTAGAGAAATCTTGATTTCTCTATGTGGGTGTGTGGGTAGATTGCAAAATATCTTCCCTTACTAAGTGATGTCACTGTCACTAAAGCTGCTGAGCAGCAGGGCCCTAATCCTGAAATGACTGTGTGAGAGCTGGGATCAGAGGCAGGATCAGGTCTCTGTGTTCATGTTTATTTAAAGAGAACAAACACCACATGTTTTAAATCCCTGTGAACTTCGAATATCTTGGAAACTCAGCAAAGTGTATTGTTGCCATCTCTACTTTCTGACAGATAATTTTGTTCTGTTGTAGCTGACTGAATAGCTGTAAATAYTTCCCCCAGTATGGATTAATATTTTGAATCTTGGAGGAAGAGGAAGAAGAGCAACAGAAATGGCACATTAGATGAAATTTAATATAGTAGTCAAATGGCTGCTGATTGACTTCTGTGCATCTCACCTTTAATCTAAACAAGCTCTGGCCTCTTGTATTTTATTTACTGTTTCTGTGACTCCTCATTTTGGCTTTAGAGGAGGCTTCCACAACATGCCAGAGGAGGTTGGGATCCATTTTCTCCAACTTGCAGATGAGGCATGGAGAAGCAAAGTGAATTTTGCAGGCTAACAAAAGGTTGTAGCAGATTTAAGACTTGACCACAAATTTCCCAGATCCTAAGTTGGTGCCTTAAAATAGACTTTTCTGACCTAAAAAAAAATAGTGCTATAAAAAACTATTTTTTCCCCCACTACATAYCTACTAATTTTCTAATTGAAATCAGTTAGAGAAACATAGATCTATGGGGTAAGTGCTAATTTAAAATAAATCACTTACTTTTTGTGTTGTAGCACTTCAGGTTTTCTCATTAGTTCTCAGGAACAAGGGAAAKTCAGTACTGAAAATAAGTTAAAATGAAGTTAATGTACAATGGGGCATTTTCAACAACACACAAAACTACCTGTTCAGGTTTGAAATCCTGRCTATAAGAACAGAAACGATTCATAGGAAAACAAAATCCTGTAAGGTTTTAAAATGTTGGGTAGTAACTATTGAAGGAACATTAGATGCAAGGGGTGGGGAAATGAAGCTTCAAAGATAACAGGAGGGATAGTGAGTAGAGATGAATGACAATACCCATCAGGATTTTGTGGCCTTTGTGTGTAAAGATTAAGCCATCTTTAGCTGACTCAGAATTCTGGAAATAATCGGTATGTTATCTTGATTCTAAGAAGTGAACAATTGCTTAGAAGRGTAAGACATTGTACCACATACGGTGCCATTGCACAGTAATGTAATGAAACCTACTGGGTGCTAGAGCCTTCTCACCAAAGGACCTGCTTATACGTGTGTGCATGCACACGTTTGTGCTCTTTCTACTGAACCTGGGGAGACTTTTGCTGTTACATTTTATGACCTTAGTAAATATCCAAATGTTGAAATCTCTATCATGTTAGGCTTGAACTATTACATGAGCTGAGAGACTAGATAGGTCGACCTATGCAATGCTGTCAAGCTGAAATGGAAATGTGAAATCAGTAGCCCAAGTCTGCTTGGGTAAGGGATTGTTCAGGTACAATAACATTACCTGTCACCARGAAAATAAGCTGAATAGCAGATCCATCTTGAGCACAGCCCTTTTGATCTTGTCCTTAACCAATATCTTCTGTCTTGTTGCTGTCTTCCAGATTTTTTTTTCCAAAACTTCTTCCAAATGTAGGTTGTAGTCTGAAACCATAATATGGAGGATCTCCCTGTCCCACCATGCCCCTCGCTTTTCCTTATAGCTATGAGCTGAGTGTAGGATTTGAAATACTCTGAAATCATGTCAAAATCTGTTTTCATGAGGGGTTTCTAAGGTAGTGTAGYGAGAACCATAATGTCTGTAGGGAYTGAATTCCTCAATTTTGCATAGTTTCTCCTCCAYAATTTTAATTTTTGAAGATCACCAAGATGAAATGAAATGCAGTGGAGTTAGTGCTGTTGAATAGGTAGAATGACTGTCAGGAGAGGGACGCTGCAGCGATGGTTTTGCGTGTGTGCACTGATGTGAATTATAATTGCAAAGCAGCCTCTCTGACGTGAGCACTAAGAGTTAAAAATTCACAATAAATAATTGCAACAAAATAATGGACTCTAATATATTCTGTCAAGATACTGTACTGTATTCAGTGCTATGCAGCTGACAATTTTCTGTTTTCAGTAACTTAGAGTGGAGCMATAGAATTTGGATCACCTTCCATCTTGCCTAGAGTCTAACTTCAGGAATAACTCAGAGGAATTAACTCAACCTTATTTTTCATGTTTCCCAAATGCCATGTGCAATGCAATGGAAATTAGGGAGGAGTAGGAAATAGAGAGCTGTACCATCTCCATCCTTCTAAGATGATGAAGGTCAAAGAAGCCTTCATTCTTCTCAACATTTTTCCTCCCAAATGGGTTGTAAATAAGATCACAGCCCAGTACAATTAATTGTGAAGGAAACCAATTCTAATTGCTTCTTAAAAGGGTTGAGGGTATGTTGTTCTGATGATATTAGACACTGTATTTGGTAGTGTTATGTTCCTACCGTATTTCAGACCTTGAATTGATCTACATATGAGAATAKGAGATAGCAAAACTAAAACAGCATTTTGCATGATTGACCCTGATTGTGTTATAGCTCCACGTTTCCCCCTCTCCTCTCCCCCCCCCATTGTATATTCTCTAACATGCACAAGAGCTCAAAATTTCTTGGATAGTCAGACTGGAAAAAAGCTTTTGTTCCCATGGTATACAGACCTGTCACTGATTCATCTATCCTCTGTTTCCAATGCTATRTGATGAAGCTGGAGATCACCTTAAGTATCTGTCATCTTCCTGTTCCTTTCTAGATATAACTAACTTTTTATATGTGACTCCAGTGTAAAATCCTTAGTTAAACAGAACCATTRAATTTGAGTATGTATAAGTAAAGACCAAATGAGGACATCACTGCATTTATCAATCATCTTAGAAAATAACTCCCTGTTTCATATTGAGGGCAGATACAATAAGGTCTTGACCTTGTCTACATTTGATAAATGATGACCCCTTTCCTGAAGTCTTCATCTCATGCAGCTTCTTTACCTGAAACAGTGTCTTTGCTTGTAGAACCGCTTTGCTTTCCATAGCTGCTAACTAGGGAGATTACYGTGTGTTCACACAGGCACAAAAATTGATGGAATGACCTGTGAAATAATATGAATGAATGAATTTTTCGGAAAATCACCTTCAGACCTACTTCTACCTCTCATGTACAACTCACCAGTGTGGAGCTAAACCATGACCAGTTTCTGTATCTTTACTCACTGTGTTTTATCTTAACTTGGTTCACACAGGTATTTAAAARTATGTAAATATATATTACACCTATTTTTTGATGCTGAATGCCAAGGCTGAGAATAGTTTTCTGTTTTCAGACAGAGTAATCATTATAATGAAGAACAATGAAAACAAAATACAGAAGATACGTAAGAGGCTATTTTCTAAATAAATTGTATTTTGAAGTTTTTGAGCGGCATCATGCAGCTCTTTAAAAGGATAGCTGTATTTCCCAATGCARTTCAAGATGTGCAAAGCCTTCAAACCTCACTGCATCTTGTTTTCTTCATTCCTTTGAAATAAAGAGACTTGAAAATTGTGTCCGTAACATGTTTGAAACGTATGTTGTTCATATATCTGACATATAGCTGGTTGATAAATGAGCTTTTGCTTTGTGGTACATTTGTGACTTAGCAAACCAAATTAACTCAGAACACAAACTTAGAAACCCTTAAAAATACTAATATATAATATTTATGTTGTATGGTACATCAGTATGCCATTGAGGATGTGACAGTGAACCTGCCCCTTCTTAGCAGTGGGAGGGTTAAGGCTGCTGAGCGCTCTAAAATATCTTTTAAGCCTGTGCTGGTAAAGCAAAGGAGGATTTCTAGGTAATATACTATTTGAGCTCATTTTAGCTCTCAGCATCTCTTAAGGCAAAACCCGTCAACTGCATTAGAAAGTATACATATCGGTCATTACTGAAGGATTTTAGAGGTCCCCAAGGAAATGTTTTACTAATAAGAAGGTTAACTGTACGTATATACTTGTCAGTCAAGTGAGCAGTAGTCTACAAAATCCTCCCATAAAGGAGAACAAATAAAGGGGGGAGGAAGGATTCATAATGCAGAATCTCTTCTCTTACTGAATCATTCTGTTTCATGTCAAACTTTCCAAAACTCCTATGAAAATAATTGTTGCCAGAAGTATAACTGCTTAATGCAGCATGATATAGTCTATTTACATACCTTCGCTATTATGTAACGATCACTTTTGAGTTGAGTTTAAGCACSTACCTTTTTACATATTGTACCTAACTAGAAGATATTCATAGCCAACTGGTCACTGCATTTGTTAGCCAAGGGTTGTACACAAYAGTATTTAATGATTTTTCTAAACTAATGATGTCTCATCTCTTTAAATGACTGTAGCATATACAAAATTAAGTCAAAGCCATTGCAGTGGATTTTGTGAAAGAAGGTTCTTGAACTTGCATGTACTAAAACTTGAGAAAAATCTAAATAAGGATTTTGAAAGCATGCGCTTGTTTAATAGGAAAGGTTGCAAGTGACTCTACAATGTGACATTAAGTGTATTTTAATTTTCTATACATGGCTAGTTATTCAGCTTCCAAAACTCATAATATGGGCTAACAACTTGACTGTAGAACATAAAACCGAGAGCATAATTTGTCATATAGTTATTATGATTATGCATGAACTGCTAACAATATTCATCAAAGCTCATATATAATAGGCCATCTGAAGCACTAGTGGATGGTTTGTTCTGCAAAACATTCYATGTTTTGCATTTTCTCTCTGTCTGTTTCTTTCTCTGGAAATATGGAAACACATGTCAGGGTAACAATTTGGCTTTGGTTGTCTATGAAGAATTCATTTAGTTGAATAGCAGCTTATTCAGACAGAAAAATTCTTACCTATATTTGTACTTAGACTTCCTCCAATGTTGAGCTGTTTTTCAATATTGTTTTGACAGAAATAGATTACAAAACTAAGCTTTGAATTCCYATTCAGATTTGAAATCCCCCAACAYTTAGTGATACTGTCAGGAAATTGAATGAGTGACTTACAGAAGAAGCCTGTAGGCAACTCTAAGCATGGCCCAGTTGCTCTTAAATCTTTTAAATTGAAAATTTACCATTGTAAAATACCTTCAATAAATGTTACCAGCTAATAAGTGGGGCTACTTCTGAGTTACTCTTGWGACATTTCACAGGGAACTGCACTCCCACAGGCACATATTTTTGTCTGTTTGCAGAGAGGTAAAAAGCCTATCATTGATACTGCTACAAGAGTGTGTGCCCCTAGTGCAGAATGTGGGGAAAGTCCTGTGTGAATGATTAATACATTGTATTGGTCYATAATAATTTTTTTTCTCATTGCATTCAGAAGCCAGTTGCATTTTATCACTGGCTGCAGGAGTGGCTAATACTTGCCTTGAATACCCCARCTGTGTTGGCAAGACCTGGGTTCACCCCCAAGGAGGGTGATACAACAAATCCATGTCTGAAAATCCCTTCTGAAACATATGATCTATCCTAATTACTCGGTACAAAGAACAATTTTCAACAGAATGGAAAGATATCCTGATCTCCACCTATGGTACAGAATRTCCTTTACTTATGCCAGGGTTTCGAGACCCCAGGAGTGCAAGACGTTTTTCAAGGAGACTCGACAACCTTTCTGTCCTAATTGACAGACTATTTGATGTTGAAATGATGTCATCCATCCTGTTGGTAACACTGAAATACTGAAGCCTGTGTGGCTCAATCAGACACAACATATATTCTGTCAAAGCAGTGCTCCATAAGCATTCACAACCCCCAACTTGTTATGTTGAGGTGACTTTGTCCATGCATATTACTGGAAATGATAGCATTCCTAGGAAACAATTTGTGCTACAGAAAGCTCAAAATGCAAATACAGACCACTGTAGCTGGTTCCTCTCTCAAAATAAAACTAAAAATATGCAAGCCCTCTCATTCAGCTAGGTTGTAGTTGAACAGCTACAATACGTAGCACGTAATAGCATGTATACAATGAAATTAATAAAATTTAAGACCACCTTATGCAAAGCTGTCTCAGTAGACATTAGATATGCAACATATCAGTTTAATGAAGCTGTCAGGTGTGACAGTTAGTACTCTTTGTTGGCATGGATCCCTAAATGTTTGTGAAGTCAAGGGGCAAACCCTGCTGTGAAACATTCCTTATCCCTGCTGTTTTGATGTGTTATTGGTGTACAGTTATCAATTACATGATGTGTTTTCGATCCCTGTGACATCATATTGCTAAACTAGTTAATAGTGGCATTGGAAAACTGGAATTGAATTTCTTGTAGATGGTTAGAATCAAGATTGTGACAGCTGCTTTACAGTGTTTCTGATTTACTGGTATTCACCACTTTCCAGACCCTTGATAAATCAAACTCTACACACATTTTGATATTCTTAATTTGCATCTGCTTTTATGAAAAGTGGGAAAAATTTAGATCCTCATGGGATGGCAGCATTTCCCTAGAGATATGGTTTTATTGATTTTATAGAAATTCACATTCCCATCACTAGCACCAGTCCTTTCCTTTTTCTTCAAATGTCGCCAGTTCTGGTGCCACCTGACCTGTTCCAGGGAATTATTACATTGATAGTTTTTCAAAAACGTTTTTATTGCAACTCCTTAGTAGCTCTGATACTTAATCCTTAAATGTTTTTCTTTTTTTCCCGGARTAGATCAGATTTCTTTCTTTTGAGCTAGATGTCCCTGTCTAATCTTTTTTAGTGGCATATTTGCTATTAGCTTCCTCAGAGCACTGACTGAATTAGATGAATAGTTTTGTGRTTGCTGCTGAAATTAATTAGATTGTTTCTGTTACTATTTCCTTAGCTTTTACTGTTAAAACCTCAGACTAAAACAACTTAGAACTTGTATACRTCTCATATAATTCAACTGTAATCTCATACACAGGCAAAATCTTAGCCATCATCMTTTGTGCTGTGATGTAATCGTTAGGGAGAGTGGCTGTAGACCCCAAGATTTGGGTCTTTCAAAGGCTTTATGAATAAATTATTTTTTGAGCCAGGAAATTTGAATGAACAGTTCAGTGAGAYACAGTGAGATGGGACCAAGCATAAAAGACATTTCATTGTCCTTTGCATAGGCATCTTTGCGTAGGCCTTTATGCTCTTTTCAGTTAGCAAGAAATTCAAATGTGATTGCCAAATACCTGTGAAACTTTTTGTCTCTTTTGATGCATATAGATGTATTTTTTGGTTTGTCTTAACAAACTGAACTTAGAAGAACTCTTTTGAGTGTTCCCACTTCTCTGGTCCTGGTCCCTTTTCACCCTCTCACTGTCACCTTCGTAACCTACATTTGCAAGGGGGACATGAAAGTTATTTCTAGCCCAGGTTACCAGTGTCCTGGTTTATGTTACAGCCTACCGGCTGGTTTATCCCTGCAGGACTACTCCTGGGCAGATATTGGGAAGGAAAAAAAATGGTCTTGCATGCGTACGCTGCTCAAATGACTGCACCCTGGAGACTCTAGAAGTTTGGAGCAGCATGTTGCTGTGTGTTGATGGACTGATGCTGGTCTCTTAACGGGAGTAGGTATTTATTTCACCCTGGTGCTGGAAACCAGGGCATTGAACAGCTGCTCAGACCATGTTTGCTCTAACTGGAATACTCTTGAAAAGCTGGATACTTTCCTTGTGTGGCATTTTTCTTGTTTGTAATTACCAAGAAGTGTGTTAAAGCACTCGAGTGACAGAAAAATATTACATTCATCCATATATAAACATAGAGTGAAAACTACTGCTGGCTGATGAATATGTCAGCCTTCAGAGGCATAAAATAACATGGCTTAYTGTTCCATGTCTTTTAACTTCTGATGCAGCTTTTTTTTCCTGCTAGACCACTGTGCTGAGGTTTGCTTTATTGTACAATAATTTTAAATTCAGCAGTTTACCTTTCTCTTAGCTTGAACARCTCTTTCTGCTGCTTATTACATTGCAGATGCCAGGAGGTATCACTACACACAGTCAGTGTTCACTAAGGGAGCCTATTGTGTTGGTATTTCTTTGATTATACTATACTCTGAATTTTCTCTGCACTAGGAAAAAAGCCCTTTAGCTTGTCAAATGCAGCCAAATCAGCCTCTTGCCTTTGATATGGAAAGTGCACTTAATATTTCCAAGGAGAAGCTGTAGTAAAAAGGTGCCACTGAAGTGAAAAGAATAGGTTTTTGTCTTCATGTAACAGATTTTTGCCACCTACTGGCAGACAGGCCAGGTAAGCTGGGATGCCACCAGGATGGCTCTAGATGTTCAGCAGCTGGTGAACATTTTTTGCTTTCATTTCCTTTGCATCTTCTGTGATTGTTGGCTTTTGAGGTGTGACCTGGATTGGAGTGCAGCTGTCAGAATGATTCAAGAGAACAGGGTTATATTCAGGAAAGTAACGTAAATTGTAGCACTCCAAAGAGACCTTGTGTAGGGATCAGAGAGAGAAAGAAGAGCTTGTCACTTCTCCCAGGCAGGGCTGTGTGTCTGTTGTTATTCTCACAAATGAACTTTGAATGGCAGAAGTTTCTGTGAGTGTCTGGTGTAAATTAAACATAACACAATTTGWTATTAGGAGATTTTATAATGTTGTAGTATGAATTAGGAAACAATAATGAGRGAATATAAAACTAAAAAAATAATGTTAACATTGAACAAATAAAACTACAGTTTAACTAAATGAACAAGATTTTGAAGTCATCTTTGGCAAATTTAGATGYGTGAGGGATAAATAATTCATTATTTCAGGACACAGCTATGAGGTGATCACAAAATGTTATGAAAATGTCGAGTCAGGAGTAAGATGTGTGTGATGAGTCATAATTTGGGAGTACCTTTGGAGGAAGTGAGGGAAGAAAAACATCAGTCAACAGAAGTTTTGAGTTTTTCCTGAAGTCCTAAAGATTCTGGTCCAGTTGTGAGAGTAAAACTGGTTTTTCCTGAAACAGTCTAAGTTGTGTGGGTTTGAATGTAGACTGTTTTCCTGTGTCAGTGCTGAGAACCGTCTGTTTGAGAAGTAAGGGTGGACAGTTACAGCTCTGGAGGGCAGCCAGAAGGTGTCACATGGGAGACTCACTTTTCAGGGGAAATAGAAAGCTCCTGAAACCTGACAGCCTCAGGAGAACCTGTCCACATTTCCAAGGACGCCAAATGCGTGTTTCCRAATGGATATAAATTAACTTTAGCTTCTTGGCCCCAGACGAAATAACAATAATGGTAGGTCTAAGCATCATGTGGTGATGCTATACAGAGATGTATAAGCCAATTTAAATGCTGAAAAATTGATGGTTTAATTAACTGCTCTGTTACCTCAAAGGAGATAAGAGCTGGAAGATATGCAAGGTCTCATGCTCCTCAGGGCCCTGCTTCCCAGCTGACAAACCCCCCACCACACACTTTGGTGTCTTCCAGAGATAGAGTGGCTTCAGAGCAGCATGCAGATGCATTGGTAAGTAAGCATCCTGGCATGATCCCTTTCTGTGGGAAGCTCTATGAAAATACCTGTCTTCAGTTCCATGAATTTTTCATAAAGCAATTAATCTATAAGAGTAAGAATAGGTGCTGCTACACTGAAGTTTAATAATATTTAACAGGAAGGGTGTTGTTTAGTCTTCAGTGATGTACTCTAGAAGCAGCATGAAGGAAACATCTCTTAAAATGACTTTTATTTTTCATTTTGACTGCTTTCAATGTGTTGAGTATATTCTTTAATCTTTTTTAATGGTTTATCAGTGTTTGCCATAGCAATGTATCTATAGCTTTTAACACTAGAGAGCCTAATTGCTTTATTGTGTTTCCTTTACTGAGTGTTTTGGTACCTTGTTCTTTATTTCTTTTTTTTTTCTCTGCTCCCTTTTATGTGATAATGCAGCAATAAAGGCTTCTATGTATAGATCAAAATATCCAGGCACAGCTCAAGTTGAGTGGCCCAAGATTGTGTTCAGTGATGTTCTGGTAGAACCTGAATTGTATTTTAGGTTCTGTAAGGAGTGCAGGGAGCCATCTTGGAGAGGAGATGGCTTTATAAAATGTTTTCCTTCTCAAGATCTTCATATTTATTGTCTTCAGAGGTTAAAAAATAGATGATTTGTAATATTTTTTCTTCTCAGGTCGTAATACAATGCTGTCTCTACTTGGTATGGAGGGAAGTGCTTTTCTCATCTTTTCTGAGGCTGCAGCCAAAGGATTTTTTGCAATAGAAAAATAGTAGTCAAAATAACATGGCAGTGAACTTTTTTAAATACTCACACAGATATGTTTACATATAAAAAATACATTCTAGCTACTTCATGTATTACAGTTTGTGCAGAGCACTTCTTATTAAAGATAGACAGAACTGGTCAAAGCCTAATATGTAAGATAGTTTAAAGCAAGTGCAAAAAGCATCTTAAAACTGATTTTTTTTTTAACTGTAAATGGTAAAAGGATTTACTTGTATTTGTCTGAAAACTTTCAGATGGAGAATCCCGGTTTCATAATGCATTCATATGTAGGAAATTAATTTGAAATCTGAGCAGTTTTGATCTGATTACTAAGTCACATGATCTTCCATTTCTGCAGTGGAAAATTTTAAATTTTAGTTGGATTTTGGTATGTGTGAATGCTCATGATTAGGAATTTGGCATGTATTTCTGTAGGTAATGTGTAGTAAGTATTTCYCTTTGATGTAGGCATTTCTGGCAACAAATATTTATTGGAACGTGCATAGAAGTGAATGTACAAAGATACAGAAACATTAGAAATGAACTGGATTGCTTTTAAAAGAATATTAACAAAACCTTTTTTGTTAYAACAAATGTGGAATTCATGGGCAACAACTGTATGATGGAACCRTGAACAGTATAGGCAATAGCATCCATCCTTCCTTCACATCCTTAATTTTTTAGGCCCCTGAAAAGTCAGTGCTTTGAATGCAGATGAGCTCTGTGGTTCAGAAGTTAGGTGGTGTCTTCCCAAACTGCTTGGCTCTGCAGCATTGCACAAATTTCAGTTAGGTTAATGCGAATATTGAGCAAAATACTTCATTGGAAGAACAACTGAAGGGGTGAGAGTATTTCATTTACCTGTGGTRAAATGGACACAAATGTTTTTTGTGCACCCTAGACAGGGAACATGGGTTGCGTGGGCTGCCAGCATGGGTGCACTGCAACGTAGAGTGCAAGGCCAATAAAATTGCTCCCTCTCATGCTTTAATCAGAGGAAATCAGGTCCTGATTAAAGAACTTCTGTTGGTAGCCTTTTATTCCAGTTTCTCTGCACCTAATACCAAATGGAGAATGCCTATTTGTATTATTTCCTAGACCATTGGTTTAGCWCTTCCAAGATTTTGTCTGACATGACTTTTTGTATCCTTGTAAAAATTGCAGTGATCGAAGACACATCATCAATTTTCAATCTTATCTCTTTCCCAGTGCTGCTCATCAGCTATTGTAACAGCATAACGAATGAGTTTGTAGATACTCTCCTTTTACTCTTTTCCATTTTTTTCAAAGCAGCTATATTTTGGTCAATGAGACATATAATAGAGAAGCAAGGTGAACTAAAATTTACCTTTTTTTTTGCACATGTCTAACAGAATGTGATTAAACATTAAAAGCATGCAGTTAATTCTACTATATCTACCAAAAGAAAATTTTCTTAGAAATGGTTGTTATGGAAACAGTAGCCCTCTGTCCTTCCAAATGGAAAAGAGTTATTTTAAGGGAGCTAAAAACCTTTAAATATTCAGTAGGTATAAAAAGGTGAGATCACAATATTCATCTTGCATATCCTCAACTAAGCTTCAAAAACTTTCATGAAGATGAGGAGTAGAAAGTAAGAAAGCAAGTAAGAAAGATTAGAGAGTCGATTTATAATGTGGAAAAGCGAAGGGGCTCATAAATAAAGGAATTAGGACATTTGTAAAGCAAAAAATGACTGCTCAAATAGAGACAAATCRTCGCATACAAACCCTGCCTAGGAGAACAAACCTCCAGTTCCAGAAACTGGTTTATATGCATGCATTAACCTTAACACAGAGAGTCTAAACAAAACGCTAACCTCCTTACATAATTTTCGTCACAATTCAAGCATTTGGAGATGACTTTCATGACTTGCAGCATAAATAGATTCTATTTATAGGGGTTCTGTGGGCCAYATAACTGCACGTAATTTAAATAGGTATGGTGTCCCGATTGCATTTTTACTTGTATGATAGGGTAGCTCCAGAACAGTTCTCTGTGGTATATGAAAACAATTTTAAATTCAGCATACCAGAAATCAGCATAGCAGTAACTTCAGGTAACAACCTTAAATACTGTATTTGTTGAACAATGACGTATGTGTGTAAAAATAAAAATAAAATTAAAAAATCCCCAAATTAATAACAAAATAAACCTCCCAGAACTGTATGGGAAAATTGTTCCCAAAAGTGCATTTATGTTCAAAATCAAGCTTTGACTACAGTGCATTGCTATTTCTTTTGTGCTTGCTTTCTAAAACACAGTTAAAGAGCTACAAAAGAGGGCTGCAAATTAATAATATATTTTTTCACTGCAAATGAATCAAAAATGTATATTGCATTGCAGTTCTTAAATTTTCAATGTGTTGTTTAATTACAGAACACRTTTAGATTTATACTGTGTTTCTGATACTTTTCTGATAGGATTTCTTTTTAAATTAAATGTGTTCAGGTCAAAACCTTAACACTGTAGTGTTTATTTGTTATAATGAAGTATAAATTTTGAATTCTTTTTGTGTGTTGGAACAAATACATAATGATTAACTGCACCAATTAACTGTAAGGGCTTCCAGTGATAACACAGGGAGTAGAAGGAGGAAGCTGAAGGAAACTGTAATGAACAGACAGAAGACTTGGTGTAGTGTTCTCTCATTAGTGTTATTACTGAACCTTGGCAGAGAAAGTGAAAAATGTAAAATCTCAGATGGTAGGAGATGCCTAGTCTTAGAAGGCAGCTTGTCAAATGCAAAACATTTTTCTTCTCTTGAATTCCATGTAATGATGGCATTTCTACATCAGTGCAGGAAGCACTGATAGATGAGTGGACTGGCAAACTTGCAATCAAAATAGCCTGTTTTATTCCCACAGACTGTTCACTAATACAGAAATTATATGCTGACACTAACATTTCCTATGCAAGCAATTCGATTATAATTAAGAAAGACACTCYTTGCAAACTCTCATCTGAATTTAGTTCACAATATTTCTTTGTATGCCAGAAAGAGTTTATTAAACTTTCAGATCAAATAGAACTAACAAAGGGAATGGGAAAACCAATGCTGCTTTAATTAATCTTTTGTTTTTGAGAGGAGAGAGGGGAGAATGTGATTTTCAATGGGGTAAAGAGAAATGAACCCTCTTCCAAACTCCTAGAAAAGCATAGTTTTKGGGAAAAAGTCCAAATATTGCAGGTACAATGGAGGAAGAATGAATCATGACACACAAATATCCAGGCTTTCAATGTCATGAACACGTTTGCTCCCTGCAAACATAAATATTATTTGCTACAGTTAGAAGATACTGATGTGGAGATACTGCAGCAAGCCGTGTCTGTATCTTATTTGATGTTTCTATTGTCTGGGTGAATACTGAGGTTCTGCAGAAATCGTTAACATTATTCCATACCACTTAACCTCTATTTTGCTGGCCCGTTACAGAGTGAAAAGTTTGCCAGCTGTGTAGGGAAGAAAGTGAATTATAGTTCTACCTAAGTAACATCATGTTCTATTTTTTGGGAGGTTTTATAATGATGGGATATTTTCCTGTTAGATTTTATGCTGAGAAAAAAAAAATTTGTTTAGCTTTATGGATCTCTGTTTTGCCAGCTCTATTCTCTACTTTACATCTGTTTAACCGTTGTTAGACACTGTCTTTTACTTTTCAAACTGTATTTTAAATAATCGTTCAGATGTGGGAAATACTTAACAGTATGTAACCTTTAAATACTAGATTGTTCTGGTTAAGACATGTTTCATATCTGGAAAAAAGGAGAAGCTCCCTGTCCAATGGCAGAACACAGCACTGCCARTATTGCTTCTGCACTGGAATAAGATTCCTGTGGCCTCTCCAGAGGGTGGCACTGGCTGTATTGTCCTCGCTAGAAGTATTTGTTTCGTTTTCAGTGTATGCGTAAGTAAAAGACTTCATACGACAGCCATCCACAGAGAATATATCAGTGTTATTTATACACCTCCGTACCGTATGTTTTAGACGAGACATGGCCCCTTGCTGAAAGATATCAATGTTACTTCTTTTGTCACAATCTTAGCAGTCTCTCTTTTGCCTTGGCATGCGTGTCATTAACGCCACTGCATTTTAGTCAAGCTGTTACAGAGCCACTCTAGTTTTGTGCAGAAATGAGGAATAAACTCTTTTATAGTAGCCTTATGTGTCTTTTGCTGGTGTATATAATACAGATCCCCTAACTACAGTGGTCTGTACAGATAATAACCAGCTGAGGCCCTGGCCTGGCATTGAATGCTCCTAACTTATGACCATGAGGCACAGGGGACAGCAATTTCTGACGTTAGCACCAATAAAGGTTCTTGGAAGGGGATATCTGAAATGAAGTGAAGCCTTTCAGTTAACTTCAGTTRTTAGTCTGTACTGGATCCAGAACTGATCCTTCCAAGAAGAGGGTTGTTTGTTGTATTTGTGTGCAAGAAGAAAAAAAAAATCTGTGCAGAATTTCTGATGGATTTTCTTGAAAATTTGGAAAATAAATTGCTAAGGAGAGTGAATGAACTCACAGGTGGTGAAGTTAGGSTTTTTAGATGGAGCACATGACACTGAAACCCTAATAAACCTGGGAGCAGGAACGGTCTCTCTAGGTAGATTTAACTTGACTAAGTTAAGCTGATAAAACTGTGGTCTGTATGGACAACTGGGACAGACATTAAGCATCGGGGAGCGTGCTGTTAATGACAGGTCACCTTTGCGAAGGGAACACTCCCAGGGGAGCTGGAGAGGACAGACCTGGCCAGTCTACTGGCCAGGAAGAGGAGTGGTGTGGTCCCCGAGTGTCCCAGGGACCTTGCTCTGGGGATGTTATTGCAGGTAGTACATCTCAGTGTGCCATGACTGGTAGATGTCGCAGAGAGGAGGAAACATGGGGCTTGCCAGTGTGTTTCTTTCCTGGCTCTGAGTAGAGCCTTGGAGGTGTTTGCAGCTCCTGCCAAAGGTGTATGTAGAGCTGTGCAGAGGCAGCAGTGAAATAGGATAGTGTAGGATGCTGTGTCTTACAGAGGTGGCATATCCAAATTGAATAACATGTGCAGGCCGCCCTCAAGGACTTGTGCCTCAGACCGTGTCTAGGCTGAGGCTATAATGTCTTCCGTAAACTGGGTTTTGGTGTTTCGATGCTTTTTAYAACAGTACTGGATTTGGGGAAGGAATTTGCTCTTATAGGCACATCCAGAGGCTTCTTGTTGCAGGTGAAACCTGAAGCAGCATGGTGCCCATTTCCACAGCTTAATTAGGTAATTCATTTAATAATTCCTCAACTGCATGATCTTGCTTCTTGTTTATCCGCAGGACTTTGGCCATGCTGTCCTCTTTCCTCTCTCACCAAGATCTGCTCTTTCTTTCCTCTTGCAACATTCCCCTCTAGTCTGCCTTTGACTCTGTGTTTTGTTAAAGATTAAGGTTTTTTTTTTTATAGCGGAGCAGTAATAATAGTCAGAGGTCAGTTTCTGAACTTTTCCCAGTAGTTGTGACGAATGCAGATCTCCTTTGGAGATCCTGTGAGTGAACAGCAGTAATATCTATAGCCTGATCTCTGAACCTTCCTCACTCTAGTGAGTGTTTCTGGGGAATTATGTCCCTAATGAACCAGCACATTCCAAAGGGAAGCAATTCTGAATACATCAGTTGATACATATGGGAATGCTCAAGGAGAGTRTTTGAGCAAAGTACTGAAAGACTCTGAGCTCCTTTTTTTTTTTCTATGTATGAAGTATCTCTACAAACCTCTAAAGTACTACAACTCATAGTTGTTGCTTTCTGTATAGGTGAACTGCATGTATAAGTTCCACATTTATAAAATCTTTGTAATGTTAATTGCTAAAATATATGAAATCTCTTAGGTCCGGAAAAGAGTATTAATGACATGCAATGAAGGGCTTATGTAGTAATATTGATCTTTAGCTGAATGTTTTTGACCAGGGACAAGGAACTTCACAATGAACTAGGGAGGTAAGTTTATTGCCTTGATGTTGGTGCCCACTTTCTGCCTCTTCTGTGACCTGGTGACAACAGAAGGATAATGGCTTTATGGTGTTACTGCTGTGGCTAACTCTTGCATACTAGGTTAATCTTTCCAGATGGTCTGCATTACAAAACTGAATTCTTTACCTCTCTACTCTGATTCTGCAGCCTACTGTGAAAATTTCATGTTAAATTTTGAGGTGTATTAGGTTATTATAACCATTGCTCTAGATGTTTGTCAATGATACAATCATTTTTATCTCATGTATTTCCACAGTAAATTTGGTATTCTATATAGACATATATGGCCAGAGGTCATTCCAGTCCTGTTTTTATGTACATGTAAGTATGAAATGAATTCATCATGAAATGGTTCAGCACTTCCAATTAATTCTAATGGGATACTAGTTTCAACTTCATTGGATCAGAGCCTGGGAATYGAAAAGTAGCTGATCTTTTTAATAAAGCCTTACAAATCTTGTTTTAAGTGTTGCACGTGATTTATCAGAGTCCGGCTAAAGAAGAGCTTACTGTATCAATTTATCCTGACAGCATGTGTCTCTGATGTTTAATTTGATGACTAAAGGAACACTTGCACAGAGCATTCAGAATTGTATGGGGCTGCTGCCATGACGAAAAGTTAATAGTCTTGAAATAAATGATTGCTTCAGGGCAGCTGAGAAGAGTGACAGGAGAAGGGTGTTTGGATTTYAAGAACGTCTCTACCTGTTAGGTACTTGGTGTATTGTGTGCAAGTTTTGCACACGGTCTGGCACAGCTTTTTGTGTGGTAGTGGTAAGRTGCTCTGAGCACATGAAAATAAAGTTGTGGGAAAGTCTGCCCATCTTGTCAGACTTGGCTGTTGCTTTCTCTTTCTCCCTCTCTTCTGTTACTCTCTCTCCTCCTCTCCCATCCTCTCTCCCTCCCTCCCTTAGTTTCTTTTCTCTTTCCCATCTATGAACGCTCAGTGATTTTGTTTCACCTGAGCTAGCGACTGCTCACCATGCTTCAGCTGACCCTGGTCAACCCTGGCTGTAACAAGCAATGCTCTTTTCCAAGGTCTGTAAGTCTTTCCTCTCTTTCCCAACCTTCTCCCTCTCTTTCCCAGCCTTCTCCCTCTTATTCTTATATCTACCTTGTTTGCTGCCCAACCATTGGACTTTAAAGCAATGTTTCCTTGTTTTTTATTTTCTATTTTTAGATGTTTTTCATCATTAATGGTACTGTTCTGGTGAAATACTCTTATGYTCCTGGGTCTGTTTCCTGCTGTGTGCCCTATTCTGGTAACTTTGGCAGAGAAACTGGAGTTTGCTGTATCTTGGAATTAGAGTTGCACAGGATATTCAGACATTTTGACGTTTTATTAACTGAGTTCAGTATCCATTTTTTTTGTACCATTTATTATTTTTGGCTTGTGTTAGTACCTAGTAGCACTGATATATGACTACACCAGCGCAGACACTTGTAATGCAAGTTTCTAGATTGCTTACAGATGGAAGAGGATGGCAAAAGGGTGTAGCCAAGACAGGGGAGGCAGAAGATACTAATGAGGCTATAATTTATATAACATGCAGTGACCATATCGCTCCCTGAGCAAGCCTTACAGAAAGGATTGCGTGGCAGGACAGAAACTGGTCCAGACTTGATGGCTTGCTTAAAGCTGAGTTAGAGTCTGAGTTTAAATAAATTGTGCAAAAATCTTATGTACAACATTCATCTATTTTAATGACTTTCCTTGTTATGCTATGCACAAGGCTGACTGTAAACTGTGTATTGTCTAAAGATTCAAAGTATGAAAAAAAAAAAAAAAAGGCTATGGCCACAAGTATGCCTGTTGGTTGTATGACTCCTGTACATCCCAGGTACCCACCTGTCCCTGGTTCAACCCACAGCACCAGCCCTGACTCAGTCCCTGCACACAGCACAGGGCACAAGTACAGGCGCTGTATGTTACAACTTACTGTGTCAGCTGCTCTCCAGCTGACACATTCATGCTTTTCCTTCTGCAGCATGAAAGGTAATTTCAAGTTATTTATCTCTTTTTGAAAGAGAAGTGCKCTACTTTGCATATTCTGTGGAGCAGGGACCAGCAGACTGGCAATTACTGTGGACCAGCTGGTGCTCAGGGTCTTTTTGAAAAGGAAAGTTAACCAAGATGAACCRTAGGCTTAAAACAGTTGCTTATGTTGTCCATGTGTAGCTCTGCTTGAAGATATAATGCATATCTTCACATATGACTTTATTCAGAGACTATAGAAAAGGATTTGATTTTTGAATAGCAGAGTCCTTACTCTGGATGTTCTTGTTAATTATCACTATCARAGGTGCTGAAAGGAATATAAATATCACAGTTGAAGCCACACATCTACCCTGGGTAGAGAGGGTTAGGAAGAACCATCCCCTATGGGGAAGTGATTTTTATGCGAGTGCCCCTCACATCTTTTGTGAGTAAACCTCGGCAGGCTGGTGGGCAGAGCATGTATTTGGTGGCCTGCTGATGGGATTTTTCCATGGCATTGTCTATGTTCTCAGTCAACTTTGGAAGCAGGATGCTGTAAAGCTATTGGCACCACCTCTGTCCTGTGCAACTGTTTTCCGTCACTCCTGGTCCCACCCAGCTCTAAGCACAGAGATGCTCTGTCGGATGGACAGCACTATAAACTAGGGCACTGGGGGAATGGTGACTGTAGTCTCACTGCCTTGCTGCGAGAACAGAGCAGCAGCCAGGGCTCTGCGTGTGTGACCAGAGCTGGGGCAGAGCAGAGGACCAGTGTCGCTGCATAAGCAACATCCCTGGGTGTGCCACTCCAGACAACAGAGTGGGACAGGGCAGCCGTGGGGAGAATAGAGCAAAGAGGAGAAGAGATGTTGTGTGTGAAGCCCTCAGTAGTAATAATCTTATTAGTACCTGTGCACAATAACTTTGAGTCATTATTGAGGCATTTTTTTCTTCATCTCTTTTATCTTCTGTAGAAGTTCTCTTTCTGACATATACAAAAAAGCACAGAAGARTAAGAAACCACTCCTGAAATGTGGCCATTTCGATATCAGAAATTGTGAACAGTGTCAGAAAGTGTCCTGGGGCAGTAGTGTGGGTAGGCAGGATGAAGTGCATGGGGAACTGGAATTTGGATAGATAGCAGTGATAAATATCCTAATGGAGAAAAATGAGAAAAATCCAATAGTTTTATCATAGGATCCTTAAAGACAACGAATGGATAGTGCCAGAGAGAAGGAGTCAGCTGACTTCTAGCTGTTATTCTACTCATTTAGAAAGAAAAATTACAACTGATTACATTATTTTAGCACCAAGGTGTATTCTGAGCAGGCTTTTCATCCAAGTATCAGATCCAGTGCATTTTAGTTTACGAGATCTGACAGGAATCTGCATAAAATATGATGGCCTTGGATAGATGGTTAGTGTAAGGACACTGCATAATTAGTGAAGATACTTATTGTGCRAATTAGTGGAAGTGAAAGCTTTACCTTGATTACTAAACAGTGTACATACATGTGTATATATGTGCAATGAATTCCAGTGTTTTTTAATGCCTGCTCCTCAGTGCAAATACTGGTCCTTGCCATACTGATTTAGATTTGGATGTGATTGTTGCTGTGATGAAATGACATCAGAATTTCCAGCGTCTGTTTTCTGGTGATATTATTATTATGGTCCTGCTTTCCGTCCCATAAGGCTCATTCACTTCTCTCCTTGCTCCTCACAGCCTCTGTTGTAAACTTGCTTCACACCTTCTCTAGCAGTCCATGGGAAAGATGCATCTCAGTAAAGCAAAGATGCGGTGATAACGTGCCTGCCAGCCAAGAGGTAAGCGTTTTCTAATCTGTAGTGCTGCTGGCTAAATCGTAAGGAGAGCAGCATTCTGCAGCTCTTCCATTACTAGATTAAAATTGTAACTGTGCTCAAAGCTATTTTTGTATTTTAGTTTATTTTGTGTTAAAAAGTGGGTGAGGAGGGAGAAGGGACTTTGGAAAATCTTGATGCGCWGTAGGTATTTATAATCCATTCAGGAGGTGACCCTCTTATCTTGCACATGGTTTGCCTTGGGCAGGCTTGAATATTTTATTAGTTTTTAGGGTTTTATAGTCTTTCAAATGAAATCTCTGTACTGCAAAGCCATTGTCCAAGCACCCTGCTTATATGATTTATGTAAATGATAGCTCCAGAAAAAGAATGCACTGAAAAAATGAAATTAAGAATGAAAGATACAAGAAAGAACAGCAATTTACTCTCTGACCAAAAATAGTTATTTGTTTAATTTTATCATTCCCTAGTAGTAAAATTGTGTCCAAAATAATTACTCAAATATATTGTGACTCAGAGAACTGCAGGGAAAATTATGAAAAATTTYAAGAACTTAGCTATTTTCTGTTGACTTTGTGGGGAATATGCTTGGAAGAAATCATGATGGTAGCAGCATAAAAACTCTGAAATAGCCAGAAGTTTTCTTAGTTATTAACTGATTATTAATTAAAAGAAGAAGAATTTCGTGTAAAGCTAAAATATTGATGCATTCTATTCTGATGTTTCAGTTAACCCTTTATAAATGCAAATATGAGCAGCTCAGTTGGACAGTTTCAGTTTTCCAGATCAGATGCCTTCATCACCTGATCTGGCCTAAAATCTAATGGTGAAGTTCTGATATGCTACAGCTGGAATTATTCCTCCAATATCAGTCAGAAATGAAATYCTTGTTGAGTCCAGGCACCTCTGGGAAGTACATGCATCACACAACGATGGTGACTCTAGGAACAGAGRGTGTTGCGGACACACATCATCAGTTACAAGAGATGACACAGCATCTTCTAAATTAAGATGCTACTTGAGARGATTAATATTTAATTTGAAAAATGGAATAGCTCTGTGGCGTTAGCAGGRCCTGTTTGCAGGTCACTGTTGTGGATCCTGCCAGGTGCTCAGGACCAGGTGTCCACCTCGCTGTCCCTGGCATTCTCAGGGAGAGAATGGTCATTCACACAAAGGTCCGCGTTCCTTATGGGTGGCCACTGGGCTCTGAGCATGTGGTCTGTAAGAACTGCACCTCCCAAGGGATGCACTCTCTGGAGGCAGAACAGTTTTCTTTGAAATCTACTTTACCCAAATCAGGCCAAACAATTAATTAAAACAAATGTGCATATTTGAGATTCCAAAGACGATGTAGTGATCGGTTTATAAAGACAGAGCTGTTAGAAATGATAAAACCTACACTTACACAATTTCCATCAGATTCATAGAATCAGTAAGCTTGAAAGGGACCTCTGGAGATCATCTAGTCCAACCGCCCTGCTCAGCAGGGTCACCTASAGCATGKTAGACAGGSTTRCATCCAGGCRGGCCTTGARKATCTCCAGAGAAGGAGACTCCACAAYCTCTCTGGRCAACCTGGTCCAGTGCTCYRTCACTYTCACAGKGAAGAAATTCCCCCTGACATTCAGGCAGAACTTCCTGTGGTTCAATTTCTGCCCATTGCCTCTTGTCCTGTCACATGGGACAGCTGAAAAGAGTGTGYCCCCATCCCCTTGACACCCTCCCTTCAGGTGTCATTGATCCCCCCTCAGTCTTCTCTTCCCCAGGCTGAAGAGGCCCWGCTCTYGCAGCCGTTCCTCGTAGGGCAGATGCTCCAGCCMTCTGATCATCCTTGTAGCCCTACGCTGAACTCTCTCCAGTAGCTCCATGTCTCTCTCATACTGGGAAGCCCAGAACTGGACACAGTACTTGAGATGAGGCCTCCCCAGGGCTGAATAGAGGGGCAGGATCCCTCCCTTGACCTGCTGGCARCACTCTTCCYAATGCACCCCAGGAGACCATTGGCCTTCTTGGCCACAAGGGCACAYTGCTGKCTCATGGTCAATTTGTCATCCACCAGCACTGCCAAGTCCTTCTCTGCAGAGCTGCTCTCCAGAAGGTCAGCCTCCAGCTTGTACTGGTGCCTAGGGTTATTTTTCCCTAGGTGCAGGACCTTGCACTTGCCCTTGTTGAACCTGAGGAGGTTCCTCTCTGTCCAGCTCTCCAGGTCTCTCTGAATGGCAGCACAGCCCTCAGGTGTATCAGCTACTCCTCCCAGCTTGGTATCATCAGCAAACTTGCTGAGGAGGCACTCTGTCCCCTCATCCAGGTCACTGATAAAGCTGAACAGGATGGGACCCAATCCTGAGCCCTGGGGAACGCCACTAGCCACAGGCCTYCAACTGGACTCCATGCCASTGATGACGACCCTCTGAGCTGCTGCCTTTCAGCCAGTTCTCAATCCACCTCACTGTCCACTTTTCTAACCCACACATAAAGCATGTCATCTTAGCTGCAGATTTTTACCTGACCTGTGTGGGCAGGGAGCTGAAGTTTTTGCATCCTCGTGTTGTCTACTGAGGAAAGAATCCTATGTAAGTAAAGCCTGTGAATTTTTGTACTTGATCCTTTTCTCAGGTTCTCCATGGATTTGCACTGTACTTAAATCCRACATGTGAGTTTACTGCTTTGCAATTTATTCAGAAGCCAGTTTCAAAACTCTTCTTCCCAGATTGACTGCTCTCCCCATGGTGGAAGTGCTAGTGCGCTTTTGGAGTATGARTTTCCATCCTTTGTACTTGATTGAAGGGGAAAAATGCGCCTCTCCAGTTTGGAAAGGTTACCAGTGAACATCTCAGCAAAAGCCTTGATTGAGCAAACGGTATGTTATTAACCTGAGGAAATAGAAGTGAAAGTATCACAGGGTACAGAGCTGAGGTGTTTACACAATCTGATGTGAACAGAAGCACCGTCTCCAACAGGCTTACATACTCCGAGTGACATCTTCAGGTTTACTTTCTGTATTTAGCCCACCTTTTGTAGAGTTGGGTAAATAATTCTAAAAATCATCAGTCTTTTCTACTTGATCTTTTTTTTTTTTTTTTTTTTTTTTTTTTTTTTTTCCCTAGGCACCTCAGTCATTCTCCATCTACATCCTTATTTTTCTTCTATTTTTTTTCCAGCTTTCTTGGCTTCACTGTGGCTGTTGTGCTTGATGCCCAGTGATCACTCATATTTCTGGGTCTGTATATGGCAAGTACCTCTTTAAAAATAATTTTAGTAAGCAGAACAAAATCCACTTAGTCTTCATTTTCGTACATTGTATTTCAGACTGCAGGTGGATCACTACRTAGTTTAGTGAATTAACCTGTACACTCTTTCCATATACCCAAGGCTGGGGAATCTGAACTCATCCCACAGAAAACTGACTGAAAATCAATCAGCTTAGATAGATGCAAAGAGCTCACTGGGGAAACGCAGTCAGGCAACTCCATCCTGTGCTACTTAGMGTATGACAACAGCAGCCTGCCTTTCCACTAATTCAGTTGTCTCCAGGGCATTCATGGTAAGCAGGTCCTGGAAACACATTTTTAAAATTGCAACTGCACAAATAACTACTGTAGGAGGCATGGCACAAGGTGACTGCAAACTGTGCTGTAGGCACATTGATTCACTGGTGTCCATCCATGCGTGCCTCTTACGAAAACACTGAGTGAGGCTGTCCRTACCTTGCAGAAATCCAGGAGAATTTATCAAATCTCCAGCCCCAAATCTCTCTCCTTGCGTGACTCCCAAGAGAAGGAGCAATTTCTTAACAAAAAAGGGAAAGCAGCAGCTTCAGCTGACTGCATTGCTCATTTGCAGAAGTGGCTAATTTCAACAGCGAGTAAAGTGATTGCACAAACTCTTCCTCCCCCCTCCCTCTATCTGTACCCTGAGAAACTATAAATACCRTTTCCATGTCTTAGACTAGACATTTTGTTATTATCTCTGCTCCACTCATCTATCCCTAAGCCTGCTGCTGTCCAGACTCCTGGTTTTATATGAGATTGCTGTAGCTTTACACACATACTCTGTTTATCACTGAAGTGTTTTGCCCATGTCTCATTCCGCCTTTTCTACCAGAAGAGTTTGCAGTGACCTGAGGCTATGAAGATGGTRTGATGTATAATAGGAAAGAGACTCTGCTATGAAGTCAGAACTATGACACAGTCTTGTCCTCTGAGCACTGTTGTGCGGGTGCATTATTTTTACTTTTCTTCCCCATCCTCCCTCTCTCTCATAACCATTTTAATATGAAAGATGGGTGAACTGGTGCTGAAAAAATACACTGCAATTGGGTTCATTAATCTAGATCGTGTTTATGATTCTGAGAAGTTATATATTCTTCCAGTCTGTCCCAAGGTTTAGGCACTCATGGATTAACTGTGGAATATATCTGCATACCCACCGCAGTGCGATAGGCAGCACGATTGGAGAGCCAGTGGTTCTGCACAAGGTCCTCAGCTACACCACAGTCTCGGGTGAGCTGTTACACTTTTATCTCCTTACTTCTTACACTAGTAAAATAGGGTTATTTCTCAATTGCTCTCAGAGGAGCAAAGTTAGAATTCATTTGGGTTGATTTAAGTGCTTTGCAACCCTTTGGTGAATCTATGTGAAAGTGAAAAGGTACTGTTACAACTAGTGCCTTGGTCTGTAGTGCCACATCTTCAGGGTGAATTCAGTTCAGGCTTTAGGTATTCTCAGGCCTTTCATCTGGTCACCTTCTGGGAGCGGAGGTTGGTGTTTATATGTGGTGGAGCTGCAGGAGCGAATGGCATCGCAAAGGGTACTGTGCAGGTGTGGRAATGGCCTCATTTGCAGGCTGCCAGCTCTTTGGGGAAAGAGGGCAGAAAGTCAGGGCTGAGTTGTGTGCTGAAACTGCTGCTGTGCAGTGGCTGCACTCAAAAGCTGGGAACCCGCACCCAGGATGCTGGGGAGGGCTGAGGTGCCATGGGGCTTGGGCCAACTTTCCATGTTTTTTTTCAGGAGATGAGGGGGTATGGCAAAGGGATAAAAAATAAGCGTTGGTGAGGAGGATGTGAGAGGTGGGAGCACGAARTTCCAGCATAAACCACTTCCTGTTTGGAAGCATCGCCAACCTGGACGCCTGCAACTTGTTTTGTGTTCACGGGTGCGAGCCACACCGCATGTTACCCTTGCTCCCAATTCCCAGCTTGCTCAGCTTCGTTATGCAGCTAGGTTTGGGTATTGTGATTTTATTTTATTTATTGGTTATTGTATTATTTACTGTGATTTTATTCTGCAGTGTCTTCTCTGTAACTTGTGAGGGACACACTTCCAACCGCAGCTCTACATCAGGATTTCTGTCATGCCGTTTGCTTGTTGGTTAGGAAGCATGGGCAGAGGGGCTCARGTTTGCTGTCCTCTCCAATTTTACATTCAGAGCAGTGCTTTAAAGGACAATCTGTCCTCCCCTTGGCTATTCTTTTACACTTCACTAAAATTTCTGCCCAAAGGCAGGGAAGTTAAAATGCTTTTTGCCCTGTCTTCCCTTTGAACTTGGGATTAGTTGATTTCTCTCTAGGCTGAAGATCTAAAATAGGTCACTAGTTCCTGGTAACAAAGGTCATTAACAAAAAGGTTGAATTTATTTGAAGTTTGATTAAGTAATATCTTCGCAATTTACTATTTAAACTTCTGRTGATCAAAGACTAAAAAATAAGGAGTCTGGGCTTCTGCCAACGTGTTATTTTTGGATGGTAGAGGTTTTCAAGTACAGTGTTAGGTAGTACACAGTGGGATTACAACTGAATACCCAGAGCTTACCATTTCCCAGTGCTCACTTAGCATGTTCCAGCTGTGACAGGGGTTGGACACTGGATAGAACCTGCAGTTTGCCATGAGCCCAGGGGTCTGCTCCAGCACACCAATGTGAGATCTGAAAAAGATGCCACTGTGAGGTGCATGTTGTGTGTGCCTGTGGAACATGATGTGTGCTGTAAAAACAGAAGAAATGTTTTTGGTATAGTCCTGAGTTTCCAACAACCTTATGAGAACAAAAATTATGTGTTGCAGGTTTCTAGCTGTTTGGTAAACTGAACAATTCCCAGTAAGCATGTTAGTTTCATTTGACAGGAAACAGCTACTCAAGCCCTTAAGTCAATTAATTCCTTCTTGCTGCCTGTGTGATGCTTGCATGGACCTTGCACATCTTTGGCTACATAAACCCTAAGGCCCTGAGCAGGCCAGGTGGGGAGCTGCAGAGTGCCCCATGCCCCATGGRTTGGATGGRGCTCTCCTCCAGCAAACCATCCCTGTGCTGAGCAGCTTCTGTTTCCCTAGGGAAAYAGAAGCTGAAAGTTTGCCTATGGACAGACTGCAGATGTGAACAACAGCAATGTGATTAGGTTCTCTCTCAGCTCTTTCTGTCAACTTCCCTGCATTTCAGAAGAGCTACAGTGCTAAAGAGGTATAAAGTTGTACATTACATGGCATATATTTTTAGGAGGATGATTAAGATGAGCAGGAGGGGTGCAAGCCAAATCCCCAGCTTATATTGAAATACAGGGATGGCAYGAGCAATCTCAGAAAAAAATCCTCTTCTTATCCTACAGTATATCTCTGCATGTTTTTTCTATGGAAGATTATTTTCTTTGCACTGCAGAGCTTGAGAAAACTATGAATTAAAATTGGGGATTGAAAAGACATTCGCATAGATATGTAGATCATCACTTCTAAGTCTTTCGTTTTCTGTTTGCGTCTCTTTCAGCTCTCTTAAAATCATTTGAAAGTGAAACCACCACTGGGACATACTTGAATTGTAAATAGTGCCATAGGTAGTCTACCCTATTGCAAAAGGCACCTGCATTTCACCCACTTTGTACTCCTTGTCTCCAGCATTCTCTGCTCATGGGTGGCAGAGACAAGTTATTAAGTTAATTAAGCTAAGAACAGGTTAAGCACTATTCAAGGGCAGGACAGGACCCTCTCTGACAGCAGGCAGAGGGACACTTGCAGAGAGGAGTCCATCTTCCAGCTACTGGAAAACATCAAGTGCTACGTGAGAATGACTGCCATATTTTGGTGGCTTGCCCAGCATATTTTTTATACTGATTTCTCAGTTAGTAGGAAAAAAAACCAGTGAATTTCAGGGAAATCTGCCCTTTATGAGTGATCTTTTTTGGCTGCACTGAAGTGAACAGCATTCACTTAGAAGCCAAGATTTCTTCCCGTGTACACTGTTTAATCATTCRCTGGTGGCTTTGTGTGCCCTTGTCCATGCTGATTGGTAAACAGAGAGGGAAAACATCTACACCAGGKGCTCAGAAACCAATGGTCCTGGCAGATGCTGGGGTGGCCAGCACAGGGCTGCCAGATGGGGATTGTGGGCTGAAGATGTGGGGAGTAGTCTGACATTAGCATGGGTAGGGAGCACTGCCCATTTCCAGCCTGAAAATGTGGGCTTTGGGTTTTTTTCCTTTTTCCCTTTTTGACTTCTAGCTGCAAGTTTATGATGAAGAATGAAATTGCTCTGTAAAGGAGACCTGTGGTGGCTGCCACCCCGCTCACTCGCGCAGGTGCAATCCTAACCTCACCCAGATTTCTCTCGGAAGATTAATGGTTCTGGTGACCTGTGGAGGCTCAAACCATGTGAGTGTGGGCTGCAGGGAAGCTGTTCTGCTTCCACTTCTTTCCATGCTCCCTGGCTACTGCCAAACTGTCCGGGTAGGCTGGTACCTGGGTGAGGGGTGCTGCGGGGCTGCCACCCTATGCAGGTGGGAATACAGGGGTTAATTGCAAACACCCCTGAGCTCCAATCCTGGGCCCTGCTCTGTCCAAGCAGGAGCATGTGCACGAGGGGCCACAGAGTGCGGGCCTGGCCCAGCATTTCTTCAGTGCACCAAGCCGCAAGAGAAGGTGTTAGCTTCATTCTCATTTGGCAAAATTCGAGCCTGAAAGTGATGTCRACATGAGCCTTCAAGGGCATTTTGCCTTCTCTGAGCTGTCTTTGTCTGCAGGCCACTTGAGCTCATCTGCATARCTCTGTTTCTCTTCAATTGTTGGTGGAAAAAAATCTCTTTTTCCTTAAATTAATTCCTTAAATTAATTTAAACGTGAGAACAGTGTTGAGAGTTGCTTTGGCAGTAGGAGGAGACAGATCTTTTTTTCCTCTGTAAATGTGTGGATGTCTGTATATGCTTTCTCCTTACTATTAGCTGTGCCTTCAGGAGAGTGAAAGATTTAAGTTGATCTCATTAGTGTAAAGTATGTAGATAAAAATTCTTTCTATGCTGAGTGCTGAGCGATAAGGAAGAAAATACTACACAGGCCACAGAATTGCTAGGTAGTATGGCTATGGGTCTTAGTAAAATAACATGGAAAAAGTAGTTCTTCACTTTCATCTTCCCCACATAATCAGGGAATGTTTTCTGTGTGCCCATTTTTTCCTTGATTTTGAAAGAGCCTCATGCAGRATCAGGTAGTCTTCTAGTGATGGGGAATTTGCTTTTCCCATTAGGAGAACCAAGCCCCCACTGTGCACAGAGAATTAGTGGGACTGAAGTATTTCCAGAAAAGATAATCAGGCCTAAGTATTCGGAAATAAAAAGGTTTTAGCAAGATATTTTAAAAAAATGTGTTCACTGAATACTTGTCAAAAATCCCTGGAGCACAAGTCCGTGGAAAGTTTTTGCCTCAGAGTCCTCTTTAAAGGCTAAGAAAGCTCAAATCGGTTCTGCCATCTTTCAAAAGTTCTTCAGAAAGCCCACTGAAGTTTATAACTCTGATATTTCATAACATTTCTTGTACTTTGCTCTTTAGTTTGTTCCTGGCTCTTGGCATCAGAGACAATCCCATCTAATATTTCATTCCAAAGATAGTGTTGCTGTACCTATACTGAGATTTAAAATGCTTTATGTATTTTCTGTTTCCTGATGACTAATAATTTAGTATTATCACCAGAGTTAGTAAATGACCTTGAGAGTGCTGGATCAGGGGATAAACTGACCTGCATGGATACTGCTACTAAAAAGGAGTATATTAATTGAAAGTAACACTACCTACAATGCAGCAAGAAAAAGATTTTCCCATGGCATTTTGCTGTACAGAAATTTTGGTTTTGGAGTGCAGCAGTGTTTATAGACAGAGTACTTAAATGTTGTCAGGATTTGGTGTTCAAAACTGGTGTGTGGTTTGTAACATGAGCTGCTGCAATGGGGTGCATCTCTTGGTGCAGTATGACAGGGACCAAATTRCAGAGGGAGTAATTTGGACCTCTGAGCAGAAGGGCATGAGATTTGACTTTGATTCCTAAATTAAGGTCAGAAAGAAAAGGACTGTCTTTGGGTAAGATCTCAGAAAAGTTGTCAGGACCTGTGAGGGAGGTTTTACGATGGCAAAACAGCTGCGGGTGGAAGAAATAAAAAAGTTCATAAAGTGGAAGAAAATAAATTTGTTGAGATTGCAGAGAKATTGGATGATTGGAGGGAATGGGGTCAGTCATAGCAGATATTGAATGCTCAAGGGGGAAAATGGATTTGGCAAAAAAACCAGTTGCAAACATTAATGTAATGTTAATTAGCTGTATTAATACAAGATCTTAAAAACATAATCAATAGTTGGGAGATTCAGGTGAGGAACCATTTTGGTAGGAGTGGGGCAGGCAAATGTGATGCTGTCATGGGAACACAACTCCATGTAAATAGTGTGTGTTGGGATGAGGAAAATGCCTAAGGAGTAAGCATATRGGATGTAGACTTGCTCCTGTTTTCTGTGCTGTGAACTTCAGTGTGACTAATTATGACTTATGTTTGCATAAATAAATATATTATCAGGCCAATTAGTAGTAATCAGGAGACATGAGGCATTCATAAACCATAGATAGTATATAGAAAATAACCCATCTTTTACTGGGTGCTTTGTAGAGGAATGATTTTTAATATTTTAATGTTTTAGTTTTTCGTTTTTGTTTTGCTTAGAGGTATTTTTAGTTTTTTGATTTGGTTTGGTTTTTTGCTAATCTACCTTGAAATATGGAAGAAGGATATTTTGGGATGAGAGAGCATAAAGGTGTCTTGTTACAGACTTCAAACAAACTGTGCCATGAGTAAATCCATATCAAATTCACATAAGATTGGGTTGGCTAGCATGCTTTTGATATCCTTGTATTATTACAGAAAAAATCCTCAACAGAGAGATTATCTATTAGAGTTCTAATTCAGCTGGGCCATTTTTTAAATTAAAAAAAAAAAGGTTTCATCTTCATGGCATGCTAGTTAATAGCAGTTATCTCTTCCTTCTTATATAGAATGGATTGATTGATGCCATTCTTGCCGATAACATTCAGATTACCTTCAGTTTTCTAGTAAAACAGTTATCCTCAAATGTTCCCAAATATTGRTGGGGAAAGTAGGCGCAGCTTAACTTTTACTAGGTTCACCACSTCTTGTGAAGCCAAGGAGACGCTCATTTGCCAGATGGGGCTGTAAAAGTCGCAGAATTAATCTCTAACTTTCCAGCAGATAGGCTTGGAGAATACTTCTCCACATGCATGGCAAATGAAGACACTAGACGGGTATTTGCATTCTGCTTGCTTTGTCTCATCATTTCACTGGAACACAAAAGAAGAGAGTGGGCTTGTTTTCCTGCTTCTGTATTTAGAAGGTGAGAATTGAAGGAATCTAGTGGTTTGATATTTTTTTACTGTATTCTCTCTGCTTTGTTAATTCTAGCAATTTCTGATTAACTTCATGTTAATTAAGGTGAGGTGTGTGGGGGGAAGACCTCATAGTCCTCCCCCCCACACACACACCCCAAATGGCTAATGGAAGATAAATTAGATTCTGAACAATCTTTTTAAAGCTGAATTGATGCCTTTAAGCAATAAGCTAAGTCTCTGCATCAAAACCAGCCACCTAGTGGAGACTGTAGCAGYGCTGAGCATTGAATGAGAGTATCCAATGACTTTTGACGTAACCTTGGAAGAGAAGAGAGATTCCAGTTATTTTCTGACTGTGAGGAAAAGTGCTGTTCTGCTGAACTCCAGACCATCTGATAGGATTTTGTTTATGCTTTAAACAAACATAAAAAAGAACTATTTGAGCTGAGACCAARTTTAGAAGATTTTGTCCCTTAGATGCATACTTGGATCATTATGAGCAAACAGCAGCAGGGAATCACTGTGCAGCCTTAGCTAATGAAAGCTGCCAAGCATCCTGAGGGACAATGCTGATACTGTGTGTCCTTACAGGGTTTTCTCAGGATGTGAACAGACAAGGAGCAGATTCTTTCTGAACCTAATAAGTGCATGTTGCGTCTTGGGGTAGTGCAGAGACTATGGTATGGTTGTYAGTCAGCTGACAGTACTCTGAGTCTCTGGAGCTGAGGTACCATAATGCCAGAGAACTATGGAGAATAGTATTATACATTACTCCATGCTAGTATTATCTTTGAAAGTTGTTATCTACYTTCCCCCAGAGCAACTCTGCAGGTGTTTTCTAGTGCATCGCAGAAAAGAAGATAAAGCAACATTCATGATTTCACTGGTGTGCAAGCATGAAACAAAAAGTAGTTGCAATTTTTACTAGCCAGGATATTTTGGTGGTCTTCTACACTTGTAGCTAAACAAAAGCCTTTTGTGCTGGTGTGCTACGGAAACTACAGGGTTATTATCTACYAACACAGTATCTACTACAGTGCTAGCTAGTGTTTGTCTGCTGCCTTCATCACTGATAACATGGAATGCTGTGAAAACTCATGTGAGACTAGGGAACTCCTTGATTTTTGTGAGCCATCGTGCCCACGTTTAATGTTCCTATGGATGGTATACTGTTTTAAATATCGCATTAACTTGATGCACACCAGCACAAAGCTGTGCTCATTGCTCTGTGCCTACCAGCTATCAGGGATCTTCAGCAGTGTCTCGCCATAAACCTGCAACACCAGGGAGGAAACCTGCACTTAAAGAAAGGGAAGGGGAGATGCTGACTGGTTAGTACCACTCCTCCGCACTTGCGTTGCAAATCGCAAGCAAAGTTGGCAATGCAAGGCAAACATTTAGATTCGTGTTAGCTGAGGGCCTCCGAAATACAGTTCTGAAGTTCCAGTGACAACATGGAACAGTGCAATGTGAATCCTTCTCTTGTGAACTTCAGCTGGGGCATGCAGGAGGGCTCTTCCCCTGGGCAACTAGCACAGGATTGCTGCTGCAGTCCCTCCTTTGCCTGCTGTGCTCCCTGGCACTTTGACTTTCCATTTGACTGTGTGCTGCTTTTGCTCTGTCRCATGGTCGCTTACCTCTGAGCTTGAATTATTGCCTGTATGCATGGGTAAAGCCTTTAGAAAAACCCTAAGCATGTAATTAAAAGAGTCAGTGTATTTTACAGAGATARTGACTAGAGGAAACAGCATTTCACTTTAGTAATTGTGAGTGCCTGTCAAAAGCAGTTAGTGGCAAAGGGGTGTCAACTAGTAAGAGAGCTCCTGCTGGAGAAAAGTTGAGTTCCTTCTAGAATGGATAGAATTGGGTTAATCAAAATTACGACTTTTTACAGATCACATGCATAGGGATAGGGTTAGCTCTCTTGGGTCATGCACTGTCTAAATTGCTCTCTGAGAATGAGGAGGACCTAAAACCAGTCCCCCTTTCTGAAGAGAGATAGAATGTGATCAGGCCATGAAGAGTCAAAAGTTTGTGTATCAACTCACTTTGTATGAAGAACAAACCTCTATCACTTAGAAGCCTGGGTAGAGAGAAACCTTGTGGACTGAAGGAAAGCTGGATTTACTGCAGTGTTAAAAGGCTGAGGTAAAGCAGAGGAGACATTTACTGAGGAGAAAATCAGTAAAGGAGAAATTTACTGAGACATTTGGTTTGTTATGCTCTGCAAATGATTAATCAAGTGGCATATTAATGTATCTTACTTGTTTTCCAGTAAGTCATTAGTTGTTTAAGTGAAGTTGCTCATGCCAGTTTTCCCTTTCATTAAATATTCATGTTTACAAATGGAAATTGTCTTGACAAATTGGTCAAACAGAGCAACTTATGAATTTATGCCATAGACTAAAAAAAGTTGTTTTGGAACTCCCAGTGAGCTAAAGTAATGCTTAAAATCATTAACACTTCATTGATTTTATAATTAAAAATCTGTAGARTAAGTAGAGCATACCTTTAAATGTAGCATAGCTTTTTATCTCAATACTTAGTATTAATATTCATTTTTTTCCCTGAAAATTTCCATGAACTTCTAAAGATGTCTTTTATTGCCAAGTCTTAGGACTCTCTCCCCTTCCCAGAAGCTTTAGCTGGGTGACAGTTATAGTCATTATTGTCAAGGGGCACTTCATGTTTATTTTTTTTATGTCATCCACCCCACTACCACAGAATTTCAGTGGTAAATAACCTCTGCGGTAAGCAGGGGTACCCTCAGGCTATAGATGCAGATATACCGGTCCTAGATGATAACATCCAGCTCCTGAAGGAGCAGCGTCTGGCTGCGCACGGGAGGCAGCAAGCACGATTTTGCAGGACAATGCTATCTCTCGAGACCATATTATTTTCATGGCACTAATGACAAGATTAGGAACTACGCAGCTGGGAAACGTACACTACTGCGTTTCAGGATCTTGTTGCTACATGTAAATAGCAGGGACAAAATGAAGGGAAGTGACAGGGCCATATACCAAATCCCTTTCTCCCATCGCAGAAGAGGGGCAGCCGTCTCCCACCCAAGCATGGCCCAACCCCGCGCGCCAGGGCTGCCTCGTCTGTGCAGGGGTCTGGTYCTGACTTACGCGCCTTCAGCCAGCTGCAGACGGCGCCCAGTGAGTGTTCCCCCCCGTGCAAACTGCTGCAGAGGGGGACACCAGCCTGCGCTGCAAGCCCTCTGCCACTATGGGCGGTGGGATCAGAGGAAAACATTAAGAAACTGGCTCTGTAAAGACCTTAAGGGGCCAGTAATTAATATCTTGTGGCGATACAAAAGCTACCTGGGGACTAGTGTCTCTGGTCATCACTGGGCATAGCTGCGTGCATATTCCATGAAGAATTATTACATTAATTACATAGCAAAATCAAATGCCTGAGGTGAGGCAGAATTAAGGTCACCTTAGGCAATAATTACAAGAATTAGTAAATGTATCGCTGCCTTTGCTAAGTGTGCATATGTTGCCACGGGCTTATGATAAACGCAAATGGGGATATTTTTCATGGAGACTGATATAGCCCATGAACTAATAACTAAAAGCCCATAACTAGTTTGATGGAGACTAATATTTGAATTCTCTGCTCCAAACCATGGCTGCTAGAGCTTCTCAAGGAACAATAAGATCTTTTTAACATAGACTTTTTTTTTTTAACCTAAACTCATTTTAGAAATAACCGCACTGTTATTTAAAACCAAATAAAGAAAAAAAGAGAAGAGAAAAGTCATCCTGGCATACAAAATTTCAGGCCTTATAATTTTTGGCATAAAGTGGCTCTAGCTTGGGTCAGCTAATGAGAAGCATCTTTGACTTACCTATTCRAAGAAGCATTATCCTCTGTGTACATGCAGATATTTACAGCCACAGCTGGAAATGCACCTTTCCTGTGCAGAAGGTGAGAACAGCTTGCTCACTCTGCGGTCCCCTGAGAGGCCACCTAACTGGGACAGACAGCAGCGTGGGTGCCCCCATGCTGGGGCTGCAGAAGGGAGAGCAAACTGCCAGCTCTGCTGCGGCAAGTGGCAGCTTCTGGCACTCTTTTTGCCTCAAGCTCAGAATGACAAATTATTTATTTTGCAGTCATCTGGAGCAAATATACTGTACTTGTTATCCTTGTTCTGAGCCTCTGATGATCTCCACAGCTCAGACATAGGAAAATATTAAAAGTAGATGCTGAAGCATAAACAGTGGTAGGACAAAATGCGTTTAACTCACCAACTTTTTATTTCATTGCTTGGATAATGAGAGCCTTCTGTTCTCTCAATATCAGTCTATTTTCTCTTCTAATTAGCCTTCATCTGCTATAGATATATACTCTGTAGTGGCAAACTCTTAGAGAAGCTGTGAAGCCTCCCTTAGAGGAAATGGTGGAACCAAACATGACAAAAGCATTTCTACAGGGCTTTAGCTTTCTAGAATCCAGTAACCAACCTATTGGCTGGCATTACACCTACAAAACCTAGCTGCAACTGCTATACAAAAATAACAAGTCACTCCAGTCTATCTAATAAAAAAGCTATTTTTACTTGGCATAGCAGAGTGTTATCCCTCTCCCTGAAAAGAGGAGCTCTGTACTTATAATTGCTGCAGTCATGTATATTACATTGTAGAAGGAGAGGGAGTATTYTCTATGCTGTGTAGCCTACAGACTTCAGTATGTGTTTAAAAAATGCATCACTAGCTTAATGCCCATGTGTCTGTGTGAATGTAAGTAGGCATCATGCATAGCTCTGCCTCTGTAAAATCAGAGAATTAAACAAGTGAGAGCCAAGAGTATGCACTCCGCATGGCACTTTGTAGTGTAGTTTGGGTGACCTTCAGCTTGCAAATAACAGTTCAAGAGTTTCATATGTTAGCAAAAGTGACAGGCGTTTGTCCATAGTGATAGCAACAGACTGCAGTCTATGTATTCACAATTATCTGTAAATCCTCAAGATGAATATTTGAACCAAGCAGGAAATTCTTTTGGAAGAATTCACTTTTCATCCTATATAACATACAATTAGAGGGGAAAGCAGATAGTAGTAGTGATCAATGAATATTATTTAGCRTGTATTCATAATTATTTGATTAAATAAAGAACATACAATTGTTCTACTAACAGATGTACTTCACTATGCYTTTTCCATGTGAATTATATTTTGTTCCAAATACTTTGAAGCACAGTTGTCACACTGTTGGAACACCACTGTTTTCCTCCTTTACTTTTAAAAGCTCCGCTCCTCCAGTTCTGGAGTAGAAATATTCCTAGGTGATTCTACAAGGGGCCACATGCCACTGGTAATTTATAGTTAAGATGAATCGGTTGTGAGCAACTCACCTGAGAAGAAAGCTCATGAAATGTTCACTGAAAAAATTAGTCGTGTGCAGCCACAGCAATCAAATTCTATTCATGGGTAATTAAAGAAGGAAAAGAAGTTAAAATTAATTGAATAAATGGTTCACTGAATAATTTGCATAAGAGCTAATTGTCTCARTAATCTCTTGTAATATGCTATATAAAATTCACAGGATAATATACTGGAAATAAAAAGATGGTTGGATAGCAATTAAAATATCTCTTTATTGTTTCTGTTATGTTTTATGGCTGCTGGGTTAGCCTGGCAGGTGACAGCAGTGCTCACTGCTGATGTCATCCTGAGCCAACCGCTGAAAGCCGGCCGCAGGGGTGTTGTGTGTCTGGAAATGCTGCCTTTCGAATCATAGGCAGAATTGAGATCTTGAGCAAAACTGTTTAGAATTTGCGAAATTGCTCATGAGTTTTTTTGCTGATCATCTGCCCAGATTTAGTTTCTGTTAAAAGTAAAGTTTTAAATTTTCATATATTTTTCATCAGTGTTAAAGTATGTTTAGCATTTCTATTCTGATTTGAAATATTTTTGTTCTTGGTTTATGCTGATACTTGAATGAGACTCTTTTCTATCCTCCCTTGGTATAAACACATACACACACATTTTCCTAGTTATTTAAGCAAAGCTCTGAAAACATGTTACTTAAGAATAGCATTTTACATGTTGTTTAAAGGCTAGAGAGGGATTGTTGCTAATATATGTGATTCTCCATTGTTGATACTGAAAATAAATGCATCTGCCTTATAGGTCAGTGACACCTGGAATAGTCTCCTACACCAGACAAAACAGAAAAACAGTGACTGTTTTCTGCAGTCATTGATGTTTCATGTAGTTAAATTTAAAACCACATGAGTGCATCTTGATAGGAGAGCTACAAGGAATTTAATACTATATTTTTTCTTTGCTTGCAGCGAGTGGGAAGTTTTCAGCAGAAGATTACTGGAGTTGTAGGAATACTCTCTGAAACTGTTCTATGTGTAGCTAATGGGCAGTTATCTTTGAGAGGCTTTTATAGTTTAATGTATCTAGAGAAAAATTAACCAGGAGGTGAGGTAGGGAGGTAACCTCAATTTGGTTTATAATCTCTTTTATATTTTTAGCAGATAATTTCTGGATGCCATTGGGGATGTTAATTTGCTAGTCTAGGATGTAGAATGGAATTAATATCCTTAATTAATAGATTCAATTTGAAGCTCTGACATTGTAAGATAAACAGTAGGGTTCTAGTGTAAACTAGCATAACTACACTTAAATAATTTTTGAATATGTTGATTTGAAAATGTTTCTGACCATGTTAAAAGATTTTTTTTTCATAATCTCTATCACTTGCAGAAAAGTTGCACTGAATTTGTGGAACTGTACAGTATTGACTCTAACTAATTTTCTGTTGATTTCTTTAGGATGTCTGTTACTACTTCAAGAAATAGGCTGCTTCTGAATGCTTTGAAAATTCTACCTAAATTCCTTCTAAGAAGAAAATCGGACAGTCACATAATTGTTTCACATTTGGAAGTAAGCACGGTAAGAAAAGATGGCGATAGTTTACTTTCCAACCACTACTGGCTTATGAGGGACTGCAGTGTTTAAGATTGTTTAAATTAATGTGGAGAGCATTAACGAGTTGTCCCAAAAGTCTAAACTAAACATTGGTTGAGTTTGAAATAAATAGACTAGCTTTTCTGCTGTATTTCATTATCTTCATAGTATTGTGCCTGGAGTGCACAAGCTTCTGGGTTTTTAGATTCATGAACTATGGTTGATTGATGACAAGGTTTCTGTCAAGGAGATAAAATGACGAGTCAAAATATGTATACGTTCCCTCTTATACAAATAATTTTTGTTTGAAAAAACAAGCAAATGATTTTTTTTCAGAGACCTTAATTGTGATTAAATCCCCTCTTTATGAGGCAAGTATTTCCACGAATCTGTCAATACATATGATATTGTTCTAGCAAACAACGCAGGGTTTAATATCTTCTGTAACATGATTGATGTCCATAGCTTTGATTTCTCCAGGGCATGCAGATTAGCTTATATATTCTTTAAATTTTGAATAATGGGGAGAGGTACAATCGTAAAATATGCTTATACTATCAAAAATATGAGTTTTATGTTGGAAAAAAAACTTCCACAATTGTTCATTCTGTTTTAAAATTAATTTTTTGAGCTATTTTTTTTYGTATCTGAGATTTCCAGAAACCTGTCAGCAATGAGGTTCTCTAAGAATGAACATAGGCTGAAAGCTTATTTTAAGGGGGATGGTGGGTGTTTTCATAGAACAGAACTACATGTTCTGACACGTGAGTAATTACAGTAGGAGTTGTCCTTCATACAGCTAGTCAGTTGAAACTGGACCTTGTTATTTACCAGATCAGTTGCAAATATGCAATGTAACGTGTAATTCACAATCCACAGAATGCAAAAAAAATCTAGAGAGGCTCTTTCTTAATTGAGGAGATAATGAACCTGTCATGTATCTGCAGCGATAAAGAATGAATGATGAATTAGTTATCGTACCATAGAGGAGTACTTAAAATATCTGTAAAGACTTTTTTGTTCATTTCTTCTGATAGCTTGAGGGACTTTTCTGTCTGTCTTCAGTTGACTAAGAACTGATAGGGATTCACAACTTTTCTGAAGCTGTTGGCTTTGGCTATGCAATGCACTTGGCAAGACTTCCAAAATAACGATGTCAAAATTAAGAACAGTATTAAGTTGTCATTTCTGATACCTTGTAACAAGATTCATCAGGTTTTAGTCCTTTTGATCATGTTGGGAGTTTTAAGATGTTTCAGAATTTGATAACGATCTTACTAAATGAATACCTGCCAGTGTTCTATTTTTACACAGCATGCATAATCCCATAATTGTCATTGTTTGTGTCTTTCTACTATGTTTTGTTGATCTTTAGAGGAAAGACTTTGCTAAGCTTGTTTTAACTAGAACGATCTTTTCTAATTAAAATTTATTTTGGATGGAAATGTGTTCCTGTTCAAAACCTGAAAAGATAATTTATTTGGAACAGTTCTCATTTTGGGACCTGATATCCACTAGAAATGCATGCATGTTCTTCAGTATTTTTTATGCAGACATTCTCATCTTCACTGACTTTTTCCTATTAAAAGGAAGAAATCTTTCCTGGAAGAAGAGACTGAATAATCAAAGCAGAGTTTCCACACCTTGCAGGGATGGAGTCCATGGCAGGGAGCTGATAAGGTTGAGGTAGTGGCTACTTAAAGTTAAATGATATGACAGAGTTAGGGTGCTAATTATCTTGGCCAGCCTGTTGAGGTACTGCAACTTAAGGTACTTTAGAATATCTAAATTAGCTATCTGCTGCTTGTCACTGTCTGTATTAGTTTGTTCTTTTCCACTGACCTTCTAGAAACCCTAGAAGGAATTAAGGGTGAAATCCTGACCCTATGGTGTTGAGTTTTGCCATTTATATTGCTAAAGCAAGGAGCTGGAGAGGTGAAAGAATAGCTAAAGAATAAATTAAGGAGATTCGAGGATGATTTTTTACCTATTAAAATTGCCTTACTGAAGGCTGTATTAACTCTGTCATGAAGTCTCTCTCTAGCAATTTTATTGGGAGTTATGGCTGAGGAGGAGTGTTAGGGGTCAAGCACTGTCCAGGTGGCTGAAGGCCAGAGTAATGAGGCTTCYATGGAAATTGCTCTGATTTTGAAAAGAAAATACAAGTGAAATGAAAGCTCCAAAATGAAAGAAAATACGATTTTGAACAGTGTCCCAAGAGACATCACTTTTATTGCTTCACCCTGAGTCTAAGTTCTTTTATAAAGTTTTGCCTTGTAAACTTAAATTGATCTCTGAGCTCAGTATCATTGTGGACATGGCTTGTGAGTGAGTGTGGACCAGTCTGGGCTTCCTCTACCCATGCGTTTGGCTAGTAGTGGCTGAGTAAACTCAAATTCAGGAAGTCACTTAGACACAACAATAGAGTGCTACATCCAAGTCTATACTCTGACTTTCAGTAGACATTTCTTTTGCTTGAAATAGTATGAAATCTATTGTCAGCTAATTAGTTTTATATGATTTCTGAGCTAGAGCAAGCACAGCCAGCTCCTGTTCATACCCGTAGCATTCTAGGTCTAGCTACCCATCAAAATTTAATGTTTCACAATTCTTTACTTGCCTTTCTGAGTTACTCTTACCATAAAGTTCACATTTGACCTCCCCTCCCCCCCACAAGTTACCCTAATGTGAGCTCTCTGATTTTGTCTTCTCTTGCTGATAAGATTGATGCCAGTGCCTAACTTTCATGGAGGTTTTCAAGGATGACCCTTATCTTACCCTATTTCTTGGTTGTTCATGTTATATTAAGTAGCTAATATGGTTATCACTCAACTCAGTACTAACCAGTCTTCCATAATTTCCCTTTGTTAACATTAAAATCTTCTAAATTTGTTATTCTTCAAAAAGGTATCAGACCAAGCAGAAACTGCACATACATGATGAAACATTAGATTCAGATTTAGATTTGTCACTGGTATCAAAATGTGGTACGTTGAATGAATGTTACATAAACATTGAGGGGAATAGTAAATTCCCTTATATAGATGATTAAGGAAGGTACTGAAGCAGTGAAGAAGATAAATAAAAATCCACATAACCTGTGAAAGTCAAGACTGACCAGGTGAAACCCTGTGATCAATCCAAACCCAGAAAAAACTAATGAGGTAATACAGTTACTCCAAATTCTAGGCTTCCTGGTAGATGAAAAGCATTTTAGATATGGCTATCTCCTTAGCTGGCATTGTTTAGTTAAAGTAACTTTCCATGGCAGTCCCCAGCTGCTCCAGGCTTTTTCTTGACTCTGTGATAATGAACAGGCGTTCAACCAGAAAAGTAGACAGCACAACTCTCACCACTGCCTTGGCTCCTGGAGGTATTTAGCTTCTTTAGAACCAGTTCAGAACTGAAATATGTTTATCTGACAGCTCACATTATGCTCCATTGATTACTTTTTCCTGATGACTAGAATAGTTGCTCAATCTATTTCAACTGTGATATGAACAACATTTAATTTTCAATTTAAAAAAAGGGAGTATAAAGGATAAGGAACAGGAAACTTCTGCCTGGATTAACTCCATAAAATTTCGAAGTTATGTAAAAACTTTATCTGGAATAAGTCAAGATGAAAACTACATGAAATTTCTTATGTGTTGTCTACTTTAACTCCATTTGATGTTTTTTGTCATACAAAGATATTCACTCTGGGCAGATCGGGTAATGAGAGGAGAATATATCAGTCAATTATTAAACAGAGGCCGATATCAGTCTGAAAATGGTGGGCTGGAGTTTAACAAAATTCTCCCTGGTCATTGGGCAGCATATACAACGCAGCAAACTTAATGCACTACTCATGATCCAGAAGTTTTGTGTAGATCCCAGCCTTATGAGCAGGTAAGAGCTGCTGCTTGCTCTTAGTACCTGTCCTGAAGAAACTGCCCTGGATAAAGCAGTCCTGGCTGTAAACTGACTGACAGCTGAGGAAGGTGCAATTTGACTTGCAATTTTTGTTGCATCTTCCTTCAGTAATGTGCCCACCTCTGCCCTGCCACAGATTTGCATGTGTGTACTTTCATGTGCATCCTATATTCCTATAATGCTTTTAGAGCATCCTTGTCTTAAAACCATCTAGTACAAATAAATATAAAAAAATAAAACCACATTTGAATGCTGCATTGGGCATGACTCACAAAACGACTGACAAGCTTTTCTTTCTCTTACTGCAAATTATCTATTTCAGATTATTGTATGTTCCTAGGGCCTGAAATAGGCATTTAATAGTTACATACAACTCTGTTGGCTGATTTCCTCTGATCTAAGGATTTCCTCTAGTTCTGTTATCAGTTCTTAAGAGTCTTAATTTAACAGTTTACTTGCAGTACGCTGTACTTGATGTGCCAGAATGTGCCTTTAGATTTGCATCTAAGCTGAGGAAAATGGTGTTTTTTCATGTGTTTTAAAACTGTGAGTGATGAGTTATGGAACAAGATTAAGGCATGGCCTGAAGAGGGACTAAGGATGTGGTAACTTCCTTCAGGGCTCGACTCAGTGTTGTCACGTGTTTTGGACCAGGTGATGCAGAGACACCTGCGAGGGAGGCCATGGCTGTGGCAGGATCAGTGTTAGTACTGCTGAGAGAAGTCTGTCAGATCGACTTGTTTTGTTTGGAAATAGTAGGATGTCTTGGATTATAATATAAAAGGGGGAAAATATCTTTTTACTTTCACTGGAAGCAAAGTACTAAGCTGAGCCCAGTACTAAATTTCAAATTTGGTGAAATATATTCCATATTCTTCCCAGCTACAGTATTAGTGTTGTATGCCTGTTCCCCTGTGCTAGATTCCTTGTGTTTTGTTTTGTTTATCTCATTGCATTTTGTTTTGTTTCTTTTTAAGATGAAGAAGCCATCTTTTCTTCTTTCCTAATAGTAGTTATAATTAAGATAGGGTCCAAAACAGTTGCCAGAAAAAACTAGATAGTTGCTTGAAAAAACAGCTCACAATGGAAACTTATTCCAATTAAAAAAAAAAGAAAGAAAGAGTCACAGCACAGTACTACTGTGCACTGGTAAGTCGAAGGATACTTTTTAAAAGCAGGCGCATTGGAAGATGTGTACTGTTGAAAGCAATGTACTTTCCTGTCATCCTAACCAATAATAGCCAGAGAGATTGCCTTGATGTAGGTAAAAGAATTGTGTCTTACATTTGCTTGTACTAGTAAGAGACTAAAGTCTTCTGTTTGTCATCATTGCTATAGTTGTTTGCGGTTCTAGTGTGGATCCTTTGCTTGGAAACACTCTGATGGTCCCCTCTGCCATAGTGTGCTGTGTCTTGTCCTCTTGTTCCTCCATTGCCTGGGCCACTTACTTTTTCCCTTGAGGTCCATGCTGCAGCATTATGGAGCAGCATTCAGGATGGCACTTCCTCATCGCACCTCAGTGCATGCACGGACATAGGTTAACACTAATACTTGGGTAACTGAAAATAACTGTCTAAAAATTGCAACGTGGCAACTGTTGAATTTGCATACGTACAGCTTTTGTAAAGTAAGTAGTGCCGTTCATCATAAAGCGTTATCTAAATTTGTTGCAGAAACACTCTTAGCTGCAGAGAATTTGCTTTATGGCTTGAAAACAGTGGCACGTTTTCAGTGCCTATAGTAATAGCTGCCTATTTCCTGAGCTTAAAGATTGTTATCCAGTGGTCTGTCATTCAGCATAACTTTTATGTCTAGCAAATGAAATTCCTGGGCAAAATAATTACATGTAAGTGCTGCTAGGCTATTATTCACAAGGGGCCAATTTTCTAGCCATTTGTTGTCATTTGAAATGTGAAATTTATTGCACTGTAATATATATACAATATATAGAACATGAAAGGCTCCAATCAAGTCTGCAGATGTAAATTTTGAAGATAGCTGGACATCAGAGCAGGAAATAAAATTATCTAAGTTAAGCCAAATGGCTGTTTTATTTCAAATGTACTTTTTTTGTTTTGTGTTACATACTCTCCAGATGTCACTAAGTTGCTGGCAGCATGTGCTACAGTCCCAGAGCAAGTGTTTTTCTGAATGTATTTCTGCAGTGGGGAACCTGACTTGCATCCTGTTAAACAGACCTTCATGTTTCCTGTATCTAACTGAGCTGGAGATACAGCAGGAAGCTTGTTGTTGCTGATACTCTAGTGAATGAGTTTGGATCACCACCTAGTATAAGGACCAAAATTTGAAATAGGGTTATGCTGTATTAAGAGCAGTAGTACCATTATCTGGAGAGTCTAGGTTGTGTCTCTGTTGTGATTTGAAGTTTCATGGGGGCATGCTAAGTTTTTCAGGTATCTAGATCAATATTTTTGAACTTCTCTTTCAGCAAATATAGTCAATGTCTGTCTTTCACTCAGGTGAAGACCATTTAGCTTCTGCTGTTGTCATTGTGTTATATGTCCTGAAAAGGTAAATTTCTGCCTAATTTAGTTTTTATTTAAATTACTCCACCCTACTTCACCTGAAAACAATGCTGAAAACAACATGTACACATATATGCCATGTGTGCATATGTAAAATATATATTGTGCTTATACTTCCTAATGTTAACAGTTGTATTAATACAGAGACTTGCAGGATAGTAACCTCTGTGTGACTTGCAGAACAAGCCTGGTAACAGGAGTCTACAGCAGTGTTTTGTTATGGGCAATGGTCAGCTGTTGCTTTTACCAGTCTTCCTGAGGTTTTGATGTGTTTCCCAAGGAAACTCAAAAGTCTCTTGCGTCACACTCTGGATACATGTATAAGCTGGGATACTCATTTGGTGTCGCAGCAACAGAATTACCAACCTGGTTTCCACATCTGTTGCTGCAGTTGTGACCTGCAGGAGCTCCCAGGCTCTTGGGGATGAGGGCTGGRGCGACGGATGGTGGTGACAGCCCAGTCTGGCTCCTCTAGCAATGCTGCACTACCTATGTCAAAGTCAGCGCCTTCAGCAGTCCCTTTCTGGAAAAGGGGATTTGCCTCTTGCAAGTTGAGATTGAAGAGCAATGTGTATCCGTGTACACCAGGCATCTCACTTGATGTTATCTCCCCTTAAAGGTTTTATTAATGTACACACCCACACRCTCTTGCTTTCTCTCACACTGCTCTCAGAAAAACAACAATATAAAACCCTGCCTTCTCCTCATAAGATAGATGACTAATGAGTTGTAATTGCTCCCCTACCCCACAGGAAACTAACTTCATGAGGAGCTAAGGATTATCTTAGCTGTATGTCCCTGGGAGGTTATTATTCTGGAAATTAATTTAATTAGTCCTATTAGAAATACAGCAAGAGTGCTGAAAATTGGCAGGGCAGAGGCAGAGCAATATGCTTTTTTTTTWAAAAAAAATGTAATGACTGTGAGTGAATGGGGTGATTTTATGTTAACAGAATTACTTCTTTCTCCTTTGGGGCTTTATTGTTCTGAAATTAAAATTTTTTTAAGGTAAACAGCTTTATTCTTCTCTCCCTCTGAACATAGTATGTATTTCAGCTGTACATATGCATTCAGACACACGTGACTTGGGCCATTTCGTTTGCACGCCCTGTGAAGTCAGGTGCGTGGCACAAGTCAGGCAAGCTGACAGTGTCTCTCGCTTGCTCGGTGCCTCCACGCATAGGGGCTGAGGGCGTGTGGAAACGCGGGTGCACTGCTGTGCCGGGGCCGCGGGTGCTGGCTAGCTAGCACGAGGCTCGACAGCGAAGCAGTCTCTGATTTTACCTCAGATACTCTTCCAGCCTCTGACTATTCTCTGCTCTTGAAACTTTCAGAGCAAGAGAAGTATTTTGTTTAGTGACCCTTAATGGATTTTTCCTCCGTGTTTTTGACTAGTCTCCTTTACTTTTTAATGATATAAAATTTATCTAGCTTTCTAGAAAGCTGTATCAGAAAAAAAGCAATTTGTTGAGGTGTTCGATGATGAGGTTAATGTCTAAATGAATATGGTTCCCTAGGCAGAAAGGAACTGCATTATTCCCTCAGTTGTGCTTAGCTAATAAGCATTGTTAATGATAGAGAAATTTTACAAGTATTTGCTAATACTGTTTTAGTGTTGAAAATTCCAATACTCGCAGACCACTGGTGTTTTAGATGTGTGTAATCCTGCCCGGTTACATACTGGAGGCACTGATGGTGCACCCTTTGTCCGTTGCTGGAGCTGATCAAATTCTGCCCAAAACAGAAGTGTTTGCAAAAATCTGTAGCACAGAAGATTAACCTTGAAAGAGATCTGGGACTGTGCTGTAAYGTTTGGTTTTAACTAAGCATAATAACTAGACTTAAGCATTTCCTGTGTACAAAGCAGAAAACTTCTATTTGGAAATTTTTATTTGAAATTTTAAATTGAAATTTAGAATAAGAATGCATTTCTTAACAAAAATTTCGAAAGTAAAATGAAATAGCTTTTTTTTTTTTTTTTTTTTTTTTTTTTTTTTTTTTTTTTTTTTTTTTTAAGGACAGCTTTATACCATATGGGGTCAGTTTATTGAGATTACAGGAAAGAACAAGGAACATGCAGCTCCACCGCATTACTGCACCATACCAGGGAACAGTTGTTGTTTACTGAACTTTGATATTGATCTGACTTTGAACCGCAGTGGGAATGTCCCAGGTTTGCTCAGGTGCTATGTGTGGCTCCTGGTGGTGCGGTGCACCACTGGAGTCGCAAGAGCCCTGTTCCTTCCCTACACCAGCTGCACCTCGGTTCCTTAATCTGTAAAAGAGAATATATTTTTTCTTTTGGATGAAACAGATTGCACTGACTCAGCAAAGAAGTAAGGCAGAGCGCTTACTCACACATGCTTTGCTAGCCAGAGCTGTATCAGTCTCCCCGAACCTGTCTGCAAGCACACGCACAAGCACTCTGTGGCATGAAGTCAGCCACACACGCTTTGTGGAAACCTCGGTGGCCTGGGCAGAAACTCCACAGGTGAAAGGGTGATGGCTGCAGTGTGAGCTCAGGAGAGAACAAATGAAATGAGTAACAGTGTGGTGTCATTGCACACGAGGGGCTGCCCTGCTGAAAAGTTGCATATTTCCACCCACATCCGCATAAATCCACCTGGGAGTGGTGACGAGCACTGGGCTTCGTAGCTGGTGTCCGCTGGGTGTTGGGGAGAGGATGGGCATCAGCCCTGCGTGGAGGTGTCCACACTGCAGCAATCCCACCCATAAGACTGGGCGCTGATGGGAACTTTCACAGAGATGCTCAGAGGTGGGGTGGCCAGGACCGCGGTGCCCTGACAGYGGCATGCTGGTGATGGGCAGTAAGAGCGGCCAACGGCAGCGCTCCCCAGCAGCGCAGCTGCTGGCAAAATGGGCACCTGCAGTCTGCCGTGTCCAGTTTCTCATAYCCAGCTCCCTCCCTCCCTGTCCTGGCCAAGGTGCCAAGGGCTGTGCTGTGGTAGAGAGTGCTGACAGCATTCATTGACTTCAGCTATTTTTGGTTAAAAACTTCATTCTCCAAGTGCTCRTTCAGGGCCTTTGTGAGCCTGATACCCATACAGTTGAGTTGCTGCTCAGAAGGAGTAAGAGAAGAAACCTGAATTCCTTTCTGAAAAGGCAAAGGTTACCTGATGGTCTGGACTGACAGCAGGGTTCAGGTGATCGAGCTGCCGCACGAGCTCTGTGCTCTCTTTTACAGTCTCTTCACAGAAGCTGTTTTTTTCACATGAAACTGCAGGTATCTCCTATAGAAAGTGTATTTTACAGCTGTCCTATTCTCATATATCTGTCATAACAAAATCCTTTTTGCCTGAGGCAGGAACACATATAAGATATTAAGGTAAACAATTAACGGTTTCAACAGACAAAAAGCTTGACACTGGAAAGCCACGGAGATGGTTCATCCTGTGGCTGCGTTGGCAGGCACGCAGGATCCCCATCCCTGAGCAAGGGGTGCTCCCGCCAGACACTCGCCCTCTCTGCAAAGYAGCATGTCATTGGCTTCGCTCCTTAAAAATGAGGATTGCTGTTGTACAGGATGGTGCCTGGTGGGGAGAGCCGAACACTGCTGCTGGGAAACCCAGGTAAATGCTTTCCTTACAACAGGTGCATCTGTTTAAAGCAGTTGTAAGCAATGTTGGAACACTTTGGTCACTGGGTGTATTGCACACACAGAGTGAAGAATTATAAATTTCTTAGAGTGGAATCTCTTTCCTAATATCTAAATTCAGCCTTAAACAACTGCTATACTTGTTAGAGGAAAATGTTTTATTTGCATTAAAATGTGTTTCAGTACACAATAGTGATGTGGCAAATAGGCACTATTACATTTAATTTTCGTCAGCTTTTTGGGGACAATAATAGATTGTATAATTGTTTGCTTATGTTTGGAGAAAGAAGAAAGGGGAAGAGAAAGTCTAATAGGGAAAACTGCAACAGAAATTGATACAGTCTGTGTAAACTGCATCTGCTCAGCAGGAGAACCACCCATTTCTGTGGAAAAAAGTGATTCTTACAGGCTATGATGTATTTTCTCATTCTGTTTTCTTTCTTATACTGTGCCTGTCACAGCATGGGGTGTTTAAACACCTAGGAGCAGTCTGTGTCTAGTATCTGCTAGATAGGTGGTATTTGATAAGGACAAAATTTAATAGTGTTTGCTATCTGTAATTTATGAAGCGTGATGGTATGCCAAAAGAGAGTATGCTACATTATTTGTGTAACTCCTCGTATAGTAATGTCTTTTTGAAATGAAGCTTTTTCTTTATGCATTTGGGAATGTGGCTAATCTACCTTTGCTTCTACCTTAGCAAACCCTGGAGCAAACAATTAATCTGAGGCATGATTATTTTTGGTACTTCTCAATCTGTCACTAACATTAAGGTACCTCCCATCCCAAGACAATCACAAATAAAGAATGTGTATTTTCAGGGTCATGGAAGATGCAATTTGGAGTGGTTTTAAACACTCGGAGAAGAATGTTTTGCCTTGTTAATGAAGAAGTGTCATACTTCTGCTCATCAGTGAAGAGTGTTGGAAAATAATGAAAAATATTATTTGTAATTATTTTAAAGCGTATGTATCTGTGACATAGCGTATGTTCCTGAAGAAAAAATACTCAACAAAATGCTAAAAGCTGCTGCTGCTTGCAAATTTCCCATCAACATTGATTACTGAAAATCTGGTTTCTTTTCTGATGAAATAAGAATCTTTATGATATTTTTTTCATGGGGAATTTTCCTGGCCTGGTAAAAGATCAAAAAAATAAAAGAAGAAAAAAAAGAAAAAAAAAATGATTACTGAAAATCTGGTTTCTTTTCTGATGAAATAAGAATCTTTATGATATTTTTTTCATGGGGAATTTTCCTGGCCTGGTAAAAGATCAAAAAAATAAAAGAAGAAAAAAAAGAAAAAAAAAAGAAAAAAAAACCCCTCAACCTCCTAGAAAAAGAAGTATCTTTGCCAAAACATACTGAGCAAAACTGAGCAATAAGCCTGGCTCTCTGCCCCTTTTCAGGTGGAGTCGTGAACTCAGTCCTGGTCCTTGGCTGCACTGGAGGGCGCAGGACACGTCCCACCACGAACTGCTGGTGTGCACTTTGGCCCCTGCGGGCCCCTGTCCCTTTTCCAGCTGCAAACTGTGCTCAACCCAGCCCCAGCCTCGGTCTTGCCTCATCAGGTCATGCCTAGCTTAAAAAACTATTTACCTTTAAGGAGGGGAAAAGAGGAGCATGGAAGAAAACATTCTTCATTGTGTCCTACTAAGAAAGGCTAGTGAATGAAAGCATCTTCATCTTATACTCCGTGTAAGGCAGGAACTCTTTTTGTTCTCTTTCAACTATGAGGAGAACTTACGTAAATGCAAATTGCAGATGGCTAGCGTGTATGGGCTGCTCAGGTCCCACACTGAGCTTTAATTGGTGCCAGAAAAATAACAAATTTTGGGGTTGCTTATGTTTCTGGTAGGAAATTTATGCAGCATGCCTAGAACGGGCTTATCTTGGTGAGTAGGGAGATAGGCCCTGAAATGGATTTTCATGCTTAAAGCTTCCGAACATAAGCATTGTGCAGCTTTCCGTTTGTTTTGCAAATCCTTATCATATCACAGTTATTGCTTGTGAAGTGGAGCAAAAAGTAGAACCCACTGAGGACTTGTGGCAGAACTCTTTTTTTTTTTTTCCTTTTTTCTCTCTCTATTTGCTTAGCCATTCTGTTGTTTTAGAAGGACACATCTAACAAAAGCCTCCAAAACATTTATCTTACATGTAGTAATTAGTTTTTAAGTTTAATCTTCTAGGAACTAAATATATTGCATTTCCCCCATTGTGAGTTGCTTACAGACAACTTGTTTCATGGATTCTTTAAAGTTATTTAATGTCTCAATATTTTATTTATTCATTTGGTATGAGAATTGTGATGTGTTTTGACTTATTTTAGATAGACAATTAAAAAATCCAGCAGTCTATAATATTTTAATGCTACAGTGAAGCTGTTAAAATTCCATAAGGGGGTGGGAAGGAAAGGAGGAGGGTTGGTGAGTGAGTGATTCTGTGATGCTATCGAACAGACCTTATCTACTGTTGTCACAGAGTCCCAGCTGCTGTAGGCAGGTTTGCAAATGTAAGCACCAAAGGAAGTTCTTAATTTACATGYACAAAGTCGATTGTGGTGTAGGGCAGCAGACTGTGGGGCGCTGCCGAAGAGTCGTGCTGCTTTGTGCAGGCCCCCATGTCTGGCTTTGCGGGTTCGWGCTGTGGTGCCTGCGGGAGGGCCGGGCTGGGGGCACGGAAGCTGCCTGCAGGGTTGGCTGTGGCCCTCGGCTCTCCTGGCGCTCGGCTCAGCTCTCTGTGCCCTCCTGGGGCACCAAGCGCTGCTCACAGGGCTTGACCCAGCTCTGAGCATTTACATACTTAAATGAGAATGGTATGAATTTTCCATTTCCTCTCCTTTCTGTATTGCCTTTCCTCTCCTTAATCCTATCTCCTTTTTTTCCCTCCCTTTTTTAAATTCTCCTTTTTTGAATTCTTTCCTTTTTGTGTTCCCTCTCTCCCTCTGCACATTCTCAGACAGCAGTAGGTACTGGAAAAGGATATTTGCAGAGCCTGACCAGGGAGCATTGCTAGGGTGCCTAGTCTGGAGACAGAATGTGAAATACAAGCTTCTCAGCTTTTTGGCCTTCTCGAAGTCAGCTTGCTTGATTAAGGGTTAGGCGGTAAGTGAGAGCTTGACACAGCCACGTGGCCTCCCATGACATGCCATGGATGTTCCAGCCAGGAGGAGAAATGGAAAGAAGCTACATTTGGCAGCTCGAAAATGGCTTTAAAAAGGCAAGAATTTGCTGAAACTGCTTTAAGTGGGAGTTGGCTATTTCGTCAAGCCCAGCTAGCAGCGAGCAGGTGGAGTAGCCAGAGAAGTGCATAATGGAGAAGGYGCCGAGTGACCGTGGGCTGCGATCATCCGCACACCAGGAGGTGACTCGGTTGATGTTGGCCCCGCAGCTCTGCCCTATCCCTTGCAGATTGCCCCTCTGCTGGATGTGAATGGCCACAGACGGGGAGAGTGGGCAGGCAGATTAAGAGCTCCTTTCGTTTTGGTTGACCATCGTGATGCCTCCTGGTTTGTCACCATGTAGCACCAGCCAGCGGTGAGCATCACTTGCTCTCTCACGGGCGTCACAGGCTTTCGTGGGGTGGCAGCATAGCGCAGTCACCCAGTGCCAGCCTGGGCTGCCAAGCACAACAGTCTCGGTTTATGTGATTTCTCCTGATGGCATAAAATAGTGCTATTTCATAAAGAATTTTTATGAAAATTCTTTATGAAAAGAATATAAAAGTGGAAATATGAAAACACAGGTTCAAAGTGAACATTCTATCTTTTTTCTCCCAAGATATGTATTTTCTTCAATTTGGTTTCTTGGATGTGCTATGTAGAATTTTTTTGAAGGTAACTTAATCAAAAGCTACAATTTTGCAAGGAGTTAAAGTTTCCTTATGCTGGCATTGTTTTCTGTAAAACTGCTTGAATGTTTTCTTACTACCTCTGATTCCCTCCCAGTTACCTTCAGAGTAGCTGCAGCCTTCCTTCAGAGTGTGCTAATACCCTTTTCCATGGCCACAGGGAAAAATAGCATTACCAAATTAAATTATTCAAACACTGCATGTCAGACTTTCAAAATTAGGCGATCATACATACACTTCATGCATGTTTTGAAAAGAATGCATTTGGTGGGGGAGAGAAGAAGGTTTTCTGYTTTTTCAGCTAACAAGGCTACATACTTCATTAAAAATGAAACGAAAGGGAAGCTGAGATTCACATGCAGCTCCAAATCTTCTGTTACAGCTTAGAGCTGTAACAAAACACGCCACCGACTATTACCAAAAAAACTCTGCCAACTCTGATGACTTTAAGTTGAAGACTATTTATGTAGCTATTTTTAGGARGGTGTAGTTCAGCCTTTGGCATGAGGAGATGGCTCCACAGAGCCTTTCTGCCCTGCTTGCCTGTGCGGTTCGGGGGCCTCGGCCGTGAGCGCCCCACTGTGCACGTGGAGCTGGGGGCACAGGCTGGGCCGTTTGTCATCACAGCGAGGAGCCGGTGCTGGGAGTACAGAGAGGAAAGCCCCAGGCTGCTCCAGCCTTGTGGAGCCTCTGTGGAGACTGTCCATTGGCCTTTGTTGCTGCAGCTGAAATTAAAAAGAACAACCAAGAACTCTATGTACATACTAATAGCAAATGATTAAGATTACATAGAAATGCAAGATTATAATTTCTTGTAAGTAAACCTTGCACAAAATTTCTCAATAAAAGAGCTCTTTTGCAGGAAAAGAGGGATCTATAATTACTACATATTTTTTAACATAGACAAAAAAGACATCCTGTTTATAAGTGGCTTAAAATATCCATGGGGTATGTATAAATTGGTTCGAAAGTAGGTCAGTGTGGCTTTTCACATAGCACAATTGTGTTGCATTTGTATGTGAATTCAATTACAGAATTGTAAAAGCTTATAGAGAAAGCTATGTGGTAAGCGCATTCTTTGGCATACTCTCTTTTCCTTTAATCCCTCCAAGCTGGTGAGTCTGGGGAGAGCTTAAATAAAGTCAGTGAAAGTAATTCTAAAAAACACAAACCCGTGGAGTGCTTGGATCTGCTACCCGTTAGGCCTGTTAGCCTGTCTCCTTCTTGCCATCTGCCTGCCTCTGTTTCCCTTGCCTAACTCTCAGAAAGGACAACAACATCAAAAAAATTAATTAACTTTTGGATACCTTTCTGTGTACAAATTCAGCTGAGTCTGGGTTCTCTAGCAGGGAGCAGGCTGCCCATGGGCTGCATGTTACAGAATTATAGCCCAAGAAGGCATCAAGTTTGAGAGCTCGCTCTAAGGTGCCCATGTGGTGAGGTCTTCTGTAGGTCTGCTTGCAGTGGAGGCCTGTTCAGAATAAACAGCACGCTGAATTTGCACACCCACATGAGCACTGCTTTCCCAGCAGTCTATTCAGCAGCAGGCACTGGCGCTGGACAGGTGAGCAGAGCTGTGATCGCAGTGGTGCATTTGGAGTGCCTGTTGGATGCAGGCACTATCCAGTGCAAAACTTCCCTCTGATACCAGGATGCAGCTGGTTGCAACCCATCCCTTCTCTTTTTGAATTCTCTTTCTGGTGCCAAGTTAATAGTTATTCAGTAGTTGATTATTATGGTTATGGGCAATAAGACTGTGAATAAAGAACATSTATAGGCCTGTACTCTGTGGCTGTCTTAATGGCTGCCCAAGCCCTCATCCTGCTTGCCAGTTTGGAAGATAACATTCAGTTCATTTTACTGATCATCCATTGCCCTGTGCAATAGAAAAGGAGGACAGCTGGGGGATGGCTGAGCCATCTTCAGGGAGCAATTCTGGAAGTGTCCGACTCTTCAGATGATCTCTCCTGCCTTGCTGTTTTCAAAGTCAGGCTGGGGAAGGAAGGGTTTGTACTCATGCTCTCAGTAGGCAAAGTCTCTTGCTTAAAGGTTGCAATGTGCAAGTGCTTATTTATTCAAGTGAGAGGATTCATCCAGCCCAATTCCATTGATTTCAGGCAGGAGCTGACACTGCCAACTTTGACAGAGGGCAAACCTCCAGCAGTTCAAGTTTCTGATCTGTAATATTTTGTGTGTGGTGGATTATTGCTAGAAGTCTTCGAGCAAAATAAGTGCTGTAAAATGGAATTTGAACTCGGGAGGAAAAGCTGTTCAGTGAGTGAAAGGAAAAAAGGGTGGAGGATTCTGTCACTGAAGGCAGGGAATTGGGAATGACAGAATGGTGGCAAGGGGAAGTTTTTGTTCAGAGGGTTGCTTTTTCTTTTTCTCTCAGAAAGGGAAAAGATGAGAGGTGCACAGTGGTTAAGACTGAGAAAAGTAAGCTCCTCTAGCAGCAGCAGCAGCAGCACTGTGCATGAAAAGTACTTTAAACATAAAAGAAGCAGCATCTTTCTTTTACCCCTTCTCCCTTTTCCTCTCCCCTCTGCCAAGACTGGCCAGTAAACTACCCCGTTCTTTCCCATTACTGATTATTGAGTGTTAGGATAAGATGAAGTCAAACTGTATGMATGTTCAAAGAGGGAAAATTAAACTAGACTGGAGCCAGAGGTAGCATATTTTATGCTTTTATAAAATGTTGATGTATTTTCTTGGAATAGATGGGAAGACACCACCACAGCTTGAGGGCAGAGTTCTTCTTGAGAAAGTTATTGCAGAATTTATGCAGGGAATTAGTTAGTAGCAAACAAAGATGTGCAGTTAAGAATGGAAAGGTAAATGTTTTATTTTTATATGCCAAATAGGAGATGCATCTGATTAAAAAATTCTGATATTGTTGCAGCCCTGAGGTTGTATATTTAGCATTTCTTTCTCAAAATTGGACAGATTGATTAAAATCTCATCAGAAGCTAGAAAAGCATAGTAGCGAAAAAGTGGGGAGAGCAGGAAAGAGAAGCAAAACAAATGTAGTAGCTCAAATAATATGGAGGTTTAAGTGTGTGTGTGTTTTTCTTACATTTAAAATGTGTGTCCCTTAGTACATGTTCTTTCTGTGGAACTAATACCTTATTAATTTTGTTGTCTGCTGTCAGATGTCATTACCATGTTTGCCCATCTGCGCCAGAGATTTCTTTGCACCACGTTACAATGGYAGTTCCTATAGATGAACACGTTTACACTTCCAGGCACGAGATACTTATGAGCTAAGATTTACCTTAATGGAGAAACCCAGGCATCGATAAAGGAAACAAATATTATTTCTTTGTATTAAGCATCCTAAATAAATTCCAGGCGAGGATTAAGATTTCTTCTTGCTTCCTCTGTGCAAATGTTGGTGCATATCTTTTCTTGCCCACTGATCAAGGCTGTATTTCTGGTGTTTATCCTGCTGCCATTTGTTCTTAGTGGTAAAACTCTTGCTGATCACCAGTTCAGTCTTTTTGCTTGGGGTAACAGTGAGTTATTTGCTGAAAGATTACAATGACATAAAGGTCAGTGGCATCCTGCAAGTTAAACCCTGCAATACTCACTATAATACATCTGTGCTTTAGTTTGGTTCAAGGATGATATACCAAATGTTTATCCACATCTGCATGTTGAAAGCTTCTGAATGAATGACTCTGATTTTTTTTAAGAATTCAGCATTAATCTGTCAGTATTATTTACATCTCTCTGCAATGTGACATAGCTTTGAGTCTAATATGACTCCTTTCATTAAAAACCTACAATTACCTCAAGATAACCTTCTTTTTTTCCCCCTCATTTTATTCATGACTTTGACATTTCTGGTTGATGTGCTTCAAGCTTTGCTTGGGTTGTGAAGAAGCAAATTTTTGTGCCTCTGTGTAATGATTGCATCATATTAGTATTCAAACTACATGCACTGGATTGCAGCTATATAGTTAAGGTAATGTCGAATAAGGCCTGTTTGACATATTGCCAACCTTGAAGGCATTTTGTTTGTCAGTGCTGATCTGCTGTCTTTAAAAGCTTCATTTCAGGAATGCTTTTTTTCAGAGTTGTTTTCTATAATATTTATTTGAATTTTGACAGGCAAGAGTGCCAGCAAGATTCATGCAACTAGGGGGGCTTACACAGTCCTAAGCTCTCTGGGCCTATAAATTTCTGCTCCCTGAATTGGTCCCTACTCGTTCTCTCATTGTGTTTCTTTCTCCAGTACATTACAGAGCACCTAGGAAGTTCTGCGCGTTTTCTACAAAATATCTACATTCTAACATTCCTATATTTCTCATTTACATTTCTAACAAAATATCTACATTCAGTATTCAGTACAACTGAATATGGTCATACATAACCCAGTGTAGTTACTAYGAAGAGTAAAGTCACATCATTTTGCAATCTTACTGCAGATTGTTTGGAACATCAATTTGTTTTCGAGTTCTTGTGTATTGTCACTATACACGCACTTATTTGTGCACAGCTCATTACACACTGAGTTGCTTGGTTGTATATACAAATGGATTTTATGGTTATGTGTGCATATAGATTTATGACAGAGACAACATGCTTGTCTCTGGAAAAGGAGAACTGGAAATTAAACACTTGCAAAAGTGTGCAAACTGAAGTCCTGAAAAACATTACGAGTTCAAAATGTTTTGCAATCTGAAGAGAAAACAGTAAAGATGAACATGCATGTTTTCTCTTACCCAGACACATACACAGGCCTCCTAATCAGCTCTGTGAAAACTGTTAACATAAATATCTCTTGGTTGCATTTTCGGTTCTGAACTAAAAACCTAACCATTTACATAATCTAAATTCTCCATTGATTTAGCAGAAGTGTGACTGCTACCATGCAAGGTTAGTGTGAAGTGCTGAGAATGTGCCACATTGCGTTAGGCAATCAGATTTTGTTGCTGTTTTAATGAATACATTCTGGAGAAGGCTATTACTAATTAAGCTACAATATGGCATAATCGGAGAGTGATAAGACGATGCTAACTTGATCTGAAGTACCCATCTGTAGAACTTTCTTTTTCAGAAGCAAAGCCCCGTTGTCACCATGCACTGGAGGGAATCTTTGGCAGTATTTCAATGCTTTACTGTGCCAAAAAGGTGCCTTTGGAAGATAGAAATAAATTAGAAGTGTGGGGATTCATTGTGATGTGCCTGTCACAGGTAGGTAACATGGGGACAAGTTGTTGTCCAATGTATTACAGCCTTGGATATGAATAGATGAAAAAAAATCCAAGCGCATGTTAAGCTATTCTCCATATGAATAACAGTTTCTAATTTGCTTGACACAACTCTAATAATTCTGGCAGTTTCTCCTTTCATAATTAACATCTTCATTTTGTTATGTTCTAAAGGTGTAATGTGTATTCTGGCTCAGAGGAATTCARCCTCTTAATTGCAGATGTGGGAAGTGGAGACAGCATGGGGAAGATGTGCTGGGAAGCTGAAAAGAACATTCCATCCATCTGAGTAAGCTGAACTATCATGCAAGCTTAGCTCATCTGGCTTACTGGTTATTTTCTGAGATATTCTTAAATAGATGAATTTCATCTAAAACTTGCCATATGCAAGATGTGTGGTTTTATATGTGGTCAGAAATAGATGTTATGTTTGTTTAGTATGTAGCTAACTATAGGCTAGACTATGCCTTTTATATATATGTACTATTGCTTTGGTATATATTAGTTACCATACGACACAGATGATAAAACTATCCCATTTCATCACTGTAGTATCACTATTAGCATGACAGTATTTGKGCTGTTACTGCTGAATTTTGTGAAGCTGGAAGCACAGGCACTTCACAGTCAATATCTCATCACTGTTAAGAGTATGGACACCACTCTAATGCCTTCAGCTTCTGGAGACCTTTGAATCTCATRTTGCCTTTCATTTTGCATATAAGCAAATCATAGAGGTAAATGCCACAGAAACATGGTAGTTTCCTGATGTAGGTTTGAGTACATGGTCCAAATCTAGTCAAATCTATCATTATTCCTTCTGAAACGGAAACTAGACCTGTGAAGAGCAGAAGTCTGTCTCTTGTCCTTTATCTGCAATGAGATTTGTCCGGTATGTCATGAGTGCTGGCTTTGGATCTACCTTGCAGCAGAGAAACTGGCTGCATGAATTATCCCCAGAATACAAGAATTGTTTTCTTCCCACAGCTTCTCCTATCTGTGTGACCTAGTTACTGGCTCAGAGTACACACAGAAAGACACTGGAATAAAAAACAGATATCTGTTTGAATAAAAGAAATTGATTACTGTTTTAAGCCCCTTATCATGTAGAAGCATTTCAAGCTACTCATCTCTAACAGTGAGATAACTATAAAAGCTTTTTCCTCCTGCCCTGCAATTTGACAGTAATGGAGTTTCAGGCACTTAAAATCACATCATATGTCTCTAGTTCACCTGTTGTAGTCTCTGTATCTCAGGCCAAAATGATTCAGACTTGAAGCAACAATTTATCTTGTTTGGAGGAGATGTTTTACAGGTTCTTTTAACTAATTGGTGCAATGTGGATATTTCAGATGGATTAGTTTAATTAATTGACTCTTGAATTACTATAGTATTTTGGGACAGCTGTGAGGAAAAGCCCCAGACATCACACAATTTGAAAAAGAGAACTTGTGCAAAGAAAACAGAAGAGCCCTTCAATCCCATAATAGTGCACTTGGTTAGTTGCGTTCCATATTTCCCAGAGAAACAAAAGGATTTTTTGGTTGTCCTTACATTCCCCAGAGAGCTGCTGGAGATATTTGTTATTGAATTAGCATATTCTCCCCTGCAACCTCTTGTTTGTGTTTTGCTCTATCCTGCAATTACACATCTGTTTCTGATCCAGCAATTGCTTGAGTGTGATGCAGAAAGCAGTACTGTGACCTCACTCACTGTGTGATCAGCTAGAACAAGAGGTGAGAATGACTGGAAACTGAAAATATTAGAAGATAGAATACAATTTTGGCATAGCATTGCTGATAGGAATGACTTGGAAACTAGAATGACAGAACATATCAAGGTATGAGATGTTTTCATTCATTGTACAATGTCCTCAACCCCTTCTATTTGGGTGAAACCTTTTCAAACCTCCCCTCCAAAAAACAATAATAGAGAAGATGTGGGAGGAACCCCTTTAAGCTAGTCAGTAGCTCATCGAAGACGCTCATGAATGAGTGAGACATGGGCATGAACCTTTGAGAGCGGAGACTTGAACTTGTGTCTCCCACATTCTAGGTARATGCTCTGGCTACTTGAGTTAGTTGTCCTGTATTGGCCCAGTGGACAGTCCATCCTATGTATGAAGCCACACAGCTGGAAGAAACTGTACCTATAGRGCTATAACATTTTGAACTATGTCTCTCAAATCCTGTGTGAACACCTTTCTTTTAGGTTATTGAGTGCTCTGGYTGTAAGACACATTAATCTTTATCTGACCGAAAAAAAGTTCATTACTAGTTCTAAATGTTGATTTTACAACATTTACAACAGTGCAGTTCAAGTGGAGATACAGCATAAATGAATAAYCCCCAAAGTATGTGGGAGATTATTGTCCAGCATATGCAACTGGATGGCTTTTGCCATCTTGTCTGGAAAACTGTAATAAAAATAAATAAATAAATAAATATMAAATGGTATCTTTGTCTGTTTGCTCAGGAAGTATCATTCAGCATGCACAGGTGTGGCATAGTGTATTGCTGACATGCTAACATATTTCCATGGCAAAAGGAGAGGTCGTTTGTCTCTGTAGCTCCATGTGAAAAACACACCTTCCTTCCAAACCTTCCATCTGAGAGCTTTTCACGTTTCTTTTCTAGTTGCTGTTTTCTTCAACTGAAGAGGAAAATGCAGCTGTTGGATGCAGCCTTGGGGAGCTACCCATCTACTTTTTGGCAAATTTCATCATTAAAGGTGTGCCGGATGCAAAGGGTCAAAGAGGGCTAGGATGCTTGCTTCCCCTTCCTCCTCTGCCTGCAGGTAAAAAACAAGCTCTGTTAATCTGAGAATTTTTTACATAGATTCAGCAAACTAATATTAGGAAGATCCGTAATGCGTTTGGTATTACTTAATTTGACCTTTAAAATCATGTAAAGAAAATTTAAAACAAAGGGAAAGCAACAGACCCAGCTGTAAAATACTAATTTTGTTTTGCAGCTTCATTTAGATAAATTACTAGCGTGAGTTCCTAATAAAAACAAATGTTGGCTTGTGTCAAAATTAGTGAACAATTCTGATAACATGAGCAGCTATTTTTAGTTACATATTAATACTGTTCATCTTATGTCAAGTTATATTAAACTTAGAAGATACAAATAGGATCCATGCTGGTTATTTGTTTGCTTCAAAACATGCCTAAAACATCMCTTTTGCTTTGCGTAGTAGGTGGGATAAGTCAGTAGCTGAAAGGCAATTTATTTGTCAAATTTCAAACAGCAGTTGTGTATTAGTAACTGGTATGGCAGCAATAATTAGGGGAGCTGGCTGAAGCCAAGTAATTAGTGTAGAGAAGGGTCACCAGATAAAAGGAACAAGGAATCTATCCTTACAAAAATGTTTTCCATAACTGAAACTGATGTGCTTTGTTTGCTGCACTGCACAGTCAGATTATCAGCAGCTGCCAGGTATTCAGGCAGCCCTGGGTATTTGCTAATGTCTTTGAAGTGTGAATTTTTTGCAAGGCAGATACTGTTCTCTCTCAAAGGAAGTATGCTAGTAGCTATCTGTTAGCATCTTTTGAATGTTTCAAGTACCTAAACTAGAGGAAGAAATCCTGCCTGAGAACATAAATGACCAGGGATGTGTCATTTATTGTGAATAACCAAAGCACAGCACTGCTGGGCAGTGCTTTGTCCTTTTCCTGGGCTTCTTTGTGCTTCCAGTGTATTACTGTGACGTGAAGTATACTACCTCATATTTATCCCATACTGTAGATCCTGCAGTTTTTAAGGTAAAATTATTTTATTATTTTGTGTAAACATATTTAAATACTTTTGTTCTGACATTTTCCATGGGAAAATGCTGAATCTTCCTTGCTTTATGAGGTAAAATAGTCTAGTCCCAGTCAGGTACTATATTCCAGAGAAGAAAATAGAAGAATCTATTCAAAAACTTCATATTTCTAGTTGACAGTAATCTTAAAAATATATATGGAGACTCAGCTGGCAGGATCCCTATAAAACGTAGCTGTCAAAACCTCTTCCACTCTGTAAGATGAACAGAGACCCCATTCTGTTGGTTATATGACACTGATATTTTTCYACCTTATGCACAACACAAATGTGCGAACAAAGCGCAGGTCTGAATTCTAGTCATTCATTCGTGATCTGTTATGTGATAGAAGGAAAATGTGCAAACGAGCATGTCAGTTTTTCATAAAATTTAATGAAAAAGGTGAGTAATGGAATGCCATTATATAATGTGATGCATATAGGGGAAGAGTGCTAGTTCTGCCCTATGAAAAATCAGGTTTCACTGATGTAGATTTCACCTGATGTATGGAAACAGCAGTTCTTCTATTTTCCCAAGAATGATAGATGCCCTATACTGTAGTCAGTCTTAGTGAATTAATTCTTATTTATTTGGATTGTAGAGCACTGTGTGATCTTGTTAGCGCAACTGTATGTGGGAGCTCAGACATGAAGTAGTATTGAAGGGATGTTGCCTATGTGCTGTGGAGCAGGCTGTCTCATTGCTCACTACATGCATGGCAGCTCAGCCTGATGCGAGTTGCTCAGAAAGCCTGTTACCTTCTTGCACAGATATTTGTACATAGCAAGAAGGTGATGCTATCCTGGTGAAATAATAACGTTTTTGCCAGGTAGTTGGATAGAAATGGATTGGTACTAGGTTATTTGCTGAATCTATAACTTGTGGGTATTACAGTAATGAAAAATATGTGTGCAAAGAAAGGTAAGATTGCCTTAAATAAGCAGATGGAGATTTCTAAAGACCAGTTAGGTACCCAGCTTCCTTCAGAAGTTGCTGGGAGTTGAGCACCAAACTCTGATTTTTATCAAATAAAAAGTCTCTTGCCAGTGTTTTTTGCCTGAACTTGAATAAACTATTTATTATTAATTGGACATGTTGGGATGCAGAATGGGGAGGAAAATTCAGATCACTTAATCATTTAAAAACAGAGGTTTACCTGAAACTCACATCAGCCAAGAATGAAACTTTGTGCATACTAGCTCCTTTCTGTTTTTCCTCTTTTCCTATTTGTTCAAGAACAGTTGCAGTCAAAAAAGCAATGAGAGCAAGTATCTAGATCTTTTTATGGTAGGTCTTGGCTGGTTACATCAGTGTTCAAACATACTCTTGACTGTTTAACTTCTCATCTTTTTAAGTGTCTAATGTTTCTATTTCAGTATTCCCTTCAGTGATAGACACTGAGAATTTTTGTAGAGCCAAAAATAGTTGCCATTTAAAATCTGCTCTCTACAACTGTTGCATTACTGAGATGATAAGAGTAGTTCCTGCAAATTGCAGTTCTCTGTATCATTCAAACTATGTATTCAATATATGTTTGAATATGCTCCTGTACAATTTGCAGTCTTGATGCGTATGGATAGCCTTTCAAAAGTATGGTTTCCATTGTGTGTGTATTAGGTAAGCATTGTAAGAAACACAGTATAGTTAATGAAGTTTTGAGCCTTTTCAGACTAGAACAGTTTATTGGKATCTTCATTTAGTCATCTCAATGATTACTCTGTATTACTATGAATTATATAAAGTTTCTTTTTCTTCTAGTGCAACATAAGTAAGAAGGAACACAACATAAGCAAAAATCCAATTTTAATTGATTTTTTTAGTTTAGTTCAGCTTAGTTTAAAGCGTAGAGAATAAGCTTTATAATGATTCTTTTCTGCTACTTTTTTGTTTTCAGTGCCTCCCTTTTCCAAATTCTAGATTTTGTCAACAAATAGTAGCTCTGACATTAAGTGCGTTGCTAGAAACATTTAGCATGCACAATTAAATCTCTATTTATATCAATTTTTCTTTACATGGGAAAAGTTTTTTTTCAGCTCCTCATTATTTTAAAGCAATTTACAGAAAAAAGGTATCATTAAGAGAATTAGGTTGATGGCATTTGGGGTGAGTTGAATGCACTGTTAAGCAAATCAGAAATTAGTGTAAATTTCTTTCATTTGACTTCATTTGCTGCGAATCAGATTTTATATTAATGATAAAAACAGGTCAAACTTTTATAAAAATTGAGGTCTTTTTGTATGGTTAAACTGAATAAAAGTGGCAAGAGAGGTGAGTTGGGGGGTTCCTGACATAAGCTGGAGTAATATTAATAATTGCATTATCTCTTGAAATTAAGATGCAGTCTTGTCTCAGAGCATATCACATATACATAAAAGCCTTTCCATGTAGCAGAAACAGGGCAAAGTCTGATTTGTGAATGTCAGCAGCACGTAGGATGACCTAGGTGAAACTGTGGATATCCTCATTTGCCCTGGTGCCATTAAGATCATATTCCATTCCACAGAATGCAGAACTGCCTACTATGCTTTTAAAAAAGTGAAAGAGAAAAACAAATGGATGAGATCAATCTAGCCTGATAAATGGTAATATTTATTCTGCTACTTCTCCCCTTCTCAGTTACAGCTGTATGTCAAGATGCTCACTGAGTCTTTGATATAGTGTAACATCACTTCTAGTGGGGGCATCACTGGCCCTAGCACTTTTCAAATAGTTGGCTTATTTGTATTAGAGAAAGGCACAGTACCTGGATCATATAATGTAAAGTGATAAATATATGTACAGTAGGAGAGAAAGAAGATGTAATTAAAGGCCCCAGTTACTTGTATACCTAATATATGCCTAATATTAGTTAGAGTATTCAAGGCAATAAATTAAATGTAATTAGCACATTTGGCAGTGGTATAGAAATGCAGCTTGTGGCTATTGTAACACCCAGAAATATGGAGAAGTTACTGCTGACAGAAAACAATGATCAATAGCTAATGTAGAAGGAAAAGAGAAAGGAGAGTTTCAGGAGAAAAACAAGAGCTCAGAACATCCCTGAAATTTTTATATTTGGAGAATCATATTAATGATTTTTGGCTGGTTGCAGCAATGTTCTACATCAAAATATTTTTGTGTCAGAAACAAATGTAGTATCTTCTGTGTAAATGATAATTTTATATTTATTCAAATGTCTTTTGAATTCTACTATGTTAAACCATAAATAAGGCCCTGAACAGTGAATGTGTTTGACAGTTTGTGTTGTATACTGCTTCAACTTGCAGTCTCTTCATCGGAAATCAGCAAAAGCTAATGGAGGTTTATGCAAGAATACCTGGGAGCAGCGCATGGCATTTTTTTGTTGTTGTTGTCTAAAAAGATCCAAAATGTCTTGGATGTTATGGGAAAATATTAGGAGGTTCTGAAGAGCTGCTGAATAGTCTGAAGATTTCAGCAGGAGTGTGAATGCTCACAGTATATATGGATTAACAGTACCAAAAACCTAGCTCATTATTGTTCCTTTTAGCTTGACCTGAGAGAATGGGATTCCATGCAGGAGGCGAGATAGGAGATAAGATACAGAAAGTGAAGCAGAGGACAAGTTTCATGTTCAGTATCTCCTAATCAAAGGCAGCCAAATAAAGTGTGATTGTTTCACCTTATTTTCCTCCCCATGCTTTTTTTGGATGTGATCAAATAAGAATTCTGCCATCTGCTTTCTCACTGTAAGACAAAGATGTACTGTGATTTGAGAATGGGATGCAATTTCTACTAGAAGATTAGAAAGCATATCAATACTTAAACAGTTGTAAAATTAAAAGGAAAGAAAAACCAAAAGAGATGAGAAAATAACTGATGAATTGATAGAATAATCTTACTCCATAGCACAGTTCTGTGTAGCTTAAAGCAACTTTCTTCACCTAATATCTGTCAAATCCTATCAGGAATTTAAGGTGACATTATGAAGTCTCCAGATATATTTTYGTGTCATTTAGTTGATTTGTGTCATTTATAAATTGCGTGTTTGTAAAATCAATGTTCTTCACTGTGTGTATTCTACTACACAAGTGTCAAAGTTTGTGCTAGAAACAATAATAGCAATTCATAACTGTTATTTTGTCTTACCACCATCTTATTAAAAATCCTTCTTCATTTTCCAGCATACTTGGTATAAAAGATTAATGAGATACATGAAGATACATAAGGTGAGTCTTCTTTAATTCTGCCTAATGACATCTCAGTTCTTTTTTAAACATGAGGTAAAAGGCAAAATGAAGTACTAGAGAAAGTGGAATTGTTCTATTGCTTGTGGCAGTTAAATCCAAGAGAAGGACGTTCACTGCTGGTACAAATGAAGGACAACTCAGGACCCTACCCTCTGAGCTGGGCCCTCCTTGGACAGGTGAGCTGAACCGTGGCCAAGTGGTACTGCTGCAGATCTGCCCTTGCTGTGAACACAACTCAACCCTTAATGTCTGCTAGGTACCTTCTGCCTCCTCAGGTGGAGAACAGGCAGCTGAACAAAGTGATGTGCTGAACTCGCACAGTCAATAACTATTCACCAGGGCAAGATAAATCCATAAAACTCCATTGCTGTTGAGTACTAAGGCAARATCTGCACCAAGGTTTCCAGAAGTGGCTATATATTTGTGTTAGACACTCAAGTGGCATGATAGATGCAGTGTAAAGATCTCAGTGGATGCACTAATTACATCTTGTAAAAATTTAGAAATCCAGAAGAATGTCTGTTGCCCTCAGAGCCCTTGGCCTCAAGACAGAAGTTGAGTTGGAGGACTCCTCCTGAGGACTGATGATTTTTAACTGGTTTGAGCCATTCAAAGCTGTTTGGTTCTGCAGATTATGCACAGAGAATAAAATCCTGTRATCTTTGCAGGAACCACAAAAGAGATGTTTCTGAGTATTTAATCAGGACAGCCATCTTCCATGCAGAATTCAAGACGAATGGTGTTTTAAATTTGTTTTACTTTACAGATCAGTTTTAAACCTTGATTTTTATTTTTTTTTTTTTTTTGCTGGGCCATTAAGTTAGGAAAAGCAACTGTAACTTTTCCATTTTTGACTATCTATTGGAAATTCATTTAATCTTTCAAGCTAAACATGCATTATGAAATTTTACATATATTTTCTTTTATTGTAAATGTACAGTAAACCTGCCACATAATTGATCAAATAAGGATGTTTTTCTGTGAGTAACATTCCACTACTAAACTAACATTTTTTAGCATCCCCTGATTAATACTTACTGTAGAGARTTAGGTTGATTCTTTGAACAGCTCAAGCTCTCGAAATTTTCTCAGCAGTGTGTTTTGAATCTACTAAGTTGTAGCAAAGCGAACCCTAGGTCAGAGTCAGAGGAATATTCGTATGGTTTAACTAAGGATACTGGTACTGGGAAGGTAATTTTCTACAATAATCCCAAGAGTGATCTCAAAAGCAAAGTAGATCAGCAGAGCAAAGAGTTTTGATTTGACTGAGAAGCCTAAAAGGTTTATTCAGTTGGATAATCCAAAAGCTTCTAGGCTTTTAATTTGTTACTTTCTTTTCATATATATGATGGCTGAATTTCTGCTCTCCCAGAAGCCACATCAGTTATTTCTTTCTCATTTTCCTAGACTAGTAGAGTTCGAAGATGCCTGCATTATTACAAAGCACCTCTAAAATAATGTGTCATCTCAAAGTATTATTGTGGTGTATTGGCTTAACCACAAGTGTACTTTTAAAACATTGGTAGCTTACACCACAGGGTAAAATGTTTCTCAGTTGCATCTTACGCAGTACAGATTTACCCATCTGCTGTTGCAGAAGCTGCAAAATAGGGAAAATGCTGTTCATTTAGGGTTTTATTGTTGCTTTGGTTTGGATTGTTTTGCTTCTGTTCTTGGAGACTTTAATGTAATTTAACACACAATCAACAGTACACAGTACTTGTTTTGAAGAAATGACATAAAGAGCTCATCTTGGGAATGCAACTGTATAATTAAGGTTTCAGTTCTTTTGCTGAGGACTTAAGGAAAATGGTTAGGTTATCTTTCCCATTGTTGGTCWGTTGACTATAGCATTGCTAGCCTAGGACAAAGCACTGGGCAGGTGTCATAATTTCTATTCATCACACATCTCGGACAAAAATGGATCTCTACTGCTGTTGTGCTCTGCCAGCTAACCTTCCTTCTGCAGTCTGAGCTTTCCTGATTTGTTGGTAGATTGCTAAATGCTCAGACTGATGATGAGACAGTATTGGTGCAGCTGCCACCATCAGTGTTCATGACTGCATTCAGTGCATCAGCCTCCATGCCCAAATATCTGTTGGTTTTTGACTGAAATACACTCTGAGCTTCTCCAAGCTATTCTTATAATGGCCTTTAAAGGTCAAAGAGAGGACATACAAACATGGCATTTCAAACCAAGTTTGGTTCTGGCAAACTGGATTACTCTGTGACAATTGGCAAATGATACAGGCTTTGAACCTCGTATTGTCATCAAGATAGTGGTCTAGTATCTGAACATAGACAGCTAATTCACTGCAGCTTCATAGGTGCTAACACTGCTGCTTCTCATTAAATGTCTTTTTTCCATCCATAGTTAGCTTAACTCCGTCTGCTCTAAGGTCTGTATAGTTGAGATTAATTAAATAGCTGACTTTCAAATTCAAATAGACTTTCTTCTTAGCTAGGCAAACATTTTTAGGGAAAATAAGATGACACATTATTCACTGATACTGATATCCTGATGTAGTTTGTAGCTGTAGGTGAAACTGTTCTGTTAAACACCAGCTAAAAATAAGAGCATCTTAGCAAATATTAATACATGATAACTTGGTAAAATGAGTTGTTTACAAGTTTTATGATGGCATACAAATGAATATATATCACTAGGGAATCTTATTTAGGAAAATATTGGCCAAATCATTACCTGGGGCAAGTTCTCCGCACCTTTCTCCAATGCATCTGAGTCCTTACAGCAGTTCTTTGTGAGCAGTGTCTTAACAATGTGACCACCTTCATGCTTAGCTCAGGTCAGTACCCTTTTTGACAGTTTTATTAAGCTGTCCATTTTTAGTTATGCTGTGAAATCAAAAGTTACCCTGATACCTTTGGTACCTTCACATTAACATAAGTAAGTGTTAGTAAGTACTAGGCGACATCTGGCAAGGCTGATTCACTGGCTGCGAGGYTTCAAGGCCTTAGATTAGGAAAGACTATCTTGCCTAATTTCCTGATTGTAAAAACAGAACATAAGGAATAGCTGCATCTTCTGATTGTGTTTTTTTTAGACAAAAGTACTTCTTTACTTATTTTTTCTTGTAGTTTATAAGCTGTTTTCGTTTTCCAGCTTTCTGCCATGGGTCTTGTAAGATAAATGTTCATCTCATAGTCAGCCTATCAGTTCTGTTTTACTTTCACATGTATGATTTAATGGCTTTCCTGATGACCCAGCATAATGTCTAGTTTACTTATTAAAAAAAAACTCATAAGAATAGACCCGAAAAGCGAGCCCCTAAAACACACTCACACACATATACATATATGTGYACACACATATATATATACAAACATACACACATATGTAAAATATTTTCAGCAAAACCACACCATATGATACCTCTGTAGGTAGACAGATATCTACCTAATAGATAACACAGATAACAGTGAGCTAAATAAATCATATATATTAAGCAGTAATAATTTTCAAAACATCAGTGATTGTTGTAGGGTTTTAATAGCCTCACTTGAGCTGTACTGCATAGTTAAGAGAAAATGTGATGAAGAATAAATCGTATGTTTGTATAGTTCAGATGAATAGAGTATGTCCTGTATTGTAATTTAATTTAAATTCTCAAATTTGTCTTTGTTTTTCCAAAAAGGGAGGAGGACAGAATGAACAACTGAGAAATGTGACATTGGATAAATAACATATTTATGGCTGTATCCAGCGCTCTACCTATCTCTCAAGCCTGCAGCCTTTCTTTCCTGTAGAACAGCATACGGCCTGTCAGCTGTTTTGATGCCAACTTGTTAAAAACTTTGGCTACGATGTTGCAATAGTAAGCTGGTAGGTGTTAGAAAAGGCCTGACAAATTTGGTACCCTGATTTTACCATCAAAGAAATGAAGCATATAGAGTTTGTCAGCCCACTTTTGGGGCAAATAACCTGAAGATATTAGGTAGGAATGGATTAAAATGCATCTTCTTGACTTGATTCTTGTAGGGAAGTCTTCRCATACCTGCAGACAATCTCTCAGAGCAGCTGTCTGTCTGGTAGGATGCTGGGAAAAGGAACAGAGGGGTGTTGCTCTTGCTTCCTAGAGCTGACATGTTGAAGACAAAAATTGAACGCATATAATGGAGAGCATCACATGGGAAACACAAACTTCCAAAGCAATTTTAGTAGTAGGCTAAATTCTAGTTCTAAAAATGGTATTTGAATGGAAGGACAACATAATTGCAGATTATAGGCATTAAGTCGCAGCGTAGAGCAATTTTAGTTGTCTTTCAATATACATCTCTTGTCAGACTGTACTTGAAGGCTCTGCTCAACGCACCAGTTCTGGGAGGATGGAGATGATTCAAGGACCAACTAAAATGATGAAAGATAGGATAAGATTATGAGGAAAGATTAAGGAATTAAATATGTATAGCCTAGCTGCATGATGACTTAATGAGATGAATAACTTTTTATGAATATTTGAAGGTTGCAAATACCAAGGATTGGAAGAATTATTCAGTATGACACAGAGCAGAATTACTAGGAGTAGTGGGATGATACTAAGAAAAAGTAAATTTTCAAACACTCATGACACTATTTGATGACATTTGCAGGTAACTGGAAAACAAAGTCTGTCTACATGGAGATGACAAGAATGCCTTAGATTTATGGAGAGCTTTTCAGTAATAGGTTCCCAGAGTCTTTTTACAGATCAACTGCAGTTCTTACTGAAATGCAACCAGCTCTGAGGTGGAACTCACCACTAAAACACACAGCAGCATTACAGACAGGCAGGAAAGCAAAATTAGTATCGTATCGACTTGCAAAAGAAAGCTAACAGATCTCAACAACACTGAATTTTATGCCTGTCATAATCCTGGTCTTTTGTCAAGAGGCTTGAATGGACCGTGCCTGGAAAGTATCTGCAAAACAAGGGGAGGAAAAGGGCACAGTGAGAAATGTAAGAAAAATCCCTTTCCTTTCTCAAACTCTCTTCTGGCTGTTGGATAGCTGAACGAAGAGGAGGGAAGGTGTGTTCTGTACTCTTCCCCTTCCACTCATACTCCTGTTCTCTCATCCTGTGGGGATGAGCCTGGTGCTGACTGTGACTGCCCTTTATCTCTGAAGGTATAGAGAGGGAGCCATGTTTCTTAAGGATCTTGGAGCATGGCTAAGAATCAGTTTCTAAGGTGAAAAGTGGTGATGTTTTTCTCTGCATGTGAAAGTGGTATATGGTAGGTGGAGCTGGAGAGGACAGAAGAAAGTCCTCTTGGATCCGAGTTACACACCATGGTAGATTTGCTAACTGAAGACCAGATGAGCTAGATCTACTTGGAAAAATGCCCCATTAACTTAAGGTAGCAATAAAAGGACTTAAAAGTAGGTGAGACTGCCTAGTTTGTTGCATCCAGTTCTGCACAGTCATAGGCAAACATGCAGTAGGATGCAGTCTAGAAGGCTTTAGAGAACATCCAAAGAAGTATTTGGGCTTATGAAGTGCTTATCATTTTCATTGTGTGTTCATATTTATATATTTCATATAATAATGATTATTAATAAGGTCTGCATTCATATAATAGCAATAAACTTTGAGTACGCTTCAGTCAATGTCATGAACCCTACCGTGCAGATATCAGGAATTATATTGCCTGCATTGAGGAATTTATAGCTCTACACACCAATTACAAGTTGGAGAGACTTATAAAATATTTCCTGAAAATATCTTATAATAAGTAAAGGTAGAAAGTCTCATTCATTCAGGTAATTGATATCTATATCCAAATAGATCATTAAATCGGTTGTGGAAAACAGACTTGAGAAACTATAATCCTTACTGCATTGCATCCCCCTACAATGTATGGCTTGCCTTGTTATCTTTTTATTTTGTTATCTTTTACCCTTTATTTTGTTATCTTTTACCCTTTTTCTTAGATGATCTAAAGGAGAAAAATTGTTTTCAAAATAGACTTAATCCTCATTTTAGGAATCATTTATATTTTAAAATCCAAATGTTATACTGGCTGAGCACCAAACAGTTATTTTTCAATTACTTTCATTCACTTTCTCAAAGCATTTCTTATTCTAKGTAATTTGTTTTTATACTGCATACAGACTCGGAAAATGCAGAGAGGTCTTTTTATTATTAGCCTTGAGCGATGACTCTAAGTTAATCAGCATCAACTTAATGTCTGTAAGTTGGCTGAAAACAAGAAATTTCTGAAGAATGTTTGAATGGCAGTGCAATGGAGCACAATACTGGGAGTACAGCTACGATAGGTGTCTGAAATGTCTGCTTTCGCCTTTTCTCACCCTCTTTTGTTCTGTGTCCTTGGGCAAATCAGTTTGTTTCCTTTGGACTTGCATGCTCCTGCTGTGTCCCTGGTAGTGTCAGTCTCACTATGCAAAGTGCTAAAATGTTAGTTTCCCGTGGATCTGGCAYGGGAGGGCACAGCCAAGCCGAGGACTGGGGTCTGTTCCTCATTTTCCTGAAGGTTTAAACTGAAATGAAACCCAGCTTTGGAAATCACCACCTTCAGCTCTTCAAATGAAATTTACTGAGGGAGAGGATATTGTCTTGCTCTCTAAGAAAATTAGGTTCATACATTAGACAAGAAAAATTGGAAGTAGCCATTAGGATCTTCTCTATTGCATCCTGATGTAAAACCTAAAAAGAATATAAGAAAAGCAGAAGAAATGTACTCATTAAATAACCAGTACAGCTAGGTGTTGACAACACATAATAGGATACAGACATTTCAACTAAAACCCCCCAAATTACTTCCAAAAGGTAGGTATCATGGGTTAATTCATTTCATGGCTGAAATTGCCTCCATGCTTCACACTAATTAAAGTCCATGATATTTGTTGCAACTGTCAGCTGGTATATTTTTTTTTAACCATCTGATAACTGCTACTGTATTGAATGAATGGATGATCTTTTGATTTCTTTCTATGTCCGTGTCAGCTGTTATACTAACAGATACCCTTTCTGACTATTTCATCAAAACCCGAGCACTGAAAGGTTGCAGAGGATTTAGTCTGACTTTGTGCTGAAGCCAATAGAATTTTTCCATTGAATTCCAAGGTCTTGGACTGAAATCTATTCTGAAAGCCTCTCCTAACAGAGTAAGGCAGTGGTTAGCAATTTTTCCCCTTTTAATCTCTCTTTTCTTAAATCTCCTTTCTGCCTGTTACAGAGCCCAGCTGTCCCTGGGCAAGTGAGCAGTTCAGGCCTTTGGTAGAAGGTGCTGTGTTGAACACTGAGGGCCCTGGTGGGTTGAGAACCTCAGTCACCATTGTGAAAAAGCTCCTGCACTGACAACTGTGCCCCATGTGGCCCCATCAGACTCTGTGAAGTTCCCATGGCATTTTCAGGTACTGTGCCCTTGCTGCAACCCCTTGCAGCAGTTCCCCAGTGACATCACCTCCACCCCTTCCCAGCAACAGTCCTCTCAATCTCCTCTGCTCTCAGAGCCTTCCCTTTCTGAAGGAATTCAGTAGACTAATTTCTACCCAACTATGTTTTAACAGTCAGGAGGTGATAAATAAGGTCTTCAGGATTTGAGTAAACATTCTGCTGCTTTACAAAACCATTTTATTGTAACTTCAAGCAATAGAAATAAGCTCTGGTAGCAGTCAAGAGTCAGTCACCAATTCTGCTTGCCAGCAGCTGCTGACGGCCACATTGATGCACATTTGGGAGATACACATGTGATTTTTTTTAACTGCAGTTTTTTCTTGGACCTTCTCAAATCTCTAGGTCTGCACTGGTCCAGCGATCACGTGCCAAGAGACACCATCTTTTCAGGTTTGACCTGTGATGCCTGGCAGGAGCACGGAGGAGGCCTGCATGGCAGGGTCCTCCTTGCTGAACCCAGCCACCAGGCAAGGCAGCTTATTGACTGACTGACTGCACTGAGTGAAAKGAATGGGCAATAAAAATAGACTCTACTTTGAAACGGGCATGGTGTGGGGAGAAGAATATTTCTACTGGACATGATGATGCTTCCATAACATGGCCAATTTTTGATGTATTTCTTTTGTCTTTAGAAAAAATAAGCAATCCTGCATCTTAACAGATTTGTCAGCAATGACTTCTTCTTCCAATATTTTGATGCCATTTTCTTGAACTGCCTTTATAATGGATGATGAATCTTTACATGCCCAGTGTGAGTTACTCAGAGCCAAAGCCATTCTGGAAATAGTCTGTCTGACACCCTTTTTATTGGCAAAGAAGCTATTTAAATGAGAAATCTGTGTGAGAGATGAACTAGCTGCCCCATGTGATGGCAAACGGAAGCTGATGAATTCTGCATGAGCAAACAGGTGACCTTTCTGCTTTCCACTCTAATTATTTTCCTGTCAGATGTTCAATTAGAGTGACAGGGTCCCAAATTCCAAGAGATCTCTGTTTTGTCTTAGAAGATTAAAGGGTGGCAACTATTTTCACTATGATTATCATCATTATCTCTGGGAGATTTTATACTTCAAAAGTCAAAGTCATAATAGCCCAGCTCACTGCAATTATTTGCAAATTGCCTTAATGTATTTTCCAGAAACTCTCTTTGCACTGTGTAATTTATTTATTTGCTAAGCCAATAGCACATGAAAATGTAAAATGTCTGTGAATCAATATGAAGCCAATCTGACATGGTAACTTGAATAGACTTTGTCTGCATTCCCTTTACCCACCAGTAATCTTACATATTTTTTCTTAAACTGTGTTTCCTCTATGTGTTCTCTTTGGTAAAATAGCTTAAAGAATTTCTCTTTTTTGTGTGAAAATTGAAGAAAATTGAAGAAATTTCTTCATGTTGCAGTAGTTCTCTATGCTGATGGAAATGTTTGTGAAAACATTGCATTTAAACCCATAGAAGAGAATATTCACAGGTACGAAAAATGCTGAACTTCTCAAAACATGCATTTTCACTGGAAACATGTTTCTAAAGAGTCAAGTGTGACCCATGAAGGAACAGAAATAGTACTGTACAACCAATATGCTGGAAACTACCTAACAGGCCTCCATTTTTCTCTGTTGCAGAAGCCAACGGGTCTTAGAAGAGCAACAAATGTATTCTTCTGTGACATAGGAGTCAGGGTTGCTTGAATCCCGGCTCTGTCTGTGTTGCTGCTTCATGTTGCTGATGGTGAGTATAGAATGAAGAGACAATATGCCCTATGTATTCAGTTGAACACGGTCAATTGAAACTAACCCAAATAGCTTCTAAAATACATTCAGCTAATTGTTTAGGACTAATTTACAGAGCAAGAGTTGCATTGCAATAATTGTGAATAATGAGTAAACCATGAAAAAATGATAAATGGCTTGCAGACATTTTGTGAACAGAAAATGGGGCTAAATTCATTGAATAAATTAATTGCTATGGATTATTCTCCCAGCTTTAATCTGCTGCCTGCTAAAAGAAGCCTGTATAAATGTGAAAACTTGTCCACTGCTTTCATTTTGAAATGATGCTGTTTCACATTGAATAGAGAAGAGATCAGAGGCCTGAAAGGGAATTTACTGTTTTATAATAATGTATCATGCTTGTAACACAATGTTCACCTTCCCAATTTTACCTATCCTTTGGGATGGGACAGTTTTATAATCCTATCTTATAAGGGAGAAGCAGATGGAGAGCCTGCTGGGAAAATTTTTCCAAAGGCCACACATTGTCTGTCTGGCAGATTTCAAGTTGGAATTTGGGATTTTGCAATCTCTAGATGATGCTTATGATGTTTTTCTATTTGAACACTTCCTCTTCCTGCAAAATCATTCGTACTGGGAGAAAACAACTCTAAGCTGATTTGAGATTTAGCCAGTCAAAATGAGGAGGAAGAAAAAAAAAAAGAAAAAAAAAAGGAAATGAGCAGCCACGTCTTCCAGTCCATTTTAGAAGAGCAATCCTCGTAAAGAGGAATTATATTTTAAGAACTAGACAGATTGTCTCAGATTTAGTATCTTAGAGCACAGCAGTGAAGGCAAAACATTTTTCTCTAAGATTACCTGACAGAGTCTTATCATTACCAAATGACCCTGATTTAGAAATGATCTGTTCATTTATAAGTAGCTCTTGCTTCTTAATAGTTCAGGTTTTTCATACTGCTATTAGTATTAATTAAAATAGACCTAAGGTCTATGATTTTACTTGGTTGAAATTTCTGATTTAAAATGTAATTTCCAGGTCAATCCTCACATTTTATAAGCCTCTAGTAGCAATTTATATGGATCTTAGACCAGAAGGTCCCGTCAGGTGCTGAGCACGGACAGTCTGTAAAGCTGTAGCTTTTGGCAGCCTTTTTTTCCCCAGTTTGATTTGATGTGGCCAGGGGCTTTAACGGGATGTCCTTGAGCTGGAAGTCCTGTGACAGTCGAAGAGCTTAGGACAAACTCTCTGCTATTAATAGAGCTCAAAGTAGTATCTCTCATCTCAGATTTGTGTGTTGTGCAAGTCATATCTTTGAGAAAGCTTTGGCTCCCCTGTGTACAGCAAGTGACATCTCCTTGCTGCTGTTATTTATAACACGAGGCCTTTGCACACTGCCTGACTTTGCATAGCTATAGTAAACAAATTGGTAAGTCCTTTCCCATTTAGGCTCCAGTCCCAAGCGAGCTGAACACTGCTGTAAGCCAGCATAGCCGTGTGGGGATGCTGTTGCTGGAGAGGTTTGTTGAACAGAGTACAATTACTCCATCTGCCTTGATCATATCTGCTCAGTTTGTCAAAATASATTTTTCCCCTCCATTTGATAAAGTTTAACAGAGCAGAACAGAAATCTAAATGTTAATGTTAACCATAAGGTAACAGAAAGGGGGATCTAGTGGTATCAGTCACAGGAAGCAGACTGGAGGGCCCCAAGCTCTTTCCGTGCTCCAGGCGAGTGTCTGCTGCTCTGCCTTCGCTGGCAGCACTCCTGCACAGTGTCAGTTCCTGCAGCCAGCCCGCTGGGGCACTGCAACCCAAACAGTGCGCAGGACAGGGGCAGCCTTCCSCGCTCCCCCAGGCTGGGAATCCTCTTTATTGCAAATTTTAATGTCTAACAACCCCTACAGTATTAGAACTATTGGAACAAACAGTTACAAATTGTTGACCTGAGTATAATAATAGTTTTTGTAGCAGTTGTTGACTTCTGCAATGTGTCCTGTTTTGTATACCTTTCCATTCTTTTTCTTTTCAAAACACCTCTGTTTGCTGTCTTGAGATTAGAGTGTATTTCCAGTTTAATAAACTTATTTATCCAAATTTATCTAGCTCTGTTGATACCCATACTGCAGTCTAAACTTACCCGCTGTAGGAATTCTGATGTGAGAGGAGCATAGTCTAGTACTTCTAGTCTTGCGCAATGTCCTATATTGGGGTTGATTTGCTATTATGGAAGGTTCTTAATTCTCTTGTGCTGTTTTAGACATTAACTGTGAATCAGACTTACTGCATTCCCTTGAAATGACACCAACATAAAGAAATTAAAGTAAGCATCTTTTCCTGACATGCCTGAAGCCATAAAATGATTTGTATACAAATAAAAATGAATCTAAATAAATCAGAATCTTTTACTCTGTGTTTAGGAAGGTTAGACCTCAGACAGCAATGGCAGCAACACATTGTACTCAGTTTTGCAGACATAATGTCACTCTTTTATTTTATTATATAATACAGTTCACTCTAAATTACATTTTCTTCTTTTAATTTATTTGCATGAAAAAGATGGCATGGCATAAATCATTTTGTGTAGGTTGCTCTGGGTTATTTGCATTTCAGAGGTTGTTTTTAACTTTGTATTAGAAAGGAATTTGCAATCAAGAAGCTCTCGGAGGCATTTACTTTTCGTGATTGTTGATTCTCAAAAGGTGATAAATGACGGTCATTTTACTTAGGACAAACGTCCCAAAGTTTGTGTCTTTCTAAAAGACAAAGACTGCAAGTCAGTGAACCATGCTTACATCTTAAGAAATGTTTCCTCTTGAAAAAGCAGGACAGACTGGATCAGAATTTGGTCTCTGAAACCACCTGCTGGCACCATCCCAGCAACACAGACCTGCCTGCAGCAGGCAGCAGCCCAGGGGAGTGCTGTGGCCACAACCTCCAGGAGCGAGAGGTGCCAGTGGCACCTGGCTTTAGCCACGGCGATAAAGTGTTGCGGTGTATAGTGTTGTGTGGCCTGCGCCTTGTGGACATTTTGAGAAGAAAAAGAGGATTTTTTAGTCCCTAAGTCTGTCAATCCTGACACTTTCCAAAAGCTCTAAGTRTGCTTAAAATAGGACAATGCGTGGAAAAATATAATGCCAGGTCTGCATTTTAGAACTGCTTTTTTGGGGAAGGAGAAGGGAGAGTAGAGCTTACCATACTAAGTTTTTGTCTAGAAACTAGAAAGTATAATGATATTGAAGATCTGGGAATGTGTGAACAAGTTTTTCTGTGAAATTTTTGTTTTACACTTACAAAATGAGACAGCAGTGGGGACTCAGCAATTGCCAAACCTGACCTGAGATGTGGGCCGAGTTTTGCTCTGTTGTTCCAGTAAAAATTCCCTGAAGTGGCTATTACTGTGTATTTATGTAAAAGTAAGAGAGAACAGAACTGGACCCATGGATGCTGAGTCACCCGGTGTCTGCCTTTCTAGAATGGAGGCATTTGGCCTGCAGTCTAATGAAGGGAGCTGTTGAAGAACTGCCTCTGCTCCTCCCAGAGGAGAGCAATCAGGTAGGTTTGAGCAGCATTTCCTGCCTGAGTTTGCTCTTGCTTTTCGTTAGGGTGCTTGGTTAATGACATCTGACACAGATGCCACCAATGGCAACTGGAAGTCTAAGAGACTTTAATGAGCTTGCAGATGACTATTTCCTGCTCAAAAATGTGATGAGAAGCTGTATCTTAAATCTAATACAGCATGTAGCATACAGTGAACAAAACAGCAGAGTAAAATGTATTTTATTAGTGATGAATTGAGGCTGCACATGAAAGAACCCTTTAGGCATCTGACATATTAAATGCATTATATTCCCCTTCAGGAAAGGAAGTAGTCAAAGGGACAGGGCTGATGAACTGAGCTTATTAAATTGACTTGGCGTCAATGAGAATGGTATCGACAAAAAGGCTGTGGTATACTTCAAACACATTTACTGCAGTAATGAATTTAAAGCACTATTCTGGCAAAAAGTTGGAATTACTTTACAGGTTGATGCAAGATCTCCAGTGAGATGCTCATCATCTGAAGCTGAGCATAGTTCAGAAGTTGAAAGCAAAATGATGAAACGTTCACACGTTGTACAGCAAGCTGGGAACTGGAGAGCATCAAAGCTTGCTTCACCATGGGCACAAGCCAAGGGTAATGCAGCCGAGCCACAGCATGAAAGGCACACACTAGAAGAACGAGGCCCTTGTTGCCARTAGGACTGTGTTCACAGCTCTTAACAAAATGTGGGGAAATTGTTTATTCCTTCGTTATTCTCCTTACTGATTCATCTGGCCATAGCCTTTTGAACAGATTGCTTGCTGCTTTACTCAGCTTGCTGTCTAACAAGTCGGATCTGAAGTCAAGTGGTCCTTAGTGGTATACAAATATCCTTATAACTTTTGTAAGTTAGTTGAATCTTAATCGGGACTACTGCTAAGGTCTAGTGTAAAAAGCATTTCTGGAGTCCTAGGTGTCACCAAAACAGTTTTAACATGCTGACGTGTATAAGTAAACACGTTTTGCTTTCTGTTCTTACAGAGGACTGCTTCCATGTAGTTTTCTTCTTGAAAAAGCCCTTTGGGATTTGCAGATCCCTTAGAATTAGATAGTGTGTTCCAGGTTTTCCTATATCTGACTCTGACTTACTTGTGCTAGAATAACGATTTCTCATATTTGTTGTTTTATCTGTGCCTCTCCTCTTCTCTCCATTGGCAAGACAGCCATCTTAACTTCCTGTAATATCTTCTAATATATTTTTTACACTAGCTACTTTCATATTCTAATTCCATATGAAGGTCTCTCTCAGTATRTGAACTGTATGTTACTACCAGAAGTGCTTGCCTTCACCAAGGAAGCTATTTCAGTGCATTTCTTCATCACTGATCCCCAAAGACTGGGAATTGCAGGGGAAATTGGCAGATCTAATTTGATCTCTGTTTTGTCAAATGTATTCTTAAATGTGTGAAGATTTGTCCACTCTCTGCTTGTTACTAAATTCCTTCATGTTAAAAGGGACTTTTTGGTAAATGAAGGAGAAAGTATTGAATGAAAAATCATTTGCATTCTAAAGAATTTGGAGCTGGGAAGCATACAAACTAGTATGTCTAGTTAGCCTGTCTCCCTGAAGTTCTTCAGCATTTTCCCATGCACAGATTTAATAAAAAATGGATTTAGAAGCCAGTAGAAAAACTGAGATCCTCTAAGCTGTCAGTTTAGTAAATTGTGCTAATGTGGCGACTGTCCAATAAAAAATCTGAATCMTGTTTTTCTACAGTAGTTGTCTGCATGCAGGTTTACAGCCCAGGACTGTGCCTTCTCCTGTGTTTTTACAAGTGGTAACCCAATGCATGCTGTTCTTGGCCAAGGCCTCTGCACAGTGGGATAGAAAGAGCTTTGGACCCAGTTATCCACATGTTAGTCTCCGTGTGAGTAGCTAATTCCAGTTGTACTTTCAACAGTGTGAAGGAATTAGTCTTGTTTGCAACTTCTTTCCTAAGCAAGCACAGGATTCATAACAGAGCTGTGAGATAYAGCAGTTACATGGGCCCCTTGTTTCCCCAACCCACTGCTTTGGTGTAGTTTGGGAAGGTTTGTCTCTCTACTCCTAGGTGCCCGTGTTACACTGCAGCCCTGGGCTGCCTTCTGCACGTGCCCGTGCTGAGCAGCACGTTCCTGGTGCAGKGCTCAGCTGCTGCTGCCTGCAGCATAGCACCACTGGGTCCGGTGCTCTGCCTATGGCTGCCGGGTGCTACAGCAGTCCCACTAATGGAAAAAATTACATCATGAGTCTCATGTATGAGAAGGAAAATATCCCATCCAGGAATAGGTTTCTTGGCATGGTTTAGTAATGAATGAAGAACTGCCTTTGGCTGTTCTATGAGAACAGTTTTTGTGAGTTTTGTTGGTGTATTGGTTCATATGAGTGGCTTAGACTTAAGGCTTTCCTAACTGGTTCATAACTTCGGTAGTGTGGTAAACTGCAGCCAACTTTTCTGTGCTGGAGCCCAGCTCAGTCCCATTCCCTTCSTGTTATTTCCTCATACTACTCGTGCTTGAGGATATCAAGACAATCCATCAAAATGAATTGATGTATTTATKTATTGCCTAACATTATGATGCTATTTTGTAAAGAAAATAAGGAGGTGTTTAATTCTTTTGYGTTCACAAATTTGTATAAAGCCTTTAGAAGCATCAGAATAGGAGGGAGTGTCTTGGTTTAAGCTAGAGCAGATATATTACTCTGAGAGCTGCAGGAACTTACTCAGCAGTGTCTGAATACATTGGCCGTTTTTCAGACAGAAGCTTAGTGCTCTAAATATAAATCGTTGCCAGGAGGACTGAACTGAGTTTCTGACCACGTCMAGTTACCCTCAGTGAAGTCTCCAGAAGCTATTCATGAGGATATCACAAAAGAAAGGACTTTGGATTTCTGGGAGCCGTGACTATACATCTTATTGTGGAGAATACAGGCAGCAAGTACTAACGTTAATATATCTGTCTGTACCTGTTCGTGTCAATAGGCATATCTACCTTCTACCTTAAGCATATTATTATGCTTACGRTGTTTGTGGAGAATGTTTGTGGAGAGATGCAGGTGTTATTTTACTACTTTTCTAACTCATTTTTCTGTAGAATTAGTATTCACTAAATTGATGTGTATGCATTTTTGTACTTTGTGTTGCCTAGGGTTATTGCTCTTCAGGCTTTGATCTTATCAGATTTTGCAAGCTAAGCTGGTGGGAGCTTGGTCAGTACTTGGATGAGAAATTTGATAGGAATTTTGTAATATTGTGACAAGTAGTGCTTGAAGATGCCCCTTTTTCCTATGAGTCAGTACTGAACAAGTACCCCAGGATGGAGTCAGGGTTGTGGGGATGGTGCAGGTGCCATATTCAGAGGAGAGGGAAAATGTGCCATAGAAATTTCCTACAAATAGCAGAATGGATGTCTGGGCTAAAATCAAATCTGTGTAATTAATCCTGTATTCAAAAGTTTCAGTGAATATATGATTACCTTTCACTCTGTCCCAGCCTGTTGCTGCAGCACAGCTGTAGCATTTCAATGAAGGATGAAGCATTTCAGTGAAGGAGATTGGAGACTGGACAGATGTAGAGTTGTGATGCCAACAGCTACTTTTGTGTACGTGCGTGGTACAATGTGCAAATACATAAAACATGCCTGTGTGAATTCTGGYGAGTTAGAAATCTGTGATACTTCCCACTTGACTACAGGCAATCGTTGTTTTCATAGAGGCACTACATCTAGGCAAAGAGCCCTCAGGGCAGCATGTGCTGCTGGCTGTGAGCTCCGTGCAGGGAGCCCCGTGCCCATGGGAGCCGAAGGCTCCTGGACGCCTCTGCACTGGTGCAGGCATCCATTAGCCTCGTGAGGGGCAACTCCTGGTTCAAAAGTGGGGGAACGCCAGTGGCACAGAGCGAAGGACTCTCCAGTGCTACCAGGGGACTTACTTCTTCAGCTACATCAGTATGGAAATGCAGAAAACTGGCCATCATTTTGAAAACACTTTGGGACTCATATAGCAAAGTTCTGCAAGCAGTGTCTCTTTTGCCATTAGAGAGTGACCCCTTAATCACATGGAAAAGTAATCACTCACATGAGTAATCCTGTTGACACTAGCTGGACTAGATGCTGCATCTTTATAATTTAGCAAATAACTACTCAGCTGTTTAAAGCATAAATAGTTCTAATTTGTGTAGAAATGCCTTCCATTTCTATCTCATTCATTAAAGAAAACATTATATAATTATCACTTAACATATCCTGGATAAGGAAGATTTTAAGCAGCATAACACAATAAAAAGAATGAATCTTTTTCCACCAATCTCAATGTGAATTCCTAGTGAATATTTCCCATATTCATTTTTTCACCTAAACAGTAAAATCAAGTTGAATCTAAAACTTTTTTGTTTTCAAGATTAGACGTCATCAGTGATTTTGAACTTTGTTTTGAACTTGTGGTCTTGCAGAACTGCATGGGCTTATATAASTCCACTTTACTCCTGCTGTTAAATACATAGGAAGAGCTTTCCTTGTTAAGATACTAAAACTTTAAAAGAACTCCGAATTGAAACATTTTTTCCTTTAAAAAATTGTGCTAGTTGCAATTCATGGCATAATCTCCTGAGTAGCAAGAGTGCTAGTATAAAAAGAACTCTCTGTAATGGCACAGGAAGAAAAACTGTGAACTCTTGACAGATTGATGACTTCTTCTCCATCTAAATCTTTATAGTTTAGCACATCTATTTTCTTTTCACGGATATGTTTGTTTGCACTATATCATCTAACCTAATCTGTAAGGGAAGTATCTGTATCCTAGAGCTATGGGACATTTATACTCTTCACTTGTCACCAAGAATAATGGAGGGGAGAGGTAAGATAATTTCAACCATATTAAAGGCTGAGAGACAGCTGTACATATTTTGATTATAGGACACTCACAATGAATATGCTGAAATGCTTATGTAACATATTTGCTGAAATTTTGCCTTCTTTTATGTGCTATTTCCTCTTTTTTCTCTGTTCCACCTCTGAGTGAGGTCTCCTGGTGGTGGTCTAGGACAGGATGACTTCAATAGCCACTTGGTCTTGCCCAAAGGACCACCAACATGAAAACACATCAGGGAGCAAGCCTCTGTTTCACAAATAATGGCTTGGTCTAAGCAAAATAGGATTACATCGGGAGTTAAAATGGAGTTACAAGGGTGGTGCCTTGTAAAACTCACATTTATTCTTGAAGTTCCCTATCTGAAGAAGTTCTTAGTCTTTGTGACCTGCAGCGACTTTCTTTCCCTTTGCTTTGGTCTCATGTTATGTTAGGCATGTTATGTGCTTGTTCTACTTCAAATTCTGATGAAATGTGCCAACTATTATCTGTAGTGCTTTATCTAAAGGCACTGTAGCCTTCATTGTGATAAATGTATCTCTTTTACTATCCAAATATGCAGGTTTTACGTTACTGAGCTCTGGAGTGAAATGGATGCTCTGGGTTTAACCATCCACTTGGTCGCTTGCTCATCTGAGCCTTACTGAAGCTATCTCCTGTGGTTCTAGTCAGGAGCATTAAGTAATTCTTGGTGTTATGGGAACTGTGCTTTACTGGATAGAGCAGAAAAAACATTTTAACTTTGATCATTCACAAGCCAGAGAGGATTTTTCAGAGCTAAMGTCTCATGAGATAGACAAAAGATGGGTAAAGACATCTAAAACAATTTCAAAGTGTCTTTCAAAGGCTAGATAATTTCTACTGAATTTTGAAGAAATAATTTCATCCTGATTTATGAATAAAAGAATGTTACAGTGGCTATTTTAAAGTCATCTAAGAGGTCACAGTAAGTTCTGCTATAATAACAGCAGGAGGATTCACCAAGCTGGAAGAGAATGGAGGTTTTCCTTTTTTACTGCAGATCTGAATGATGTTTGCATACATTATTGAATCTTCCCGAGTGACACCGAGAGTTGAGGATGCTGTTTGGAGAACAGAGAGGTAGGAAACGTGTCAAAAGGCCCAAAGTTACATATGAATTGAATGGCAACAGGAGTCTAGGTGTGGTTTTCACCTCTCTAGAGCTAGTGCAATAATTTTGGATCCAGCTTGCTGGTTCCCCACAGTCCTCTCTCTCCTGTAGATGAAATACAGGATTCAGAATAGGGGGTAAGTCCACATGAGGGACAGATGTAACTTTTTTAGTCACAAAGATACTTCTTCTGGGTAACAGTTGACTAGAGGTTTATTTCTAGACTTAATGAAGCAGCTGGTCTCTGAAAGACTGCTCCTAGTCTTTATTCTGTGACCAGAACTTCCGCAAGCAAGACTGTGTTAGTTAACTGCTAATTCACACTCAGGCATCAAAGGAGTCTTTTCTGCAGTCCTGCTGCTTTGCCAGATGTTCTCCATCTTGTATCTGCACATTTGATTCTTCCTTTCTAAGCATAATTCTTTGTAACTCTCTTCACTGGATTTCATCTTACTGATTTCAGACCATTTCTGCAATTGCCAAAACCATTTTGAATTCTGATCTTGTTCTCCAGAAGACTTGCAACCACTCTCAGCTTGCTCTCATCCACAAATTACATTAGTGCCATCTCTATTCCAGCATCCGAGTCTGAATAGAGAGCACACTGAGCCTCTACTTCATCTGTCCTCTTAGCTTCACAGGTGACACTAATAACCACACTTTGACTAGTGATTTTCAACACATTTCAGCTCACTTTGCATTAATTTCATTTAGCCTATGCTTTCCCAGTTTTACTTATGAGAGTGTTGTATGGAATTGTGTCTAAAACCTTGCTAACTGACACATGTCAAAGCTAGTATTTCCTCAGTGATGTAGTCATCATTCATCCCTTCTGTCCCTTCCCTCCCCCGTGCTCTTTTCTCTCCCCTCCCACACAAATCCTCATTAAGGTTGATTTTTTATTATTATTTTTGAGAAATTTATAAACTTACATAGGCTATTTCTCTTGGGCTAGCATCTTATCTTCTAGATGATGACAACTTGATTGATGAATGAGAAATTCCAGTATTTTTGTAGCTGTCAGAGAGAGCTATACTTTCTAAATGCATCCTTTAAGACAGAAGTAGTGTTTGTCCTTCYGCAAGAGTTAGTCCTTAATCAGCCCTATTACATTATTGAAAACCTCTTCTCATTGAAATATATAACAAAAATATTGAGAAATAAGGCATTTACATTGTATTAGTGCACAGATTAGGGGCCCAGTGTTTTGGGTGCTGCAGAAATTGATATTCCCTCTCTGGAAAACTTCTACATTAAGTAGATAAGGTGGGTGACTGAAAGGGCTGCAAATAAACACACAGGGAGATGAAGTGACTTACTGAAGGTCAAGTATAGATCAGAGGCACAATGGAAATTAAAAATTGGTCTCTCAAATCCCAGAATAAAACTTTACCATTGCTCTGGTGGCATTTTTTTTTAATGGACTACGGAGAATACAGAAAAATGGAATTGGTTCCTTGAAAACATTCCGGATTGAAGAATAACTTGCAATTTCATCATTTCAAAGAGGCTTTTTTTTTTTTTATTGTCATTCACTAAAATCCCAGTGAGAACTCTGAAACCTGAACTTTTTCACTTATTCTGTATTTATACTTCCAATGTGGAAGGCAGCTATCAATATACTTGCCTCATAATGTTAGAAAAAAATAGTAGGAGAAAGCTGAATTTCATCTTCTTCCATAACTGTAGATATAAACAAAAGTGGTAATGAATCACTTTTCATTGATAGAAGGAATTTATTTGTCCATTTGTTTTACCAGAGTGTCTGCTGTAATTGGAGTTCTTGATTTATGATCTGCAGGAGAGAACACTGGAGAAATCTGCWTTTGCAACCACAAGGAAACTCTGAAAGGACTCAGTGGGTTATCTACCATACAGACCCTAATCACGACTAGGAACATAAGCTGTACAAACACAAACAGACAAAATATCATGTAGAGACAAAGGTCACTCACTACTGGGCAAAAGAATCACTTCTGTCACACAGTTATATGGAAATGTGTCATGTAGAGTTGTTCAACAATCAGTTTATCAAAAATAAACCTTTAGGTAATTCTACTAGAAATATAAACCGATTCAACTTAYGTGGAGGATGTTCAGCTTTTCTGAATTAGCATTACCTCCCAGAAACTTCTCTAACAAAATTGCAGTGCTGGAACAGTCCAACATTTTCAATGAAAATAAGAAAATGAGGGTATGGAGCCAAACATTATCCACAGCTTTCTGAGCACACTCACTCAGGGCTCTTTGCTGAAGCATGATGGGTTTTGAAGGCACAGAGGAAAAGACACTTGATTTGTGCTGGATGGCCCAAGGAGAGAGGCCTGCCAGGAGCACTCACCCCCTTCTGGAGCTTTCTTCTCTTATGCTCAGATCCAACTCTTGCTACAGATTTCTCAAAGGCAGAAGTCTCACTGAAATTAAGTTCAGTTGCTGAAGTGATTACTGAGGTATGGTGGCAAACATACTGCAGTTGCTGGCATTCCYGGATCAGGTCAGCAGAGATGGGTAAACAGACACACTTACCTCTCATAAATCTGGCTTTTTGGGGTATTGCTGGGGACTCTTCACTCTGGCATTGCTCCAGGTGGACTTTCTCATGCTTTCTCTGTTATCTTTTTATTTTACTTTCTTCCTAGTTCTTTTTTTCCTAATAAAAATTTTAGAGGGGCTTATCCTTTACCATAGAGAGTATAATTTCTTCCTTCTGCTATTCTCAGTACTGCACCACTTTTCATTCCCGTATTCTTGGAGTTAGATTACAAAATGCAAATATGCCAGACAGGAAATTTTGTATTCTCCAAGACCTCTTCTGCCTCTAGCTCCTTTGTATTCCTTAAATAGCATAGCTTTTCCTGCATGAGCAGGTTTTCTGAAATTAAGAGTCTTTTYGGGAGTGCTGCAACACTGTGTTAATCATATATCATAAGGAGTATTTATCGTACACACAGCTTAGCTAACTCATTTTTCAGCCTGCTGTTGACTTTTCCTAAAGCCCACACATGGTGTGACACGGTAAGGAGGCCGTGGGTCCACCAGGGGGATTTGCTCTCAGTTACAGCCTCATTCTCCCTCTTCCCCCCTTTGATGGGCTTTAGGATTATGAGTATTACAGGGCAGCAACAGATTATGTCTTGTCTSTCTGGATTTTTTTACTGAAAATAGCAAAAGTATTTTTCTAAAGAGAAGAAAAAGGTGTGCAAGTACACCAAGTGCATGCATTCCTCTTGCAGAAGTATAGTATCTAATGAATATCTACCTTAACAATATATAGTTTAATCTGAAAACTGATTGTTACTTACATAGTAAGTAACAGAAAATGAAGCTGTTCCTCAGAATTGACCTTGTGCCTATACTTGTGTCATCTAGTCAGCTGTAGTCAACTATAGTTGTAGGTTAGATGCTGTCCCAGAAATGAAAGACATACAATATACAAAGTTTCTATGGGCACAAAGAGTTTGTATGCTAAAATTTCTCCTCTACAGCCTGAGCTCCTTATTCATTCTGCAAATAGGATAGAAGTTTTATTGTTTGGGACTCCTGGAGGATGCGGTCTGGGGTGTCTAACCCAGAGAAGATGGAACAGACAGAAAGCAGCCAAACTGAGGTTTCCAGGAGGCATTTCTTAATCTAAATATTTCTCTTTTCAGGCTGCAGATCTTACAATAACAAAGAAAGTATGTTCTCCAGAAACTCTTTAGTAAAACAGTATTCACTTGAAAATCCAGTTTGTCATTGAAAGAATCTTGACATAAAAAGTTTTAATTAGTCTTGTGAGGAATTTTGCGGGAGCTGGCTCACTAAGGCCTGGGCCAGCTAAGTCATTTGGGATCTTTCATTTGACTTGAGTGGGAGTTCAAGCAAATCCTCTGTAACAAAAATAACTGGAATCAATACTTGGACTTCATCTTACAGAATGGAAAGTGTGATAATGAGTTAACTGCTATTAACTGCTATTTTGGCTTCTGATATACTTTCTAGATTACCAGAACTGATGAAGCATTTTATGGGAGAAGAGAGAAAAAACGACAAATCAGACAGTATTCCCCTAGGGTRTGAGTATGTGCTGTGTGATAAAAAACTATTATTAATCTCAGCTGGGGGCAAATAATAGATTCACAATAGAAAAATACATGCAAACACACTTCCAACCACTTGGAAAAAAATCTTAAACATAAAAGCAAGAAGTTACAAATGTTACATAAAGGCTTGTGTCTAATGATCCAAAATATTGCCTAGTATTGAAGAGAGTTTTGCATGCAATTACTTCTCTAAACTGAAAAAATAACAATTAAAATGAACATATTTACAGTATTTAACAGATTGCTTATTTACATGTATGTGATTGTATTTTGCTCCCTTAGATGGTTCCCAACTAGCTATAATGTTTTCCATTTTCCATCCGTATTGCTGCTGCATTGCTGATTGCTGCTACCCCACAGGTGCATGTGGAGGGGGATCCCTGCAGGGAGCATCGCCATGGTCCTGCTGAGCACAAGGTCCCAGCGTGTTTTATTGGCACCAAGGGAACTAAATTGCCTTCCTGCCTAGTAATTCAGCACATCAGGAATGAAGATTTCCTATCACAATGCACATATTCATCCTGTGGGTACCACAAGCCTCTGGAGTCAAAGCCATTTTCTGTGGCTACACCCACGCACGTACAACTAGGAGAGCGGGGACGCACTGGAAGTGCATCGCGTACAGACTGGCTGAGTGTACTTCTGGAGAGCAGGCAATTGCAGGAAGACTGGCCATAAGAAGAGGTCTTGGGATGCTGTGATAGTTTTTGACTGAGTATGTATAATTAATTTAATCTTAAATCAATTTACAATATAAATAATGAAGCACCTGTTAATGGGCTTTTGGCTGGTCAAGTGTCAAGCCAGATTGCACAACACGGAAAGAATCAAGAGGAACAACTTGCCTGGTTACATATTTTTTTTGTAGAACATAAATAAATWATTTCCTCTTACTGGCAACTGTTTTATACTGTTCTAAGATTTCTGAAGTTAACKTCCTTGTAATTTAACACATGCCAGCAGTTGAAGAGCAGCCTCATCCTTTTAAGAAAAAGCACCTAATTTATGCACTGCTTTTAACTTTCAATAAAAGAGCGTGCTTATGAACTCTGAAAAAGAGAAATAGCTGAGAATGAAATTTGCGCTTTCTACCAACTCTGCAGATTAACAGCTACTAAGAAAAGCCTATCAGGAGTTAACCACATCTGAAAAATGCTGAGAGTCCTGCAGTACTGCTTGGGGCTTTTTATTTGATTGTATGAACTGTTTTCTCTTATAAAGGCCCTGGATAAGCTCTTTTTTCACTCTCATTAAAATATTACTTCCTATTTTCATTTGCATTTCCTGTACTGCTGGGAATTTTGATGCATTTCTGCTCTGGAATGAGGCTATTAATAATACTGCTATGTGCTCTAGCTGTTGTTCCTCTGCACTGAATTATGTATTTCCTAATTTCTGAGACAATGGGGAGAGGTTTAGCACTATTGCATCCATTAAAGTCCACCACAACTATACTGGTAAAGCTCTTTATAATACTTTCAAAATTGTAATTTGCTCATGAGTCTTGATGACAAGTTTTCTCTGGCCCAAGAATATGAATGAAACCAAGAACATCTGTTTAGCAAATTGATTTATCTCCTTTGTTCCTCCTCTCTATGTGCATCACCATATTCCACCTTTGAAACATACTGAGAACTTCACTAGGAGAAAAAGCTGGTAAATTTAGGGACTGTGATTTTTTGCTAGCCAAACCACTGGTAGCATGCACTTTGTGATTCCAGCCTGTTCGCCCCCAAGTGAGGTTCTTGTGTGACAGCCCATGGGAGGAGCAGCCAGGCTGAAAAAAACCTCCTAGCTTCATGTTTTGATCTCCAGAATGGTGGTACGACCTGCCTGGGCTTAGAAGGTTTGATGTAGTTTCTTGTGTGCAAGGAGGGGTCTTGGAGAACACCTCTGCCAACCCTTTCCCCTGCCCCCCCCCTTTTTTTTTCTTTTTAAGAGCTACAGCTCTAGAAGATAAAGGATTTCACACACTTCAAGCAACCTGTGCTGGAGACCAGAACTGGCCTGCAGACCAGTTCTGAAAAGCAATATTCAGCTATTTCAGTACTTACCTTTCCTGTAGATTTGCGCTCGAGTTTTAAAGGGCTTGTGCTGATAGCCTGCAGCATCAGCAGGACCCAGGAGCTTGCTCTACACAGCCCTGCAGGGACATGTGCTGCTGTAGGTGGCTTTGAGGTGTGCTCAGAGATCCCAGATATGAGTTACATGCTTGGGATCCTGGAGCAAAACATGAGAGAGGTGTGTGAATGGGGAGAGGCCTGCAATGGATGGCGAGCAGGGAGAGCCGTGGTGAGGAGCACTGGAGATAGAGGTACGGTTCAGCTCTGCCTTTCTTACAGCCTGCCTTGAGCTGGCGTGTAAAGTCCTTGGCAGAGTCAGCTGCAGGCTGGCTGCACCCCCGAGAGAGCCRGGGGCATTGGCACCCAGACCGCAGTGACCCTCCTGGCCCAGAAAAGGGGAGATTTTGGGGTGATGTTATCTGTCCTTTCCTGGGAGCCACCCACTGTGTGCGGACTAATTCAGTATTAATTGGACTAGCCAGAGAGCACAAGCTGTGGACGTGGTGGTGTCTTTGGGCTGCACCCTGGTACTTCCATGCAGGCAGGCGTTTTTGTTGTTTCAATGTACATCTGATGCAGCTGCTCTTGCATTAACTGTGCAGTGCATCRTAAGTGAGATTTTCAAAGCTAAAGGTTTCTCTGCCCAGTTCCCACTGGAAAATTCCTTCCTTTCTGCACTGTGATTGGCATCTTGGCTATATTCAAAGCTATAATTATCACTGCTATTTACAGTTTTCCCTAAATCTAACACGGAAAATTTGGTTTTGATTCCTCCTCGGAAAGAAGTTGCTTCTGTTAAATGTAATGGTAT
>NW_028186501.1:968882-1087701 GCF_003343005.1 Rhea americana
AAAAAAAACAAAAAAAAAAAACAGAGAATTCCCGTGTTGCTTCACAACAGACAATATCGTCTTCTGTATTATTAAAATTCCAAATCGGTGGGATTTTTTAAGCAAATGCAGTATTTTTTTTAATGATAAAATTTACAACCAGACCGAAGAAAGCTGCCCAGAAAGTAAGTTTACCTCTGGGTATCCACAAACAACTCAATTAAATAGTGCGGCTCCTCACTTTTCTCTTCTTTCTCACTTTTAAATACAGGCAGGCGTCTTATAATGAATGTCTCAGCCCAGTCATCCTGTAGCTGCAGCATCAGGAAAAGAATAGAGAGCTTTGTACCATTTTCCTGTGTAAGATAAATAATGATTAGGTAGTGGGTTTCTCATCTGAAGATGGATGGAGTAATAGAAGCTTTTCTCTCTTAAATTTCTGTTTTCAGATGACTGAGAAGCAATTTCAAGCAACAAGGAAGTTCTGACCTGGTAGCGTTCATCACTTTGTTTCTAGTAGAGAAATTAGTCGTGATGTAAGTAAATAATGGAGGGAGGGTAAAAGGCAGARTGATGCAACATTTTTCTTCATCTTTTGATTACTACACTGCGAAAGTCACTGCCATGGGGAAGTGCTATCTACAGCATGGTAGCTTTCCTCTGCAAAAAGATGGCAGCGTGATGAGGAAGGGGATTTTCCTGTGCGTACTTGTGGGGTTTTGGAACCAGAATACTCTCCTGATTTAATAAACAAATCCTTTAGCAGCTTCTCAAAGGCTTTTCCCTCCGGTCATCCCCTACACCCACATCCCCCCTTGAAGACTATGAATGCAGTAGTGCTTGGCTGTGAATTCATAAATTTATTCTTATTTCTAATCCATTTCCGCAGGTTAAAGAGATTGGACTGCATCACATAAATGGTCAAGTTTCAGGATGCATCTCTGAATCGAACTCATTGTAAACTTAGAATTAAAAGTATTAAACCCACTCATTGCTTWTATTGAGGGGAACACCCACCAGCAGTATGTCCATAATTTCCTGTGCACTTTTTGAGGTACCAGTAAATTACTCTTAATATTTACTGAGTTGTTCTTCCATATATATATGCTCTTTGCTTTTATTAATGGAAAGCATGTCCTCTGCCTACTGTAACTGCTACCTGTGCAGATTTCATGGAAGGAGAGAGCAAAACAAAAGAAGTTCTGTGGTTTTCAGGTTGAGGTGACTGAATTTTATATACATACGGGGGTTATTTTTGGTCTAGATTACAGCTATCTGTCACTTCCTACAAGACATGTTATAACACAATTTTTGGTCCCTGCACAGAACTGAATGGAATTCTGTTGTTGAGTTTAAGATCTGACACATGCTACCTTTCTAGCTTATTTTTCATTTCAAGGCCATGGGAAAAATTACTTTTGCTGCACATTCCATTTCATATTCATTCATCATTTTCACATGATAACTACACAGAGAAGTGTCATGTGTTAATCAGCTCAGCCACACTRAAAGCTGCCAAAGTTGAAAATCAATTTTTTTCTCTGAACCAGAAACTAGTAAGTGTTTTTTATCACTCTTCAAGAAAGTGAAAAGTAGCACTGGCTCAAAACCTGTGGGTTTTTTCATGCCTAAATTCTTGAGATTTCTGAAAGTTTCCTTGTTCGTATTAAATTGAAATCATGCACTTCTGAAGACTTCCTTAGAAAAAAACAAAGCAAATGAAGATGTTCAGTGTATAGTCAATAGCATGTTTCTGAGGTCAGTGAAACATTTTTCTATAAATTGATTCTTTTTGTATCTAGCACTAGCCAGCTTGAATCTCCCTGGACTATCCAGAAACCATTCTGGGGAATTATTAATTAAGAGTATTTTGGGGAGAAGATGAGATTTGAGCTCTTGCATACTTGCTGCCATGAATTCCCAAGTACCATCAATACATTTTTTCTCTAAAACCAGCACAGCTGGTTTTTGACTGCACAGCTACAGCAAGACTGTATCTTTGTTCCATTCAGCACAAGGACACATCCTGCGTAGATATAGAATTAGTGGACTAAGTTGTCATACCAAATCTTACGTTACCAAATCTTTGAGTACTGCCTACAGGCTAAGCTTTTACTCAGCTTTATTCAGCTTACCCTCTTGGTACATTGGGTAGCTGTAGCAAAGAGAGGTCACGGCRAGAATTTGAGAGGACGGCTCTGGCTGTTTGACGAGAACTTTGAATTCAGATTATCGAATCATATGCTCATCCCAAATKGGGCAAACCCATTCTTGCTGCCTTCCTTTTCAGTATACATAATGCCAAGCTTTCATCAAAAAATTCCTTTAAAATTTCAGACTATTTAGCAAAATGTCACTAGAAAATAGGAACCGTTGATTTGAAGTTCATTAAGCCTTTGCACTGATGTTTCAGGTCTGGCCCTTTGCTACTGCTCTTCCCATGCCTCACTTGTGTGGGGGCCAAGCTCTGTTGAGGAGCAACATTTCTGTCTGCACCACACTTAGTTCTGTCTGAGCAGCAACACTGCGTCACGGAAGAACAGTAGAGCTGGGAATTCTTCCTCACAGAAGACACAGGGGTATGGTAGATCTGATTTACAACTTTAGTCATCTAGCAGAACAATTTACCATATGTCCTGACTACTAAAAAGCTGGCTTTCACACATAGCAGCTTCAAGGTAAATTGAAACGGTCATGGTAGAAATAGTAAGTACAACAKTAGGTTAATGACAATATTTTGTATACTTAGTAAAACAAGGAGTTCACTGTCCTTTTGTAATAAAAAGAGGTAACCAACAGCATAGTTAGTCTTCTTTTGTTCACAGTCTTGTAAAGCAGGGACAGTTTAGCTGGAGAATTTTTAATAGCAGTGGTATGTTATCAGTGTCAGATGGGAATCAAGACCAGTAAGTAACTCCTGCTACTTACTCACTGCTAGTCATCCTTTATGTATCTATGYATATATGTGTGTGTGTATATATGTATAATGCAAACAATTAGGACAGGACCATCTACATATCTCAGTACATTTGGTGAGAATTTGGCTACATTGGTTCTTTTGTATTGGCTTGTGGTTGCAGGAGGGAGGGAAGGAGGTATCCTCCATCTTCATTTTCCAAGTATTCTTTCAGCTTTTACCTGCCAGCAACAGAGAGGTGAAGGCTGACTGACCTGAACTTATTTAGAAATTGGTGTCCATCTTTGTGGGACAGTCTCCTTACCCTTAGTTGCAATGGCAAGCTTTGGCTTAGATAAATAATTTTTTTTTGAGGAGCAGGGCTTTGGGTGAATATACAGAGTTTTGTGATACTGAGACCAAATGGTGAAAGTCCAGCCTTGATTTGGCTTTCTCAGTTTCCTGTAATGTCCTAGAGTTAAGCAGAAATGCATCTCAGAAGTCAGTTTTAGTAATATGGAGGATGATTTGGCTCACTGCTCTCTGTAGCTGTTGGCCTGCACAGACACACCACGGGGCTGGAGCCTGGAGCTGATAAACACCTACATTGTGCTGATTTAGTGGTGTTGTCTCCACAGTTATGAGGCTCCATGAATTTCGGAGTGGTACATTCTCCTCCTGCTGAGAGGGCAAGTGATCCAGGAGAGTGACTGCATCGCAGCAGAAAGGTAACTGACTCCTAAACATGGCAGTTTTGGAGTTTTTTTKTTTGTTTGTTTGTTTGTTTTCTCAGTTAATGGGATTCTTTTTTGCAGTTAACTCTCAGAGAGATAGCCTGATGCTGGGTCTTTGTTCTTTTGCGTATGCTGATAGATGATACTTCCTCCAAAAAGGTGAAACAAAGAGCAGTCAGTCAGAGAGTAAGTATRTGTGGAACAGTGTAGTCATATTGCATTTCCAGCCCCCGTCACACTCGTCTGAGCGTGTGATGTGGTGTTCTCCTAGTTTATACAATGTCCAGATGAGCATGTCTCCATCAAGCCTTTTGCTGAAGTAGAAAAGTTTATTTAAATAGGACTCTGAGGTGATTTGCCAGGGTTATACTTTGGAGGCCTGCAATAATTTAAACTGTATCTTTTCAGAGCTGACAATAACTCTATGGAAATAAATCACTTCAGAAAACCTTATTTTTTAATTACAGGTCATACTACTATCTACCTTAGAAAATCTCTAGTGGGTTAAGGGATCTGGAGGAAAGGTTTCATTTACTACTACTACCATTCCAGACAGCAGTAGAACATCACCATTAGCAAAGACAGCGGGCTATGTAGACTTACTCCAGCTTGCTTAAAAATTGCTAATTTGAATATGGATGGGACTCTCATCAAGGAAAAATGACCACCAAAATGAGGACTTCACAATCTACCAAAGTAACTGGGGAAGTACTCCAATGCCTAGTCCGCACCGTRCACCAAAAAAACTTAGATCCTGCTGGTGTCAAAGCTAACTTGACTGCATCTCTGCTGAAAATATTTCCAGAAAGAGGTCTGGTCCAAAATAGAAACAGAGATTATCTAGGGAATGACTGGAAAGGGGATGAATGTTACTATTTTCCCATCTCTAGTAAAGGTTGTAGACTGATCGGAAATTTTAAGGGACAGGGGTATTTTTCCCCCTTCAGGGGAAGGAGTAAAAGGAAAGAAAATAGGGACAATTGATGACGGGAAGTAAGTGGTTAGTGTTTTTCGTGAGTTTATAAGAGCCTAACTTCTCCATGGACTGTCCAAATCTGGGAATCTGGTTCTGTATTTTACAGCTAAAATTGCCAGTGACTAAGAAGGGGGGTTGTCTTATGCCAAGAACTCAGGCTTGGCATCATGTAGGCTTTTGCTTCCTGAAATAGACGATGTCTTACTCTGGCATTTGGGAATTCAGTTCTCCCAGAGCTCTCATTTGATGCCTAATTCTCTTCTGAATTATTTGATGTTTTTTGAGGCTGACACCACATGTGAAACAATATGTATCATACTTACGTATTAGTACTAGAGTGATACCATAGCACAGCACCAAAATGTTCTACAAAGTAGGAAAGTGAAGTCAGGAGACTGGGGGGGGGAGGGCATATTTTAGTTAGAGTAAAAGAAAYATGGGAATATTTCCCAGAAGAGCTTTTTATGGTACATATGTAAAATTTTAGAGTTTTCTAGGTCACATGTATGAGTTTTGCAGAAATATTTCACTCTTTCCATCACGAACTAGTCTTCTGTGATACTGCCTTTCCATGACGACTGCATAAAGCATGTTAGACTAATTTGCCCCAAATTGGCAAAATACTTAAACTTATTCTAATATCCTACATTCAGAAAAGACCAAAACAGTGGAGATGATTTTCAATGGTTTGATTTGTTTGCTGATATTTCAACCACAAACGTAAAATCTTTGAAATTTACTGAAAAAGCTATTTTCTGATGTAAAAGAATGCTTCTATTGAAAAATGTAAGCCAGCTTTACCAAGGAGGAATGCTAAATGGCTTCTTTAAGGTGTTTGTGTTGCTAGGGCAACACAGTGTGGATGGGGTGGAAATCCAGTCCATACGCTCCAGAATAAACTCCTAGTACTGTGTGAATCTGTACCCAGACATTCTTTACTATATCTTTTATTTTATTTTGTTGCAGTAACAGTGGTTAAGCACAGTTATTTAATAAAGGTAATTGTAATAATATTAAATTGAGAAAGGTTAAGTAAGTTTAATGAACTATGGAATGTTTTTTACTTTTGGTATTGAAYTTATTAGCCTGTTGCACATACTTGTGGCTAAGAAGCATGAAGAGTCTGTGCATATTAATATAAGGCACGTTTCTGTCTCTTCACAGCAATTATTTGATTAGCATTATTTGTCTTGGATCCACAACTTAAATATGTGGAATGCAAATAATCAAACATTAAGTTCAAACAGTTGATGCAGATGAGTGCAAATAAGATCTAAGTACAACAGGCAATTCTGTGAGCAGCAGGAGTGATAAATAAGGAGGTTCTGTGCCTGGCATGTGGTTGATCCAAGGCCATACAGTATTATCTTTTAAGTCACCTTATTTCCCAATGTATGAGTACAAATCCATGAAGCCGGGCCTTATCTTCAGGTAYGCTATTGTGCACTTGGTGCAGTAGCATCTGATGTGCTCTTACCAATGCTGCCTGCCTCTGACTGTGGGCAAAGTGTTTTCAACAGGCAGCTCTCGATAATGGGATTTCTTCTTTTGTTCTGCATGGCCTGAGGCTACTTAGAATCAGTTCTTGGTTCAGAGTCCATCTTGTTATTCATATTCTTGGCCCCAAGACAGATGGTCGGTCACGATGGGCCTTTCTTCAGATTCTGTTACTGAACTTCTTTTCTTGCCATAGAAGCGCTGTGTTTTGGTGCAAGCATTTGTTATTAATGAGATCTGAACAATCTSTAATCATGGCTTACTGATGTAAATGCATTCAGGAGCTTGCTTTTGTCAATCTGAAAATAAAAGCAAGTGGCACAGGTCATCTCAGGACAGGTCAGAGCAACAGAATATTAACCTGGTCCCTAAGCAGACCCAACCACGTGCTGTAGTGTTTCCCCCCCTCCCCGTTGTTACATTAGTCATATCTGTAGRCTCCAGGGTAAAGCGTGTTATCACCAGGGAACTGTGATGTTGGATGTTGCAAGATATCTACAGGGGAAATCTTTTTGCACGTGGCCATTTAATAAGATAAGAAAGTCAGCAGTGATATTAGTAGAAGTTTTATACAATACAGATGCCTCTTTATTGCAGACTGAATTGCCAACCATTCAGGTATTTCCATATGGAAGAATAAAACTAATAGCAGTATTTGATTTTTGATGACTTTGATTGGACACCAAGCAAAGGTCTGAATGCCTTCTGCTACTAATTTGTGTCAATGTCCAGGCTCTACTAAAGGTATTTAAAACAAATACTTGTGACTTTTTCACATCAGGAAGAAATGCTTGTGACTTGAACCTTCTGATAAATGCCCACTTCTAAACTAGTGATTACATATTGTTTTTCATACTATGCTCTCACATGCTCATTTTTTTTTGCATAAGGTGTGGTTTATGTTGTTCTGATTACACTTCCATAAGCATCCCATTGAAGATCAGCTAGCTGATTATTTAGGAACTGGGATTCTTTTTATATATATGTGGTTTTAAAAATTGAGGCCATAAATTTTTTATCAAATATTCATTGTATTGACCTGATTTCAACCCCTTTAGAACTTTCTGAAATAGTCCAAAGCACTGGGAGCTTCAGTAGGCAGGATAGTCATAAATCTGTATCTTCTAAAATGTGTATTCTTCTGTACTATACATAGCTCAGAATTTATTTACGAGTTCAAAGCTGCTGAAGTGCCATAGGCTGGTAAAGGTGGTGATACATTTGCTCCATTCTTTGAGGCAGAAATATAATAAAGCTGTTTGGTTTGACGTCCTTTGGTATCTACTTGCATGATGTTATTAAAACTGCTTGGATCAGCTCATTCAATCGCTCTCAGAAAGTGCAGTTCTTTTAGCTGGGAATCACAACTCTGAAGAGCAGCAATTTTCTCAATGAGGGGATCTGTAGTTGAAGCCAGTAAAGTGTGCTCATTGCTGAGAGGTGAAAGAAACACAACAGCTCTGTTATGGTCTGCTTATCCCCAGAGCTGTAAAATATGCTTTTAACACGCCACAAGGGTAAGGCTCCCTTGTACATACTCTAGGACTGTTCAGCCAGGCAGAGATCATATAGGCAACCGTTATCAGGAATCCTGTCCTGGTGTATATGAAGCCACACAAGAAATTTACTTGGCATCATATAGTGTTCAGTTTCACTTTTTAACTCTGCGAAGCATAGGGGTGTGCTAGAGCAGAAAGATGATTTTATGCTATAATGTAGTTGGTCTCTTGTCTTTTTTTGACTGTTCATAGACTTACTGTGGAATTCGAAGAAGTTATTTAAATTCTTACTTTAAAAGTTGGGATAATAATTCTGACTTTAGGGGATGCTGTAAGATATAATTCATTTATAATTCCAGAGCTTTTTTACATCTTCAGATGGCTTTTCTTTAAAATGTTGTTATTCTTATTCATTTTTATTGCATATGCAACAGAGAGAATAACAACAAATGTTATTTATGAATGCTTTTTCATATAAAAAAATGCAAATTCACTTTCACATTTGCAATATTTTTTGTTTGTTTTCCTCAAGCCTTCACACAGCTGTTTCTGTTCATAAAAGCTAAAGGTCTAAATTTTTCTAGTGTCRCCAGCATTACTAAATGTATCTGTATTTGAATGCCAAGTAAGCGATATAACAGACATATGAAATAAAGCAAAGCTCGAGGACTTCTGAAAATCAGATTGATTTAACATATTTTAAATCAGATAATAAACAATTAGCATGCCTCAAAAGTCACTGGGTATTTTCAGATTTTAACTAAAATCTTATTAATACCAGAGAGTATTTTTAATTTCCCTCCACTTACATGTACTATTTTCACGTCACAAATGCAGCAAGATGGAGCAGGTCCTGTGCGGGTTTCTGAAGGGCGTCTTCCAGCGGCAGCGGTGATGCGGCAGCAGCAGCGGGGCGCTGCGGAGGGGGTCCTCGCCCGCCGCGCTGGGGCAGCAGCCCAGCAGCTGTGTGAGCAGCTTTACATCGCCTGGAGTGAGCAGGGAAGGATGAAGGAAACTTCAGAGATGTTGGGTAGGCAACAAGGTACGTTTTGGCGGTGTTCATCACACAAGGAGTAAAGTACAATTTACCATCCAACTCTGGATAACTAAAGAGCGTAAGAGACCAAGTAGGTATTTACTTCAAATGACTGTTTCATCTGTATGGAAGAATACCTCTTACTCAAACTGCACCCTGAACTGCTTAGAAATAAACAGGAACAACATGGAAAATGTCCAGGGTTCAGCYAGGATAAAAGCTGTGACACTTCAGAGAGAGAAAAAACTGATGAAGAAGAGCAAATACGGGGGAAAAGGGGGAAGATACATCAAAGCTTTTTTTTTTTTTTTTTTCCTCAATCTTCCCATTTTGGTGCTGTTTTATGGCACCATTAGCTAAAAGTGAAAGAATCCTTTAAAATAGTATTGTAGTGGGATTTCAGTAAAGTTTAAACTTGCAACTATGTTCGATTAATATTCTCCGACTTCTAGAACTTTATCTATGCTTGCTATCAGAAGTAGCTATAGGCTTGTAAACAAAACACAGAACAGCAAATATAAAGACTTTTTATCAGGATGGTGTTTATTTAATCCTCATGACAATTTTTTTGCTTGAAAGAAACAAGACATAATTTTAAATAATTACTGGAGAAAATAAAAATTCCAATTAATAATAAACTACCCACTTTTTTAGATGCAGTCTTAAAACATTGTAAGATAAAAGCACAGTAAGTATCATAATATTCAATGTGGACAGCCTAGGAATGGTGAATGTTAAGATTAAACTTGGTGAAAAAAAGATTATGGGAGCTATCTTAATCCTTTTGCCCTTTCAAACAGGTACAAGTTATTGAAGTCGCCTTTGTTTGCTGTGGTTTTTTTATTTTGCTTAATAGAAGCACATCCCTGATGTCTAACTGAGATAAAGCAGAATCGCTCAGTTAAATTACTTTCTCACAGACCATTTTTTTTCGCTTGGATTCTGAATTAGAACTAGCCTCTGCCATTAGGACATTGGGGTTTTTTTGTTCAAAATCCAAGCTGTAAGCACCAAATTTAGAGTTTTAGGTGAAGATACGAGGGGAAAAAAAATACTGTCATTCATGTGACTCCATAGGGAGTTAGCTGGATGTATTTGTAGTACATTATCCATTTTGGGTGTTATATATATGCAGGCATATTAACAGCAGCTGCATGAAACAAAATTCAGTACAAGTGAAAACATAAGTCTTTTACCTGGTAATATTTCCTTCTTTAAAAAACCAAGAGTGCAGTATGGTTTCCTTAACTGAGCAGTCGTATGAAGAACAGATACAATTAAAAATGAATATTATCTTAAATCACTGGAGAAGTTTGCTGTTCCTTGAAGCGGAGCGGCCTCTGTCTCCAGAGATAGCGATGTCCAAGCCTATATCCACAAGAGCATGAGGTGTCATGTCCCCTTGGTATGAAGGGGACTGGAACAAGTAACAGGAATCGGGCATTTAAAAGCACCTTTGAGGATCTTGGGACTCAGGTTACATTTCAGATTATTGTGATTAGCAGATAACAGAGCAGCAGAAAGTTCTAAAACAGTTATTTCCTAATGACAAGTATAGATCTTCCAAAGAGTAATTTCTCTTTGCAGGTCAGTCTTCTCAATTTCTTCTGCTGTCCTCATTTGAAAGGGCTTACCATAATAATGCCTATACAATATATACCTCAGGCATACCTTTGATTAAATAATTGGGTTTTGATTAGTGTATTTAACTATCTTAGCAGAAAAGCTGGATACTAGACAAATTACATCTTTATGGTACCTTTTTTAGACTCCTCTATGAAATTGGATCTGTTGTTCTATGTGCGACTGACAAAGTCAATATAACTAAGTGTGCTTTGACAGGGCACATTGTCTCATCTCATATTTTAAACAATATATTGGAAGATGACAGAATATAGCATTCTCCAAATACTGCGATCAATAAGAGTTCAGGTGGCACAGTGTTTGGTGTCCAGMGAGAACAGGATACCTTTATCAAACAGGCTTTTTGAAAGACATTTGTGGAGATGTAAGATGGTCTACCCCTTTCAAGAGATCTGCATATCACTTAATCTCAAGAGAAGTCAAGTGTATTAAACACAAAATATGATCTGGGAGAGACAAAATAACCTCAACCCTGATTTCTTTATGGATCTTTTTACTTTGACTGAGTGCCAGCAGTGCAATCTCAGCAGCAAGAAGCAATATTATTATGCTCACCTTGAAGAACAGAGGTGATCTGATCCCTAGATGGAAGTAACTATTATATTGAAAAGTGACATTTGTGTGACATTTTCAGGATAGAAGAATAATAATTAAGAGATTTTTATGGAGTAGAACTCCTTACCTGTGTAGTTCCATGCTTACAGAAGTGTAGAAGATGTGTCATCACCTTCTCATAGAAAAATGGATTGGCAGAGCCAGGAAGGACACTCGATACCTTAAGCTTCTCTCCTGCCTGCCATGAAGCAGCTGTACTGCACCTGAGCAGCAAACTGTGGGGACCTTCTGCTGCACAGACCTCCACTGCCTGTGTCCCTCTTGCCCTGAGGAGGGATGCGGTTGAGCAGAGGCAGTGGGGATGCTGGTTTAGAGGAATGGACCATGAGTCACACACACAGCGTAAGGCAACGAAGTGATGTGCTGGATTATTCTCAGTCCTTTATCACTGACAGTTTCTTTCTTTCTTTTCCCCAGCAGGTGAGAACTGGTGATAATAAAAGCAGTGATACCTGAGCAATCTTCATCTTTCTGTATATCCTTTGTGACTGGAAAACTACTCCAAAGAGTATCAAGAGGACACATTCCTTTACTCCTTCCTCTTTCTGGAGGTTCCCATGCTGTAAGTTAGGTGGTATCCTGTTTTATTTTTCATKTTTGGTTTTTGGAAAAAAATAGAAGTTAATGAGCTTGATTTGCCAAATGAGGGTCAAAATCTAAACCAAGAGATTCCCTCCTTGAGTGCTGCTGGTTGCGAGCCTGTGTTAAACTTCTCTATCACCACCGGGGGCATGGGACAATAAATTAACTTCCACCAAGCTTCCTTTTTATCTAGCAAATCCAAAAGGCTCTACACCTGGCATAGCAAAACTCAGCAGATGATTCCCAGTCCCTCTAAACCTTTTGGCGTATCTGAAAAAGATTATTAGGCACCTCTTGTGCTGTGGTGAAGCATCCTACTCAGTATAGTGTGCTCAGAGGATTTTATAGTTTCTCTGCCAACTTCACATTCTTTTGCGCTGTTCCTGACTGACTTAGGGTTTAAAGCCATGGCGTTGTGACTGTAGTATAGAAGAAGTGTGTAAGTGCAGACCAAAGGTCCAGCTCTCCTGCTTTCCTGACTCAGGGTGTGGCCTTTATGGAACATCAGCGAAGAGGGTGTGAATAAAGCAGTATTTATCCATCTTCCGTAACTTTTATCTGCATCTTTGCATTTAATATCCATTGATGCACTTTCTGCCATGAACTTGCCTACTGGTTTTGTGAACTCATTTATACTTTGTACTTTTCAAAGCATTCTATGGCAATGACTTCCCAAATGTAATTATATGCATTTCCTTTTGCTTGTTTCAAAACTCCTGCTACATAATTTCATTTTATGTTCCTGTACGACATGAGAGACTATTTGTTCCCTATCCACCCTTAATCTGCCATTAATAATTTCACATAACCTCATTGTAGCCTCTCCCCCTGTACATATAAAGTGATTACATAAATCACACATTTCATYGGCATTTGATAAGCCATCAAATGTTAAAATAAGAAAAACAATCTCTAAAGCTACAGAATCCAAAAATCCACAGCTGAAAAATGGCTGGAGATTTGCACTGACTCCAGCTAGTTTTCCCGAATAGAGATCAGCCTTCTGGGCAGATTTACACCTGTAACTGTCAAAACAGATCTCCCCATGTGGAGGCTGCTTGGAAAAATGGAAAGTAACCTGATCTTCCTCAGTAGTGAACCTGCTGACCTTGCAGGGTATGGCCRCTAACAGTATTTGCATTTTATTTGCTTTGACACATACCTGAAAGGGGAAAACTGCTATAGGAAGCAATCAACAGCACAAACCCTGAAATAACTAATTGGACCAAACCTCTGGAGAGAGAAGCAAGGATTAGAGATAAGAGAAGCACAAATCTTTCTGTTTGTTCTTGTTAAATGAAAGACTACTATTGTTTAAATTTCTTCTTATTGGTATGCCACAGAGTGTAACAAGATTTTCTTGCTGCATTTTAGTTGCAAATGTTTCAAAGGGTGACCTTTTGAATTACTTAATGTATATGCCAAATACCTAAATATCAATTGTTTCTTTTAATAAAACATTAGTCGTAATCGATCTTGTTTTATGGAAAGGAGATTTTCCAGCCTATTCGTTAGTCAGCAACTGAAGGCAATTAGCTTGTTTCTAAGACTGTTTCAGTGGAAAACACAGTTGGTCATGTAGTTGCAACGGTGCAACATTCAGAAGCTGCTAAATTGCTGGAAACAGGGATGGAGATGATTTTTTTTTTCTTTTAAAATTATGGTTATGGAAACTGGAATATGGGTTTGTCTGTTTAGATTGTAATTTGGATAGGTGGGAAACTGCCTAAACACCTACAGAGGGCTTTTAGCTTTAATTCACCCGCCCCCCCCCCCCACACACCCCAGTTTACAGTGCAAAACCCCCAGAAGTTTTTCAAATATGTGGGAAAGGAGGAGGAGGAGAGACAGTCTCAAGACAGTTTATTACCTGGTAATGTGGAGTTCATTGCAGTGGTAGGAAGCCTGTATTCAAGGCCCTCTTGCRAATGAGGCACAGCACAGACCGTACCGCTTAGTTTCTCTGAAAGAGTCTTTTTGGTTTTGATCAGTACTTTCATCTAACAGCTGAGAAGTATTTTCCAGTTGAAAATACAGTTGAAACAGCTTTGTTCTGATAGCTGTTCCCATTATAATTATCAGTCTTTTGAGGGAGAAATAAATTGTCAAGATTTCTTTGCTGGCTTTATTTTAAGTTCCTTAGAGCAGAGACCTTTTCGTGTCCCTGCAGCCCCGGATACAGTAATGCCCTAGTTTTGCAGTCAGTATGGAGACCTGAATACATGTCAGCATTGTGATTTCCTTTAAGGCTAATTAATACAACCAGTAAAAGTTATTTAAATGTGATACATTTGTATTTTTACTAAGTTTTAAAAATAATTGTGATGTTTTAAGCTCCATCCAGCTACATATAGTAGGAAAGAAAGGTGAAGAACAGCTTTTAACAGCTTTTCCTTTAGAAGTTACTGTCTTTTCAGTGCAATKGAAATAATAATAATAAAAAAAAGGCAATCAGATTCCCCAAGTGTACAATGTGCAGTAACTGGGAGGAGGTATCCAAAGTCATGAGCTGCCTTGCTGTAGTTGGTTCTTTGCCATAGGTTCCCCAGTAAATGCTCAGCACAGAAGATTTTTTCTTCCGACAATCTTCGTGTAATCACCACTCAAACTGACATCCCCATTTCCCGAGTTTCCCAGACTACGCTCTGGTTGCAACCACTACAGAAGTTGCCACTGTGGAATATAGTATATGTATTTGTGGCTTCTTGAGAAGCAGCGGTATGGCCAAGTGGCCAATGCCACCCAGACCCACCACAGCTGATAACAAAAAATGCTGCATGTGAAAAATAATGAAAGTGTCATCTAACAAAGCCAAATGTGAATTCCCGATTACAAAATTGGAAATGTAATCAATGCATAAAACAAGAAAATCCAAGCGTAATAGATACCTGTTATTATAGTTCTTTTCAGTGGTTTCTTCAAATATTTTTACCCTATGACAGCAAGAAAACTTAGGGAACAACTGAAAAGCAACCTATTGCCTGAATGCTACCTATTCCATATTCCTGTCAGTTTTCTGGTTTCTAGAGCAAATGACGCTCTACCTTTTGAACAGTCTTCTCAGCTTGCCAACCACAGCACTTTAATCAAGTCAAAATTTGTCCTAGAAAATTGAGGTTCTCCATTCAGGGGAACTTTTGTTCCACTGCAGTTTTGAGCATCCATTCAGACGACAAAAAAGTCAATTGGAAAGACAAAAGAGTGTCTTTAAGCCTAGCTGGGGAGTTTTGAGTCACTTATTTGTACATTTTTGTTTGTGTGAAGTATACCTTTACATGAAGTACAGTCCCATAGCTGAACTGCAGCTATGAATGTACACAGCAGTGTTTGCGTACCACATATCATAAGGACTTTTTAAAGAGGCCACATATGTTATAAATAAAACAGGTATTATTCTTGGGATTGCAGTACTTAGATCAAAGCTTTTCCCCCCACATAACTACTTTTAGAATTATTATGTTACAGATTTGTTAAATACACATAAACACACCATCAAACACACTATATATGCAAACAATTTTCTATATCCTAGAGAAGATACGGTTTGATGGAGAAAGAGGGATTTGTTGTAGGTATAGACCATCTTTTCTCTGAATTACAGCTTTGTATCAAGTGTGACATCCAGAAATGCACTAATTTACATCGGCAGTCCTGGTAACCCTCTGAGCTACTGCTGTGAAATATATTAAAAGATTGCTGAAGCACTTCAACTTCAGTGAATAAAATGGTTGAAACCTCCTGGTCATTTAGAGAGTATTTCTCTAGCTACCAACCAGGGGACCATATACTTCAAACAAAAAGCTACATGTCTTCAGAAAGGGGAAAAAAAAAAAAAACTAGGTGGGAGCAGAATAAAAGCTATTTTTTACTTATTTCTGAAAAATAAAATAGCCTGTTTGTACATTGATTTACCAAGCTTTTCCCAACCATCCTCCAGCCAGGATTCACAGTCCTCTCTTTCTCTTTTACTACATGCTACAGGATGCACACTTGGCCTTTATAGTGAAAATCAATATATCTGCAGGATGTCTCAGGTGCTAGTCCAGTCCGCTGCTTCTTTGATTAAGCTCTACTAAAGCATCATTATCTGGAATGCCTCATTATTGCCTTGGCAATGCTGATAGAGCTTTCAAACTGGGAATCATTTTATCAGGGTATTCGAGCCACACACAACACATGCTAGATGGAGAAAATTACCATCCTCGGGACATGAAAACATTTGCATAGCATCCAACTTCAGTAGCCTACAGGAAAGGAGCCATGTATTTGTTTCTGCATCCAGCTTTGACGGTGGGCTTTGGCCTCATTATCGTTTAAGTACTCCTCTCAGAGATTCACGTTTATGCATTTTGTCAGTGATTCTATGCAACTTAGTGAGGATGGTAGCAGGAGGTGTCTTTAGCGTTTCTTGCAAAATCCTGAGGGTGCTTTTAAGGAGAGAAAGTGCTGATGATGTGCAGGGGCAGGTTGCCCATCCTGTTTTATTCAGAGATGTCTGCGATCATTGCCACTCAGGGCGTTGAGCCTCCCCTCATGTGTCAGTCCTGCCTGACTGAGTTCAGATGTTGCCAACTGCTACTGCCCCAGGAGACTAAGCAAGCTATCGGTTTGTCGGCTCTGCTCCTCTGAGCACCAGCTCCACTTTTTAACTCCGATTTGTGCAATATGGTTAGAGTAACAAAACAAATTTCAAAGTGACATTATCCTCTGGCAATCCATAGCTCAGGCTTTCTCCAAACATGGAACAGAAGGAGAACTGTCATGTTAACATTTTAGCTGACTCCAGCCTCCTCCTTTTTTTTCCCGTAAGATTGTGTATAAAATCTGCCTCTTCTTTCCTACACTGCCAGATGAAAGTGCTGTACAACACTTCTCCTAGTAGTAGGTGAAAACCACTGGTTTTCACAGGGAAGGTTTTGAGTCACAAAATGTCAGCAAGTTTAAAATACAAGACAATTGGTGAGTCAGGATGATTGCTGTGGGTTTCATAAAAGATGTTTCATTCCTATGGTGTTGTGCCAAAGTAAAATAGTTATTTTGAAAGACATATATCTCTGTAAAATCAGCCTATTCTGGCCAGATGCCAACAGTCATATTTCAACCCCTTGTTTCCTTTTTTTGATGATGGATATCACCAGAGCTTGAGATGTGATTTTTTTCTATTACAAAGTGATAAAGCTTTATTAGTTGGTATAAGAGAAAAAATCCACATAGGCAAATTCCTGCTACTATAGGCAGCAGCAGAATGAATTTTGTATTGCAGTACTTTATACCACTTTTATCCAGAAGAYTTAAAGCCCGTGCTCTTTAGCCTTCATCAGGTAAGGAGTTTTCCTCAGACATGTTGTAGGAGAGCACTAAAGAGGGGTCCCTTCCTGTGCCTCTCTGGCAGCCAGTGAAGGTACACGGGAACAGAAGGGTCTGCACGGTCACCTACGCACAGACTATGGCCAGGGGTCACGTAGTGGGGGAACTAGCATGTGTCTCCTTACTACCCTTTCTAGTTAAGTGATCTTCCAGGGCTCTTTTCTCTACTGCAAAGCTCTTTTTTCCTTTGTATCAACTTCCCACCTAATGATGGCCACATGATGAATGCCAGAATGTAGTCGTCTCTTTAATCATGTGGAAGCACTTGGAAGAAAGAGAAGATAACCACCAGTAGCTTTCCAGAGGCCAGCAATACCTCATTGAAAGATAAAATGGGAGAATATGATAGACAAGCTCAAAAACCACTCTGTTTCCAAGCAATAAAGATATTCTTAGGCATACTTGCATTGCCAATTAAAGAAATCAAAAAAGCTATCCCTTGGACTAGTAATCAGCCAGCACAATTCTTGTTAAAACAAGTCAAAACACATTACAAAAGACTGTGAGGCTCAAAGTTTAGTGAAAGGCAAGTGTTTGTGGTTTCCCAGCCTGAGCAACTGGGTTAGATGTTAGAATTCAACTCTCTCAAAAATAGCTGCTGGCATAAAATCGCACGACAGTGCACTTGTTTCTCTCATTTGTGCTCAGCAGTGATACTGCCATGGCTCTGCCCTTTAGTCAGATGCTAATATCGTAGAATTTAACAAATAAGATGGAGTGAACGAATTCATTTTTTGTTGTTATGCTCTATGTACTCGGAAAACACGTGCTTCCTCCTGTTCGTGACTTGGGGGCATGTATATCAAAGCATTGCGTAAGTCCTGCCTTGGGTCTGTCACGTTTTGTCGATCATTTCACCAGTGTCAGAGGAAATACTCTGCTTCACTGTAATGAAGATGACAGGAATATGTGATGCTATTTTTTAACTTTTGCTGTATTCCTGCAATATTTCTTCAGAGTTTAGGGAAAAGGCATTGCTTTGGTTCCACTCTGTGAAGTTGAAGAGCAATTTAGCACTACAATGCAGTTCCTACAGTGCAGCTTCTGGAATCTGCAGCCCCCAAAATATGATCAACAAGAAATCCTAATGATGAGCCATAACAGCCTGCTTGGGTTTTAAGCTTTATTTAAAAGGCATATAAATAACTCTGTAACCGGCAAACTGAAATAATGACTTTCTGTAGCTGTATCTTATTGTACAGGATATACAAGCATTWTTTTACTGCTGAGGTTGTCATTTATTATAGACAGGAGCTAAGTTAGGCTTTCTGAAAACTTGGTGTCATAGGAAGTATGGGACTGAAAGCCAAGAACTGAACCTTATTTGCCTACTTAGTAATACCGGAAGAAGAAATCATAGTACCTTGTTTGACTTTGTTGTTTTGGGGATGGCCAATAATGATAGAAATAATAGTTAATGAATCCAATGAAATACAGGCTTCCTAAAGATTTGGCTTTTGCAATCTGCAATGTACAGATGATTAAAGTGCTAATAATAACTCATCAAGTTTGAGATTTACTGATTTACACCTCCTTCTTTTTGATCACACAAGCAATTGAACACAGACAATTTAGCCAATGTGGATTTATTGTCTAACAAGGACACAGCATCTCTTAAAGACCGTGCTCAGCCTTCTGTGACTGATGGAACACCTCAAAAGCTTTACTACACAGTCTGACCAGTGTTTTGCACCTTTATCAGTTCTTTGCCATCTAAGCAAGCAAAACCAGTTGAGCACTGCAAAAGCAGCACAGAGGAAGTACTTTGCATCCCAATTGATTGCCAGTGCAGTCATGTTTGTGTCCTTTGCAGTTTGCATTTGCAAACATTTCCCAGGGCTTTTTTTTTAATTCTGCTTTTATGCAAGGGTTTTGGAARTGCTTGTTCTTTCTACCAGTAGCAGTATTTGTATATGAATGCTAGAATTTGTACACAAATAGGGCTGTTTCTAATCCATCTGTTGTGAAACATGCCATAAAACAGCAAAGTGACAATACTGTGCAATTTATGCTGTGGACAGACACACATGCGCTTTGGCTACAGCTGTGCTGGGAATGAGGTTTCTGCCCATTCCCAGCTGCTGATCATCACCTCAATCTGTCGGCAGCCTGTGTGTACCATCACCCTCTAATCTCTTTCATCCCAGATAAACCTGGAAAGCAAAGACCTACCCTTTAAATAGTTTGAACCAACCCACCTTCTGTTTTTTCCCCAGTCTCAGGTGCCCAGGCAGCTCTGTAGATGGACCTGAGCAAGCAAGCAAGCAAGCAAGCAGCAACAAAGGTAAGCAGAGAGGCTTGGGCTGTGGAGGCTGGCGTGGGTGTGACCATGGAAGTGTGTTTGTCTTTTGGCTAGGTGATACTTGTATAGTCAAGCAAAGTGAAAGGTCAGAAAGTTTAGGACAAGCTCTTCAATAATGCATAATGGAAATACATGCAGAAAGCCAAGCTGAATCTGTAAGAACTGCTTGTATAAATTGAAGAGGGAAGTAAATGCATCATGTGATGTTGCCAGATATAACTCACCCAGTTCAGTAAGGCATAAATCCTGCTTTGGAGGATATTTCTATGTGATAGGAAATAACTGAGCATGTTCTGAATGGAAGTTGTAATTAATTATAGCTAGCCATTCTGATGTAGTGGTGCTACTTCAAGGAGGTGAATGGCCCAGCTCCTTTGCCTATGCAAGTCTGAGCACTTCTCTGCATGTGGCATTGTGCAGTATAGGTGTACTCAGCGCCTGGTGACAGCAATGTGGTTGTGGTGATGTTGATGATAGTGCCCATTTGTTGGGCACCAGCTGCAAGCTGCCTGGGCAGATTTGTGAGCACTCCCCTGCTTTACCTTGCCTGGCTCCTGGCTTGACTCTTGCTATCCACATTATGTTAGTGGTTTATTACTTCTGATGTTGTTCAGCAGTGTTTCTACAGTCTTAGGGAGCTCTACTGCTGCAGAGCTGTGCTGCAGACATTCTCATTTTCTTTCATACAGACTTTATTAACACTTGAATTGTTAGGCTAAGGTAGGAAAGCATGCCCTGCTGGCTACATGTGTATGTGGGGGTTTGCTTAGGTTAATCCTTTCAAGCTGCTAAGTCCATCCCTATTTTTGCCTTCCTGCTTGCTGTATGAGGTCAACTTTCTTCGGGTTTTGGTCTAAATATCTGAAACCTAAGAATGTTTTGGTTCTGTCTTTGTTTTCTCCTAGCAGAGACTACTGTTTGATCATTAGAGGTGACCAAAGAAGATTCCAGCAGTAAGACTGTTCATAGTAGCTAATGTCAATTTTCTTTCTGCTATCTATGGCTAACTTCTGTATGGCCAAGTTTTTTTAAAAAAGGGGAAAAGTCTTTGAAGTAGAACAAGGCTTTGTTTTACAGACCTCATACAGCGGAAAAAGCTCTAGGTAGCTGAAGCCACTGAGGAATTGTAAGTAGAAAAGGTAATTTTCTTAGAACAGGGCTCCTAACAGTATTAGCTAACACCTGTAAGTGTTCCTTGTAATCTCTAATGTCTGCAAGGTGATGTTCTAAGTCTCACTGAACAGTAGCTATTTTTAGCAGCACAGTACTGTGAGCATCATATTGCTCTGCAAAGTTAATGTCAGAACAATCTCAGTTGTTTCTAAATGATAAATATTTATTTGGAGATTAAAATATACCCCTCTCTGTATACCTCCACATACATATGCAACTTGGTGTAGTAGAGTAGTCTCTGTTACAGAGCAGCACAGTTCTGCAGGTTGTGTATGAGCAGGGACAAGGCTTTGAGATTGCAGTCCTCTGTAGGTGAGAGGAAAGCAGCAGGGAATGCAAAGGGAGTGGAAAGAGGAGCAGAAAGCAATGGGGAACACTGGTAATCACTGACAGCATGCCCCCTGAGAAAGCATGCAGAGAAAGTTTTCTTGGAGGAAGAGTTTTGGCTGAAAAAGGCTTGAAAATGTAAGAAATTGCTTCCTGCTTCTGGTTCCTGCTGTGTCTAGCAAACTGAACTTTAAAAGAAAACAGTGCTGCCTCAAAGAAATAAACAATTTTCACCAGTTTTCTTCTAGTGGAGACAACCCACAAAACTAGCTACTGTTTGTGACAAGCACAAGCATATGACATGGGCTCAGTTAAGAAGGACAACTGGTGTTATGGTTGACCCAATAGTGGAGAGGTCTCTATAGTAACAAACATCAAAAGGAATGAAAATCAGATGAGAAAGAACTGAAAAACAGTAATTAAAGTTTAATAATTAAAGTTCTAGAACAAGTGCTGTAAGTTTCACAAAAGATTTTAGCAGTATGCACAGCCTTCCCAAGAATTGCTGGCAGGTGACCAAGGCAAAAATGAAGTATTGGGGCAGAAACTTTGATGTGCCCAGATTGGCTGGAAGACAGATGCAACACTTGTCATCCAGCATGGCAAAACAGATCAATGAAGTGATCAGCAATTTAACTGCTATGGACAATAGGTTTCTATAGCACAGAGGCTAAAAAGTTCTCATTGTCTTGGAACTTGCTCCTTTAGCAAGGAGCTAGTAATTTGCCTTGAATGGGAAATCAAATGTTTCAAAGAAGAAGAGGTTGGTCATGTCTGGGTATGAGACCAGTCTGAGGGAAGCAAGGGGAGGGAGGAGGTTTTGGATGCCAGCTTGAGTGGTATTCATGGCTGGATCAAACTCTTGATGTCTGGAGTACACAGTCAAGAAGAGCATGGCTAAGAGCTGAGGAAGGGAGAGGAGAAATCTCCACCTGTAGTGGCAGAGGATCGCAAAATGTCTGCCTTTTCATTCTCAAAAGTGAGTGCTGGTAAACAGAGATGAATCTTCAGAGCATAGGGAAAATATTTCTTTCCTAGCAGTAGGAAACCTATGTTAACTTAAATGACCTAATTTGTGCGCTATCTTCTGTTTGAAATATCATTCTGTATATTTTAGCTTGTTTAGCTAGGTAATATCCATGCACCATATATAAACTTTATAAAAATCTGATGCATTAACAAATGGTTTGTTACATAGTGTGTGGAGTATGTGTGTGGGGGGAACCCATGACTATGCAGTTTATTTGCTCCTTTCCTAGATATCTGTAGAACTCTGCCTAAGCTGCTGAAGTTGAACTTGTTCATGTTGCAAAAAGAGTGCGTAGTTCAGGAAAGAAAAGGAAACTATCTGTTCTTAAAACCACTTTCTCACTGGTGAGATGTTAGAGTTTATAAACTTAGAACACTACAACAAAAAGGACTTGGAAAAAGGAAGGATAGAGTATGGTTTATTGTGGCAAAAATACATGTCAGAGGTAAAATTACATCACTAAAACTCCTGGAAGTCTATTTTTACCATTTCTGTTGGAGAAAGCTGAGGCTTTCCCTTTGGTATTTTAGAAACTTTTGTGGCAACTTTTCTGGAAAGTTGGGAAAACAGCAGTACTGAAAATCTAGCACATGTGCATCTGGCTATAGGCTTTGTAAATACAGCAGTTTGCTCCTCTGCTTAGGGCAATATTTTGAATTAGTCTCTGAAAGCCTTCTGTACAAAGAATTAGGTGTTCAAGAGTAGTTTCCCTCATTAATGTTGCAGAAGCACAAATGTTCAAGGGTCAGCCTCTGGAAGATTGGGTATGGAATTCCAAACTTGCAAAGTAAACATGAAATACTGTATTGGGTAGGAATAAACAGTGGAGGCCAGGTATGGGTGGCAGCTCGTATTATCAAATATATATGAACAAGGCCAACAGGATACCTAGTGAGGTAGAAACTGTCGATGTCTTGGAGACTACAAACCTCTTAGATATTAGAGTTCTCCTGAGTGAAACTTAAGCAGAATGGCTGAATCTTGCCCTGCAAGAAGGGCTACTGTATGTCTTGACCATTTAAGCTTAATATTAAATATTCATTACATTAAAACACTTTTTTTCATGCTTCTCTTCCCTCCACTAGCCTGCTCTGTTTTCTGTGTCTTCTGTTCTGTGATCAATAGACTGGCTTTGAGTCAGTACTGCTTAGTATCCTCATTAATGAGTTGGATGATGGGACAGAGTGCACCCTTGGCCAGCTGGCAGGCAGCACAAAGTGGGGAGGAGAGGTTGATAGACCAGATAGTTGTGCTGCCACTCAGAGGGACACTGACAGGCTGGAGAAATAGGCATTCAAGAACTTCACGGAGGGAAATGCAAAGTTCTTCACTGAAGTAGGAATAACCCCATGTACCACTATGGCTGAGGGCTGACCAGCTGTAAAGCAGCTTTGCAGAAAGACCAGAAGGTCCTGGAGAACAAAACTGAATGTGAGCCAGCAGCATGGCTGGCAAAAGTAAAGTGTCCTGGGCTGCATTAGGAAGAGCTTTACGAGCAGGCTGAGGGAGGTGATTATTCCTCTGTATTTTGTACTGCTGTGCATCTGGAGTGCTGTGTCCAGTTTTGGTTTCCCTAGCTCAAGAAGGACGTAGATTTACTGGAGCAACTCCAGCAAAGGGCTACAAAGCGGATGAAGGGACTGGAGCATCTCATTGAGGAGAAGCTGAGGAAGCTGGGACTGTTGAGCTTAGGGAAGAGAAGGCTCAGGGGATCTCACCAATATATATAAATATGTGATGGGAAGGAGCAAAGGAGACAGAGCCAGGCTCTTCTCAGTGGTACCCAGTGACAGAATAGGAGGACATAGGCACAAACTAAAACACAGGCAATCTCATTTAATGTAAGAAAATTTTACCATGAGTGTAGTCAAACACTTTAAAAGGCTGCCAAGAGAGTTTGTCTAGAGGTCCTTTCCTGCCTCAATGTTTTGTGATGCCTGCCAGCTGCTAATTATGACAATGATCAACAAAGCAAARGAGAACATGGCTTGGTTTTTCTCTATCTTGAGCTCAGTGATTCAAGGATACCTTTAGCTAGTGGGCAAAGATAGTGCATGTGCTGTAATTTCATATATGGAGAAAACTAAATGGCAGCAGGAAGCACAATAGAGAAACCATAAGGAAAAGTCAAAGGATGTACTATTGTGTTATCCCTGGTTTATCAGTTTGTCCTGTATGTAGGCTTCTCATTCTGCTCTTTTGTAAGGAAAGATAGACCCAAGTGTCCAATGGAAATTCTTCTATGCAGGGACTATGCCTTTATATTTATTTTGTAGAATGCTGGTTAATATAGGAATAATGGATGTGTACTATTCTCAAGAGTCAGAAAGCTCTGTCAGACTGGGAATCATAGCAGCCTTTATTTTTCTCATTCTGTTCACAATATAAATATTTGAATTAATATTCATGCTGAAATAAAATCTGAGAGGAGCTTGATATCACAGTAAGCAATATAAGTTAAAAGATGGCTTTTCCAGTAGCATCATAAAGATGCAAAATACAAGGGAAATCAGGAGGTTGTTTTCTATTTCACATCTTCCAAAAAGCACAGCTGATATGCATTTGTACTCTATTTTGCCCTTGTCTGAAGATATTAATTATTAAATAGTGCAACTGGGTGAGTGAGTTACAATATAGAATGAGTTACTCCAGTACAGTTAAGGCATCATAATGAAACCTATTTAAGTGAAAGCCATTTGCAAAGTGATCAAAAAACACTGGTTAGTCTATGTTAATGACTTACTAGGATACAAGGGGATAGTTGGGCATTTACCATTTAGGACTAATGGTGCACAGTCTGTAAATCTGGAATGTGGTCATATAATCCACTTATTCAAATGTAGAATATACTCTGTGCAGTCTGGAGAAGTTTTATGCAGTAGAATACTGACATAGCCATTGTTTTCATGTTTGATGTCTTTCCCCCCCCCCCCGAATTAGCAGTATCACACTGAGAAGCAAAGCTTTCTTCTGCAATAAGCATTGCTGTTTTATTTGAGCAACCTTGAGCATTACTGGGAAGTTGCACCAACTGGCAAATGCTCTGTACTTATGAGATATGGTGATGAGCACTACCCCTTCTGTTCTTTTGTGCATTCCTTATTTTCACACAAAAATTAATCACAACTGAGTTCTGTTTATGCAGACTGAACATAGCTTTGCATATGTTGTTGAAGCAGTAACAGTTAAGAAGGAATGCATTTTATAGCAATTAATACAAACTGAATAAGGGTCATCTATCCTGCTGGTTGCTAATTATCAGAAAATACAGCATAAAAGGTCATTGTTAGAAACACAACAGTAGAACCTGAATATTGCTGATAAGCACTTGTTTATTGTATCATCCTTACTTAGGCTCTAAGGCCAGTGCACTAGGCAATTGTTGCAGTGGAGATGCTTGTTCTTCCTGTTGTGTTCAGGTAGTTACAATTCACTCCATCCTGTAGTAGCTGGACGCTTTCTGAATGTGCAGTATGTGAAGCAGCTGGCTGGCCTATGATTCATTCTTCCTTTCCTCTCATCTGCCCAGAGAGATGAACTTGTGAACTTAAAATATTACTACTTGTGTTCTGAGAACATACCGATAAAAAGGCTGGCAACAAAATGCCCCTTTTGTGATAAAGAAATCTCCTCCTGCAGGAAGAGCACCTTATTATCCTATTGTAACACTTTGTAAAAGATGAGCATACACAGTTTTAGAATGGAAAAGGTGTGTGTGTGCATGCATGCATTATCATGCTAAAAATGACTTCTCTCTGCCCAGAGGTTGTCCCAGAATCTTGCTGTCTTTCCTCCATTTGGGAGCCAGTGAGCACACCTGGGGAGGGGGGAAGGAACAGGCTGATTCATTCATACAGCAAATCAAAAATAAAAAAAAGTTACTGCTTTTGAATGGTGCTGACTAGGCTTTAAAAACAAAGGGAGGTGGAAGAGATACTAAACTTTCAGCCATGTAGCCACATGAGAAATTTATGGAGCRGTTATGTAGGAATGCTGGAGGAAAAGATGCTAATACTTTGCTATCCTCTGACCCACTTGGTTGGGGGCAATACTTAGGACAGCATACTTCAGCTCTACAGAAGAGACTGCAGGTTTCATGGGTGCTGCGAACAAGCATAACCAAAAGCCATGCCTGCTGTTAATTCCAGCTCAAACTCCAGCATTACAGAAGATAGTACCAGAGGCAAACAACAATGAAACAAAACACCACTTTTCAAGAAGAGTGGTAAGGGTAAGAAAAGCAAGCAGTGGCAACTGCCAGGAACAAATAAGCCTAAACATCAAGAAACATCACAGTACAGCAGACAGTTCCTCAGTAACTTTTTAGCAACTTGCTGTACATGCTAAAATAGTCAGAAAAGCACTACTCATACCATGTGAGTAACTCTTAAGCAGTTCAAGTATCTGTCACCTAAATTGGCTTGCATGGCTTTGGGTGCTACCTAAATGACAGTTACTAGAAGCTGTGTTTCTGGCTAAAGTGTGTACTAGCTGCCCTGCTCCGGTCACCGCGGAAGCAGCGCGGTTGCCGCGGAGCACGGGCCTGTGGCAACTGCCTGCAGCTGCGCCTGGGCGGTTCCAGCCGGTTCCAGCYGGCTCTGCAACCGGCCAGAGCCTGCTTTGCGCGCAATCTTCAACCAATCAGAGGAGCCCGCGTGGCGCTGCTGCGCGGAGAGGAGAGCGAGGGAGCAGCCGGCGGGGCGGGGCGCGAGCCCCCCCCCCAACGGCCGCGGCACGGCGCTGACTCGGGGGGGTCGGGCGGGACTCGCGTGGTGGGTTGGGCCGCCTTGGTGCGCGGCCTTGTCGGTCTCAGTGCTCTCGGATAGGCCCGGGCGGCGCTGAGGGCGAGCGGGACWGCAGGTTAGTGTGCGAGGTCGTGGCGCTTCCCCTCGGCCGTGCAGGTGGGGGTTGCACCCAGGAGGGTGGGAAGGAAGATGGAGGGCTAAATACCTCGGCACCGGCACAGGGACCCTGCTCTGCGGCATTGTGCTGGCGGCGGTGGTGCAGTGCGTGCTGCTTCGTGTGCTGATGGTGTGATATGTTAGCCCTTTCCCTAATGGGCARGCAGTGTAGCACTGAAATTGTTGTCCGGAATACTTCTGTGAAGTGTTGGTGCTTAATATTCAGAGTGAGGAACATTGGAAAGGGAAAAACACCTAGTTTTCTAAAAAGGGAAGAAATATATGAGCAAACTGCATGTCCTGTTTTCACTTAAAATGATCATGGGTTAAAGAACTGATTAATGAGACCCCCTTTGCCTCCTCTTGATGAACCTTGTTGCTAGAAGCTATTCTTCTAATGCTCAACATCTGTACTACTTTGCTTTAATCTTAGTGTTGCTGTTCCTCACACTTTTGTTTAGTTCTCAGTTAAAGGAGGACATTCGAGTAGCTTGCTCTGAGCAGAAAAGGTATCCTTGCAGTTGTGTTCCAGGATAAGCATGGAGGATGTACAGATTACAGATGAGCTGTTCAGGGACTACTGTCCACAGAACGCTCCTTCAGTCTGGATTTTTGCAGGGGATGTTGAACCACTAATAGTCCAATACAAGAGAGGCAGAGGAAACGTACTTTCAAAGCCTTTTCCAGGTTAACCAAAGTGTGTGTGTGTGGGGAGAATCATTGGGTTTTGATTGGGGTGAGGGGAACCAAAGCCCCTATTTACTTCATGGCAGATGTCCAAATATGACTTTGAAATCTACTTAATCTTACAAATCTTCACTTTTTAAAGTCAGTTTCCTGGTGTGCCTTTTTCATTATTGGTATTGGGGGGAAGCTAAAAGCAAATGGGAAATTTGACAAGAAAAATACCGACAGTCTTGTCAGTGATGTTTACCTTGTTTAAAGGTCATTTTTTCCCGCCTGTATTTTCTTAGAAGTATGGCAGTTTTTCCACCTGGTTTCGTGAAGCCAGTTCGCATCTGAGATGCGTGTTTTGAGATTTGTGTGATGAGACTGGCATTGCCTCTCTGAACACAGCACTGTATGTCAATTTGTGCTTGTTGCTACCTCCAGAATACTTCCAGATAATCCCACTGGCTGAGTATCTGACAAAGCAGTAGAAAGATGTTAGCGTACAAACAAATACTGATACCCTACTGAAAGGGGGAAAAGTGGTAGTGTTTTATTTGTAATGAAGAAAAAGGTAAGGACTTTAGGAAGCAAACTGACAGTCGCAGTGCCTGTTGATGTTTCTTCATCTTAAGATGAAGAATTGGAGAGTGGTAGCTAGACTCCAGTTAAATAATTTGCATTAAAAAGACCACTGAATCTAACTTGCAAAGTGTTCAGATCAGAGATGCAAAGGAAATGTATTGGTGTATTCAAAAGCATCTGAAAATTAGGTACATAATTTCCTCTAAAAGTTAGTGGGAGTTAGTACCAGAGCATGAATGTGAAGCCTAGGGCTTTTCACTTTAGAAATGGATTTTTTCACTCATGCAAATAATGCAAAAATCCAGAGAATAGACATTATTCTGCCATACTTGAAAGAAACAGGACCACCTCTAAGAAACAGTTTAGCAAGAAGAGCATTTATGAAACCCACCTGGCCTTGTTCTTAATGTCTTCTGTGATTTCTGGAATCATCTGTGGGTTTTTTTGTTGTTTTTTTTGTTTGTTTTTTTTGGTGGGAGCTTGGCTTAACTCTGCTGTTATTGTGTTGTTTTTCTTGAATTTCTTGTCTGTCAATATTGGCTGCAAATGTGATGTAAATAAACATTTTGCTTGTCTTGGTTTTAATTGAATGGATGCTGTGAGAACATTTTTCTGCAGTGCTTGGCAGGTCTGTCAGACAGGGACACAACCTGTGCATGTGACATTGAATTCTTAATGGGTCCCTTCTGGGTACTGGTTTAACTGACTCTTGTCCCAGCAGCCCTGTGTAGAGGTGCTGTGGACCTGGTATTGAGAAGAGAAAGCGATGTACATGGGGGTTCTCCACACTTGGCCTTTGCAGGACTTGTATTCCTAGTTCTGATGTTTTGAATCATATGTTTCCTGATTCAAAAGCCTGATGTGGATTGGTAAGGATGTGGTGAGGCTGAACTCCTCTTAGACCTACCGGAAGAATGTTTGGATTCCTGCAGTAAGGATAAAGTGATTTGGGTTACATATGTCTAAATGTGTGGAGCATCCATAAAAGGAMATACCAACAAATACAGCTGTTCCAAAAGACTGCTGTAAAGCATTTTCAGACTTCATACTGCTTTTCTGCTTGACTTCTAATTGGAATCTTTCTTTAGCTTACAAGGTGCTTTTTTCCTCTCCAGACTCCTTTGAGGTTTTTGCGGATTTATCTGGAAGTGGGCAAATGCTATTTCCAGGGAGTGACCATGCAGTTGCATAGCCCCATCTCCTGCATTTCATAGCCTTGTCTGCCTTTCCCTCCATCTCTATGCTACACAGGCATTTTTGAGGGACCACTGAACAATAGGAATATTGCTGAATAAATAGATCAGCATTACAAAAACAAATTATGATAAATTACCTCTTGCTCACCCACTGGGAAGGTTTGCAGTAATCAATAGCCCTCAATGTCTTCTGCTTCCTGTGGTGATCTAATGATTGCACCTAACCTCCCAAATAAATCATGGGTTGAGCAATAGGAGGGCTTTGTCATGGGGAGATTGCGGGAAGATTCCTCATTGTTACTTTGTTAAATCCTCCAGAGTGAATGGAGATCACTTTAATCCTGAAGAACAAGCATACAAGGTACCTCTTAGTGTTAGCTACCACAGACAGGATATAGGACTTAGTGTATTTGCTGCCTTACTTCCAGATGGTTGGTTTTTTGCTAATTATTAGAGCTCTGATTTTCCTCATTTGTTTCCTTCTGTTGAGTTTCTCTACATTAATATATAGGGCATCATTTATCATTTATGAAGTTACTGTGTAAATCTACACCTCCTAAGAGCACGTACCGTATTTTTATACTTGTAATCTGTGGGCTGTGTGTTCAAACTTGCTCTTTCTGGCTGGTGGTTTTCCTCTGCTTAGAGCTGAATGGTCAAGTTGCAAGTTAAACATGGTAATCATGTTGACTGTGTACATGGGGACAGGTTTTTTGTGTACTGGTTATCACATCTGCTTTACATGCAGAAGGTCCTGGGTTCAAGCCTCAGTGGAACCAGCACTAGGAAATCTTTGTGAGGTTGGACTAGATCTCCAGAGGTCCCTTCCAACCTTTGTGATTCTGTGTGATTTTCTGTGATACAGATGCATGGCCCCTGATAGGTTAACCCTCATGATAAATGTGCTTCTGAGTTCCCAGTGCAGGCCACTTAAGAATTGGAAAGCAAAATGAGCTGCCTCCAGCCTGGGCATTAAAGTTGTCAGGAATGCAAACACCAACTGTAGGCAATCATGTACTGCATACATGCAGACCACTGGCAGGCAGAGGAAATAACTATATACGGAAAAACTGGTATAAAACCTGTGGAAAACATTGTTTAAAAGCACTAGCATGACTAACCATATTAACAGTGTTTCATTCCTCTTTTACTATTACTAGTAGACCTAGTACTAACAGCAGTTCCTAGGTAATTCTAACTTCCAGTTCTTTGAATAGCGAAACTAATTTTAGTATACTTCTGTAACAAGAGAGCCTATAGCTGTGTATAAAGAACAATTATGTTCTCAGTAGTAGTCAATAATTTTGTTTTTTATTAAAAGATGGTYTTAATTTAGCTTCTGATCCTTTTCAGGAAGGTTTTCAGGGCTTTACTGCAACAGATTCTTAAACTGAAGATGAAATTAAAGTAATTTTGATATCAAAGCATTTGATGTGTATAAAATTGTTTCATGTAATTTATGTAATTTATCTTTTTTTAAAGGCTGAGATTCATAGAGATAACACAATTCATTACAACCAATTTAGTATTCTTGAAAGGTTCTTTTGCATGCTTTCCTTTGAGCATCAAGAATGCACAAAATTCTGTAAAGCAGTTATTCAGTCTAATTTTAACTTCCAAATTCTGGGATCTAATGTGTATTCTGCACTCTGGGCAGAGCATGTTGCAGGGAAACCCCTCTGGACTCATGCTGGCATTTGCCTATGAAGTTTTCCCTTTGAAGTTTACAATCTGTTTTCCTTTTATGCAACTGATTACTATTAAATAAAATTGATATTCTTTTTCTCAACTGTCACTTTACTTGCTGAGTTGCTTAAACCAACTCAGTTTGCTCACATCTTTCAATTTTCATTTTTTTTAACCTTTGCTTTCTCAAACAACACTGACAGTTTTGCTATCAAAATGTAATCATAAAACAGGGAATGTTCCCAGTGGTAGCAGCTCTTAAGGGAAGTTAATTTTGCTCTCTCAAGTTGCATGTTTTCTTTTCATTCCAGATTTCTAGTTGCAGGCTGCATAGTTGTTGCCACTCTGTACTTTTTATGAAGCATTATGATGGCTTTTTGCATAAGTATGGTGTGTGTGTGTATATATACACACACAAGCACACAAAGGGGTGTGTGTGTGTATACATACACACACCTGTCCTTTGTAGTGAAGTACTCTGTCCTGGGTCTACCTGCTTCAGCTGTAGCTAATTGAAGGATCACTGCTCATTTTAAGTGGAATATGTGGTGAAGTACTTRGACCCTGATCATATCTCATTATCTGTTCTTTGTTGCAAAGAAAAATTGAGACAGACTGTAATCAAAATACTTGTGCAGTAGATGAGTGGAAACTCAGCTGACTGGTCTCTGTACAGTGCCAACATGGGCTAACAGCTAAGTATCTGCTTTTTCTGTCTTGTGGGATGTTATGTGCTTTTAATCAATGAAGTACCAACTTTGAGGACTTCTGAGTTCTTCTGCATGACTTTGACCTTACTGGACTTGGAAGTAAAACCATCTACAGAAATCTTGATCAGGATTGGATTCAGATTTTTGCATGCAATTTTCAGTACTTCTCTTATCTGGGAAACATAAGCTTCTAAAAACTGAAAAGCTGAGTGAAAAGGGTTTTGTTGACTGGCCTTAAACTTTGGAGAGCTTTTGTTGCTCTTTCATATGTACCACAAAGTGTTGGCCAATAAGTAGTTCTACAAAGCAATTGGTGTATAATGCATTTGCTGCCCAAATGGATTCCAGCATTCCCTTCCTTCTACTAATAGTCATTTCCCTGCAGGATGTTACTGAGACGGAAGTGCCCATCAAAGGGATCCATTATTCATCACTGCAGGTGAATTGTTCTTGCTCTGAATTCACAATAACTGCTATTATTACTAATGTGTAAGCACTGTCTGCCTGTCAGTCTTATCTTGCACCCAAACCACTGTGAATGGGAGAATAAACAACCAACTGTCTAGGCTGGGTTACAGTCATGAAACTACTTGGATTATTTCTTGTTCAGTGTATTGTTTTGCTATAAACGGGCATCAGAATAAATCACAATATGGGAACCCACTCTTGCTATTGATTTCTATGCTGATTTGGAGGAAAAAAAAAAGTTATCTTGACAGCCCTACTGACTCAGTCCCTGCTGAGATGTAAGCAGAGCTCAGTCTTGCAGTTTGTCACCAAGAGCTGATACCTTTTATAGGAAGTTGTGCCCTCAGTTACACCTGCATGACATAGCTATTCTGGTGAAGTGGTTCACAATACTGGTGTTCTTAACTTACTCCCAGTAATAGCACCTCTGCAGCCCTGCTATCTTCAGGGAGTTGGTAAAACTGTAGTGTTTGGAACTTGGCAAATAATTGTTTTGAAGTTGGGGGAGAATTCAGCTGCTCACAGTATCCTCTCTGAAACATCTACAAGGACAAAAAGCAGTGGCAATGTATCACTAAAGTCTACAGATTTGAGTGTTCAGTTACTGCACTATTGGTGTGATGGTACAGGTGCCAGTTGGCTGTAGTTGCCTCACAGAATACAATCTTGTCTTGTTCTGTGATATTTCAGTCTGTAGTGCATTTCCAATCTCAGCTAAAGCTGAATGAAGTAGTCACTCCATGTAAGTACAGTGGTGACTCAGCAGCCCTGAACAAACTTTTGCACATATCTGCCAGAAAGAGGTTTTGACTTGTACTTGCTGGTTAGTCAGAGCAGTTGCATGTTACTGAGGGATCACCCAGTGTTGTTTTACACAGCAATTGAGTTATTCTTTTTTTGCTTCATGTACAGCTGTCCTTTTGAGTAGTGTATTAAGGTGTGATAGCATTCAGTAATTTTTCAAGCATCTTTTTAGGGGGATAAACTGAAGAGATGCATAATATTTTAGTACTTACTACTAACAAATTCAGAGAATCAAAATTGGTGAAATTGAAAAATCATGTTTCCTTTTGCTGCTGAGGTTGCCAATAGCTCTGTTACAAATGATGTTTACCGGATGTGGGGGGGGGCTTGAAGGCCATTCATTGCTGGGTCAACCTGCGGAGCTTTGGAGTAACAAGAAGGAAGGACTTGAAACAAAGCCTCTGAAATACCCTGRCCTGACTTTCAGAAACTTGTACTGCTGGGGTTGTAATCACTGTCTGGCTCAAATGTCTTTTTACCTCCATCTCATAATTATGCATTCACACCCACCTCCAGAAGTATTTGCTTTGGATGATACTTTCTTTCCTTGAACTGTTTAGAAAAGCAGTGATTAGCCTAATGCTTCAGTGCATCAGACCATATCACGTAGCCATATTGATAGGCTGTGATCATTCTTGTGTGCTGTGCAAGAGCTGGGGTCTTGAGCTTCCTTTTCTGATCCCCATGTTCCTAGACTGTGCAGGAAAACTTTGTAAAGGAAACCAATCAATTGGAAAATGATCATTTTTGATAAATATTTTTCAACTATGAGTGAATTATAATGATGTCATTCCCTTAGAAGGTTTGCTGATTCAGCAGATCTACTGAAAGAAAACAATTCCCTCGAATTATGTCAGCTTTTACAGTAATTTGTAAAACTATTTTGTTTCTGTACCTTTTAAATTCTAGCAAGCTTTTTCCATGAGGGCTGTATTGTGAGGCAAGCAGTATGATACATGCATGGTTCAAAGGTGGTAATCTACTTGCTGAGTTACCAAGTAACAAAGTAGATTTCTGCTTGTTCTCAGCTTCAAAATTTCCAGAACTGGAGGTGCTTCTTCTAGAAGATACAATTAAGAATTCTCAGTGCTGTCAAATTTGGATGTACTATTGCAGAAGGAAAACCTATGTTAAATCACAGGACTAGCTTTGTTTCTGTGCAGTGCTAGCAGCTTATTTTGCTGCTGTATTCTGACATGTTCTATTTTATGAAATATACCTGGGGGAGGGGGATTTACTTAATAAAAGCTTATTTCATGGGCTTCAAGAACTCTGCTTCCACCAAGCTGTTGACTGGGGGTGGAAAAAGTTTTGTTTCAGCTCTCAATACATGAGGAAATGTTTGGCAACACACAGGACGATATTTAGCTGGTATGATATGTTTTAACAACTTAAATTTCTGTATAGCTGTGGCAGTTTAAATGAGCTGAGGGTCAGCCTCACATATGTTGGCAAGCACTTCACTGATGTACTACAGGTTGAAATGATGATCTTCCCCTATCCTTACTCATGCTAGTTCTGGGGTTTTCAGCACTTCTGTAAAATGTGAAAGGTGAAGACGTTCTTGGAGCATCACACTGAAGAATGATCTTGGTTGCATCTAGCCAATTCTCATTTGGATCACCATTCAGCTCTGTTTTTTTTTCTTTGCAATTTGGATGATGATGCACTGCTACTTTATAAAAATTCTTTATTGAAATTTTCATTTGATACTAAGGTCAAGTTTAAGTGATCAGTTACATTATGATATCAAACCACTTATCTACTTCTGCTGTCTATATTTAAAAGATGGCAAATCCTAAGGCGGGAGATCCGTAGTCAAGAGATCTTTGAAATACAGATGAGAATGAATGTTCTGGCATAGACTCGTTTTTTGCTAGTAAAAGCACATACACCTTCATATGGGTTCCTAATAGGTATTTATCCCAGTAATTGCTCATTTGGGACTTTCTTACATAATATACCAATTTCTCTTGAATCATATGTTTTAAGTCTGATGTTTTGTATATCAGCACAGTGCAACAATGCAAAGAAAGGATTTAAAAATGTAATTTTGCTCCAGTGTGGCAGAATTTTAATAGCTATTCACTAAAGCTGCAACAAAAACTGATTGGTACTGTATTAGTACTGTGCATTTTTAACTGCATCTCAGGCAAATGCTAGGTTGCTAGGATGCTGGGAGACATCTTCTAATTAACAAACCAACTGGATGTGGAAGGAGATGGTAAACAATGAGATAGGTTAGAATGAGGGCCCCAAAGATAGTATTTTCTATCCTTCTAGACTTGAGTAGCTTACAACCACTGTAAGGTTCAACTCTTAAGCTCTGACTGTTCTAAAGATTTCCCCCCTCCTCCCTCCCCCCGGAGAAGCTTCTCTGAGCAGTTATTTACTAACACTAGTAAGGTAAAGATAAAAGTATTCCAAGCAGTCTGATTTACCTGCTTGAATCTGTAGGTGCAGCTGAATGTCCATCTCACTGTAATGATTAGTTATAATGCAGTTTTTTTCAGGAATATATTTTGTTCARTGTCATTGTAATTTTACTACTGACTGAAATACTTTTACTTGTTTGTCCACTGGATCACAACCCTTGTTTATTCTGGGGTGATACCRGAGGCACAAGGAGTTAGGTTTGCAGGTGTGCAGATCGCTAGTGGTGTCTGTGGTGCTGGTGTCAAACTCCCCTCTCAGTACTGCATCTGAAGTGCTATCAGCCATCATTCCTCAGAGTAGTTTATCCAAGGACAGACACGAATCGCTGCTACTTCCTCTTGGTACAAAGACATTCAAGAAGATAATAGGTGGGAAAATAACAGTTGATCCTGAGGTTGAAATTGGAAGCTGTTGTTGAATATAAATGAGCATATGACCTCAAACTGTTCTGCTATCTGTCTCCTTGTTAACATCATTCCTTGTTTGAGATGATAGTTTTTTATTTTGTCCTTTTATGTTGATACTGTTTTGTTTGTATCTTTACTAGTATGAAGCTATACTGACAAGTGCAGGACAGAGTAGCTTGTCTAAAAATGTCATACTGTTCTGTATTGATAAAAAAAAAATCTGTTTTAACTCTGCGTAGGCTGGTTCCAAGTTTTTCTCAATCTTCCCTGGACATGAGCATCCTGTGCTCAGAATTAGATGATGCCTTGGAGGCTGGACTGCAGTACAGATATCTTTAAATTTACTGCTCATCTTTACAAATAGGCATAAGCACTTAATCTACCTGTAGAGGTGTGAAAATGGATCTTTTCCCCTTCCTTGCATCTCTCTTGTAGTTGTCTATCAAAGCTTTCATTTTATTTTTTTATATATATATATTATATATATATATGTCCTTCTAAAACTAAATATTTTCTGTAAGATTACTAGCTGGGAAATTTGACAGTTACAGAAACTGAATTTGATTGGTTTTGCCACTAGCTTTAGTTTACCTTAGTTTCCAAKGGGGGGGGGGAGGGGAACTTAAACTTGCCCAGAATTCCACAAAACAGAAGCAGTATTTATTGATCCTGCTGCAGTGACTTGAAATGAAATTTTGGGGGGAGACTTTGACAGTCCTTCTTCAGCATGCCTGCTCTATATGTAGAAAGGAAAACAAGCACCTTGATTTGCAGTGATAACTTTTGTACTTTTGGATGATGTTTAGATACAGGTAGGCAAGTCTTATATCCTTGTCAGTACTAAAACCTATTTACTCAATATAAAAGACAATTATTATTGGTGTGATACGGAGACCTTAATACAGGGTAAAGAGATTAAACTAACAAGGGAGAGGTAAAAACCATCACAAATTAAAACTGACCAGTTACCAACAGCAGCATGCCACATCTTTCTGCAGGGCTGATCCCTGCAACTCTGTACTGGTAGTCCCTTTTTGCAAAGTTGTAGTTTTTAGATTTGCTTGGAGAAAGCGTTCCCAGAACTTTACACAAGCCAGAGAATTGAGCTCTTTCAGTGATGAAGAACAAATGTCTGAATTTTGTATGGTCTATCAGTTAATTCATTTACTTAAATTGCTTGGCCTGAAGAGAATACAGGAAACTTAATCTTTGTACTTCAGGAACAGTACATTTTCTGCTGTCACATGTGTAAACTTTTCTGTGTTGCAATCTCTGCCTTAGAGCAGCACTGGGTGTACAAAAGGAGTGATCCACATGGGACAGCACACTGCCCCCCCAGCTGTTCTCTTTGTATTGACTAATGCCTGTCTCCTGAGTGAAGTATGCTAGAGGAGCTGTAATAAAATACACAAATTTCCCCTTGGCTCCTCTAGGTTAGGAGGTCAGATTTCTGATTTATCAATATTACCTTTTTTCAATCAACACAGCTGCAGCTCACACCGCAGTGGTGCAAAGATGGTTGTGCCACCTAACTTGCTTTTAGTTTTTGGAATTCTAGGCATATCTTTCTAAAGTAGTAAAGCAGCAGAGAATTCCAAACACTGTTTTCCTTAATGTGTTTTCTACTTGGCGTTTCTTTTTGAGAAAGTCACTGCTTTTGTGAGGAAACTAGTAGGATTCCAGTAGGAACTACTCCTTCCATCAGAGGCAAGTTGCATAAACTTATGTGACCCAGGCAACTTCTACTGTGCAAATAAGAGTGCAACAGCACTAACGTGTTTGTACCTCCATGTTTCTTGATTCCCATCTCTTGACATGAGTCGCTAGCATAAGGTGTCTGAACTCTTGCAGCTTTTGAGGGAGGGGAAAAGGAGGGTTGATATGTAGGAAAGGAGTATTTTTCCTACTTGTTTCTCTTGTTTCTCACTTGGGTATTTATTAGGATGGTCTGTTTTCTTAAGCTTAGGGTGGCAACATCTGGCAATTTTACATTGTTTTTCTTGGATAGCTGGGGTGAGGCATAACACATACTCAGATCCCTCAGTCTAAGCTTCAGAACATTCCAGAAAAATCCCTTGAAATGCTGTATGTAAATATCTAGGCACATGTTACTGTGGTTTTACTGGACCTTTTTGAATCTTCAAGCACAGTAAACTGGCACATCTCTAAGGTGTCATTTCTTTTCAGTGCTGTTGATTGTGTGTGAAAGATTAATTGGGCAACTTTCGCAGTATCAGCTGCAAAAAGCTTATTTTCCACATGGTGAGGATTCCAGAATGCCTATTGTCTTTGAGATCTCCAGATTATAAAACCTGGAATCTGTATTGTTTTATCTGCCACAATCCTGAACAAAAACAAAGACTAAGGTTGGGCAGAGCAGATACCAAGTATTTCACTGTAAGTTACAATCATTTAAGGAAAATATCTTGTTTCTTTAGCTGTTGCATGCACATTTCAATCCAAAGACCCATAACAAATGTTTTGATTATTCAGTGTTTATAAAGATGCATTTTTCTATGTTCTAGTGGGATGATATTTTATAAATATGAGATGGTTCTAATCAGTACTCCTAATGAGATAATCTAGCTCCAAACCGTGTATAACCTGTATTTTGTGGACTGACATTTATTTGGATATGAATTTATCTCCAGATTATGAATTTGGTGGAATTAGTAACTGGCTTCGTGCACTATAGTGTTGTAAGTTCTTGCAGCAGTCCTGTAGTATCCAGCAGTTCTCTTCTCCCCTTTTCTTAGAATGCTAAATGTGTGTTTAGCTTTATCAGCTTGTAATTGCAAAGAGCTTCAATGTAATTTACTTGTCACTTTTTAGTATGGACTACCAGCTTTACTGGAATGGAAAGATGCACCTTTTTTTACTTTGTTTTTCATAACTATAGTTTGATTTTTTTTAGATGCTTTTTCTTCTACTGAGATTTTATTCACAACTGATGTGCATTTGCTGTACTTCAGTCCCTTCTGATTTCAGCGACTTTCACAAGCCAATATAAGCTTTTTGCTTTTTACTTTCCTCCTAGATAAGCTCAGGAAGTGTGGGTTAGGTAAGTGGACAGTGAGGTGGATTGAGAACTGGCTGAAAGGCAGCAGCTCAGAGGGTCGTCATCAGTGGCATGGAGTCCAGTTGGAGGCCTGTGGCAAGTGGCGTTCCCCAGGGCTCAGGATTGGGTCCCATCCTGTTCAGCTTTATCAGTGACCTGGATGAGRGGACAGAGTGCCTCCTCAGCAAATTTGCTGATGATACCAAGCTGGGAGGAGTAGCTGATACACCTGAGGGCTGTGCTGCTGTTCAGAGAGACCTGGAGAGCTGGACAGAGAGGAACCTCCTCAGGTTCAACAAGGGCAAGTGCAGGGTCCTGCACCTAGGGAGGGATAACGCTTTTAGGCACCAGCACAAGCTAGGGGCTGAYCTTCTGGAGAGCAGCTCTGCAGAGAAGGACCTGGGAGTGCTGGTGGATGACAARWTGACCATGAGCCAGCAGTGTGCCCTTGTGGCCAAGAAAGCCAATGGTCTCCTGGGGTGTATTGGGAAGACTGTTGCCAGCAGGTCGAGGGAGGTGATCCTGCCGCTCTACTCAGCCCTGGGGGGGCCTCGAGTACTGCATCCAGTTCTGGGCTGTCCAGTACAAGAGAGACATTGGAGCTACTGGGGAGAGTCCAGTGTAGGGCTACAAAGATGATCCGAGGGCTGGAGCACCTGCCCTAGGAGGAACGGCTGCGAGAGCTGGGCCTCTTCAGCCTGGGGAAGAGAAGACTAAGGGGGGATCTGATCAATGTGTACAAGTACCTGAAGGGAGGGTGTCAAGGGGACGGGGACAAACTCTTTTCAGTTGTCCCGTGTGACAGGACCAGAGGCAATGGGCAGAAATTGAAGCACAGGAAGTTCCGCCTGACCGTGAGGGGGAATTTCTTCCCTGTGAGTGACGGAGCACTGGACCAGGCTGCCCAGAGAGGTTATGGAGTCTCCTTCTCTGGAGATCTTCAAAGCCTGCCTGGATGCAGCCCTGTCTAACATGCTCTAGGTGACCCTGCTCAGCAGGGCGGTTGGACTAGATGATCTCCAGAGATCCCTTCCAACCTTACAGATTCTGTGATTCTACTTTAACTCCTTCCTGTTTTGATAAATTCAAGTATTTTTGTATTATGATTTGCTTTATTATCAGTTCTGATATACTCAGGACTGCAGCGTATCAGACTTGGAGGCTATTTTATCTGGCACTCATGGGTGTTAAAAGCTTAGCTCTGCTTAGGTTGCTGACAGCTGGGACTGCTAGCATTGGTGTTGGCCTGGTTGTCTGTGTCGACTAYGTGACTGCTTTTTCTTCTGCTAAAGCAGAAATTGAAGCATTGTCTTAAAAATGGCTTGAAAAAGAAAACTAGAGGAACAGGATTTATTTAAAATTCAAAACACTAAATGTTTTGATCTTGAAATACTGCTGTAGCAGTTGTTTCCCTTGCTTCCTCCCATCATTTAGACTTCCCCTGCTGAAGGAAGGTGACTGCTACAAAAAGCCAGCCTGGGATGAGTCAGGGTGTTGAAGCAGGTGCTTGGGGGGATGAGTGTGACCATCAGGACAGTTACTGCTACAGGGGCAGTAGCTGGAGCTCTCCTGGTGTGCCATGCTGGGAAAGGGAGGTGCAGAGCCAGACCTAGTTGCATTGCAATGTGCTYGGTGCCCTCAGCTGAAGTGTGTGGCACAGGTACTCTAAAAATAGATCAAAGATGACAAGATGAGAAACTAGCACTGTCACCAGTGCATAAGTGGCTTTTTTTTCTCTTGCTAGGGTTCCAGTCCCAATGTGATGTGTATGAAATGGAAGCAATGTCATTCATGTTTGCTGTCAGCTTAGGTTGTGTGCGAATAGGAAGCTGTTATACACATTTCTTGAATGGACTATAATGAGACAAAAAAGTGCAGCTGTTCAGTGAAGTTTAAATGTGTGGTATCTAAGTTTTGCTGGAATGCAGCTGAGGGATTGCTTTAAGAAGCAGCTTTTGTTGCAAAAGGATCTGGATTTTGTTGTCAGCTTACTTTGATTGCTTAATATTGAGGCCCAGCTTCCTGCTCTTACATTACTGACAGTCAGGAGAAATTTCTTTAAGGCTGTTAAGTTAATGCAGTGCAAGCATAGTATCAGTTCAGCAAACAGGCATAATAGCCTTACTTAATTGTGTAGGTTATTTTACATACTAATTTTGCTATGATCTATGTCAGTGCTTGTGACAGTTCTCTTGGGAATATGCAAAGCATGCATTCAGGTTTGTTTAGGAAGTTTAAATGAGAGATTTTAAACTTGCAGGTTTTCAGGATGTCCCATCCATGTCTTTGCCCTCAGCTTTTAGGAGAAAAAGGCTTGGATTTATTTTTCTAATGTGAGCTCATTTTCTGTTGTGCAAAGTTGTGCAAATTTTACTTCACTGTTCAAAAAGTCATAAAAAGCTGCATTTTGCAAGTAAAAGGTCTGAGTTATTGCTGTGCTTTAACTTGGTTTAGTATTTAACTCGCTATTCACTGAGTGCAAAGTGTAGCAGTTTTACTTGAGTAACATGGTGGTTTATTCTCTGATTTGTAGTTATGAGAAACTAGCACATGAGAACTGTTAATAACAAATAGCAGTAAATGTGCATTTTCAGACAGCCATGCATACTAAAACCCATCAGACTTTTGAAAATACATAAATGTTTACAGATGGGCAGTAAAATAGTGTTCTTAATAGTTCTAGTCCTCTGCCCATTTTGCAAGTAGTATTAGAAATATGCTTAAAAAAATAAAAATGTAAATTCAAACACTTTTTTTTTTTTTTTTTTTTTTTTTTTTTTTTTTTTTACTTTGACCAACTCTTATAATGAAACATGGGTTTTAGTTTAATCAGGAGAACATTGTTTTAGTTTAAAAATGCTTACTTCCTTGCTGGGGGTTTAAAATCGTTCTCCTTCTTAACTCCACCCTTTTGGGTATATTTAGCTTTAACTGCTGTGAAGTAATTATCACTTTGAAAATGAGGAAAGTATTTGAAGAAGCTCTTAAATGGCATAAATAGGTAAGTAGGGCCCAAATGAAATTCAGTACTATTTTCTTAAATTGGTAAGAAGCTTCTGTGGCAAAAGTAGATTCATACTATGCTAGTTGGAATCTAGAACAGATTTACATCTTACCTGGTAGGTCTAACACTGTGAAATTGTTGCAAACCTTTTAAATTCTTTGCGCAACAGCCGAAACTGAAATTTTTTTCTTTAAAAAAGAGATGTATATAACTTAAATAGTCGTATTTTCAAATCATTTAAAGCTGAGCATTACAYGTGTGCTGTGTTGGGTGGCAAGCAATGCAGGCCAGGGCTGTCCTGCAGTGAGCTCCAAGCTACCCTGGAGGTATGTGTGAGTGCAGTGGGCAGCCTAAAGGTGTGTCTGCACTGGGACCTGCCATCCCAGCAGAGCAACAACAGTGTCTTTAAGCCAGTGCAAGCCGCTGGGGCCATGGGTGCATGTGGCCTTCAGGCTGTGTTGCTGAATACTAGAATGTCTACACAAGCAGCTTGCTGAGTGCCTGCTGCTGAACTTGCTGTTTGCTTATTCTGGGCAGGGTATAGCTAGCCCTGCTCTCAGGTGTCTTCTGACAGCATAAACATTCTTCATGCACGGCTGGCAGCTTTACTCAGGCAGGATTTAATATATATTTGCTCTTAAACTTCTGCATGTATCCTATATTGAAGGAACTATTGCTTTATCAGCAGTTTTGGTGCAATTTCAAACAGAGATGGCTATGGCTGCTAGTAATGGCTAAGCCTATTGAACAGTGTGTTTTTAAGCAAGCAATGGAAGACACTCATTACTGTTTTTTCTTTATTCAGTGCTCTGCTGTGATTGGTGTGATAGAACCTGTAAGTTCTACCAGCATGCAGATGAGAAGATGCTGACTCTTGAATTTTTTCCCAGCTGATGTCGCTCTGAGTTGTCACTACTAACAGTGAGCTTAGTTGTAAGCATGGCACCAGTGATTTGTCTCCTATTTGACAAAGGATTTGTCTTTGAGTTTTTCAACTGTTTGCCTTACTTTGTGCTTCGATGGTAGGGGAATTACATTTGTGTGAGACATTTGCGGGAAATAAGCATTCATGTATACGGGTTGCTAGATGTTAATATGCACTGTTTCTAATTCATTTGACTCCATTTCCAAACAGGACTACTTAGGGCTTGGATACCAAAAGACTCTGACTTAGGCAAATGAAGGCACAATTCAGAAGCAAAATGATTCCACATTAGTAATTTTAAGACTTGATAGTGAGTGTTTAGAATCCCTTTATATTTGCAATAGTGACTTTCAAAGAATGAAGTGTCACAATCACAGAATGGGTAAGGTCGGAAGGAACCTTTGGAGATCTAGTCCAACCCCCCTGCTTGAGCAGAGTCACCTAGAGCATGTTAGACAGGATTGTATGCAGGCAGGTTTTGAGTATCTCAAGAGGAGGAGACTCCAGAACTCCTCTGAGCAGCCTGTTGCAGTGCTCTGTCACTCTCAATGAAGAAATTCCTCCTCGCATTCAGGTGGAACTTCCTGTGTTTCAGTTTGTGCCCGTGGCCTCTTGCCCTGTTGCATGGGACAACTGAAAAGTGTCCAGCCTCATCCCCTTGACATCCCCACTTCAGATACTTACACACTGATAAGATTTCCTGTCTTCTCCAGGCTAAACAGGCCCAGCAGCCTTTCCTCATGGGGGAGATGCTCTAGTCCTCTGATCATCTTTGTAGTGATACACTAGACTCTCTCCAGTAGCTCTATGTCAATAAATCTAAGACCTGCATAGGTAGAAAATGCATATGTATTTCCATCATCTTGAGGGATTTTTGGCTTTTCCTTAGTGAAGCAGGTGGTATTTTGCTTGTAATAACCACAATGTTTTTGTTAGTGCTTGTTGGAATGAGACTAGCCTGCCTGATCCTACTTAAGGCCTCAGATAAGCCCTGCTCACTCTTTATGAAAAGAGCAAAGGCACAATCCTTTTTAAGGATTCAGCTGAACTGAGCTGGATTGCCCTATCCTTCAGATACTTGGTATGGTTTAGACACTGGGGAGCTCCTGAAGATGTCTGAAAAGGATGGATAGTTTTGTGAGATGTGCAAGCTTCACAAACTTGCAAGGACTGGTCTTGCTTGATCTCAGTCTATTTTTTCTGAAGAACTAGGAAAATACTAGTATAAAGTGTCCTCTATAACTGTAAAGGCTCACTGTTTTCATATTCAGTATTGCATCTTAACAGATGAAAGAAATGTGCATAACAGGGGGAGTAAGTTTTACTTTTGCTTCTATGAAGTCACTGATAATTTGTTTCCATAAATACCAAGCTATTTCTTTCTCTAGAAGAATTAAATTGGAGCTCATTAGTAAACTGTTCCTCCTAATGTTCAGAAGGCATCTAGGTTTTGAAGTAAAAATGGACATATCCATTAATGACACAACTCCACCAGAGTCAAATGAGTTGTGTTGATTTAGATCCACAGTGATTCTGCCCTGGTGCTACCAGCGCATGCTTGGTCAGTACATATTAGTGTTGAAGGTTAGATGTGCAGACAGCATGTCTGTAAATGAATAAACAGGAGATGTAGGTGGGGTACTCCCAAGTACCTGCATGCTGTGGTTCAGCAGGCTAACTGGAGAGTTGGTTTGAAATGAATGTGCAGTGTTGTAAACTGACTATCTGAAAGCGAGGTCAGATACCAGTGAGGGGTTTCCTTTTTGGTTATTCCAACAGATGTACAGAGCCAATTTGATGTGACGTGATAAAACTGGAGATTAAATAGTTTCAGTACTTAGCAAACTATTTAATGGTGGGTGGTGAAGAAAGCAAATAATAAAATCAGCTTTCTCCAGCAAGACTTATCATGGCCACTAGTTTGTCAGGTTATATTTCTCAGTGCTGTGTCACGTTAAGTTATGCTGTGGGATGGTGCTGAATTACAGTTGTGCAACATCACATCAGAGCTTCAGATGAGAATAGCCGCAGGTTACTTCTAACAAAAATTTCAAGTATGGTAAAAAAAACCTTTGTGGTTTCACAGGGGAAAGAACATAGGTGGGTTTGCTGTGAGGCTACTGTTTGTTATTGCTTTAAATATGTATTTTTAGTCTATAGATTTGTTCTGCAGCAGATTCCTGCTCTTCCTAATGATTTATAAGAAGAATGTGCAACTATTGCAGAGGTGACTAATTAGCCTAAGCATTTTGTGATAGTTGAACACTGGAATTCTTGGTGCAGCTCCTGGTAGGTGCAGTAAATGCTGTAATACTGTAAGGCAAATATATAACAAGTCTGTTTCTTCCTTGCTCCTGTGACCAGAGTTGTTAAATCAAATTGTGTGGACATGAAAAATGACAACTTGAGTTTGATTTCCCAGTATCGATCAAAACTGCATCTCACCTTTATAGGAAGGCGACTATTTGCTGGCTGTGTGTCATGCTGGGAAACTAGGCAATGACAGGAGCAGAGTATCTGCATTGGGATATGCAGGGTCCTAGGGCAGTATTTCCTTAATGCAGTAATAGGGCCTTGGAGCAGTTATCCAGTGCATTTGTTGGATCCATACCCCTTTCCTGAAAGAGCACAGCCAACACAGACAAGGTTGTCTGTCTCTTTTTCTTTTTTTTAACTTTGTACTATTACGTATATCTTTTCAAAAAACATCTGTAGGGAAGAGCTACTGTCTTCTATTGCTTAGACTCAATTACTTTTTCTGCAAAAAACATGCCAGCTCAATTGCTAATAAGTGTTGTTATGAGTAATTAAATTGCAACTGTCAAACATAGTAATGATGTTTCATCCTTGCTTTTCTTTAAATGAGAATGCCTCAGTCTTACCATTCATTTCGTTGTCTGTCTCCCCTTGTTTCTTGAAAGTGAAAGGAACAATTTTAACAGACATCCTGATCGGGGCACTGATTTGCCTCAATTGCTATTGCATTTTTCACAGCTGATCYATCATTAGTGGCTTGCACTTTGTGCACACCAATTAAAATGAATAAGTGCCCTCTGATCTAATATTCAAGTCACTTTTTGATATGCAATCATTCATCATAAATGCACATAAAACTGAAATTCAATTAATCAACTCATATAACGAGCTTGTCTCTTGCTATTTTTTCCTAATACATTTTTTCTTTGCAGTCACAATTACATTTTTATTCAAAATATCAAACTAGAGCCACATAATAAATAGCTATGAATTTGTAATTAAACCCAATAAAGCCTGAGATGAGGTATAAAAGGCAGAGAGCTAAAATCCAATTAAAACTTATTATGAGAAATACAATGCCAGTATTTTCAGGCAGAGTGCAGCATACTCTGGTTTGTAACAAACCAGAGTTACTGATTTTGATAATGAAATCCAATATATGATCCAGTGAGTGTGGAGTAAATAGCTAATGGCAAGAAAAGATGGTGAAATATGAGGAAGCTTGCAAACAGTCCTGTTACCTTCTGTTATAATCAGAAGCCAGGTTAGTTACCTCCATGTATGAGAAGCACTTGAGTCTGAAGAAACAAGTTATTTTTTGTTACGTAGGATGGCATGTGATATTACCTGCACTTATTTTTAGGAGAGGACAGATGCTCATTATAGAAGAGCCTATGCTGTTAGTGCATGACATCAGCTGTGATGAGTATATACAAATTCCCTAGTAGCTCAGAAATGCATTGAAAAAGGGAGAGGATGGAACTAGTGAAGATGCCAATGAAAGATGACAGACTTCTAATCCTTACCACCCTTATATCTGTAACAGTTTCTTGTGCAGTTCTCCATGTGTGCTGCAGATTTCTCTGCTCAGGGTCCCAAATTTAAGGAAAAACTTAGCCAGAGTATAGATGTTGAAGTGCCCAGCACTGGCTGCAGGCACAGTAAAAGCTGGAAAGGGCTCTGCTGAGAACTGTGTCTGAATGGTGACTATTTGGACAGCCTTGCTCCAGGCCTCACCTGCAATGGTGCTCAGTTCTATGTATTAGACTTGGTACTCATCTAAGCTTAAAGAATATTTAACTATTAAAGGTTTCTGTGCTAAAAAGTAACACTCAGCACTCACCTAGAACAGCTGGTAGTTGGAGCCTTCGCCTGGAAAGTGGCTTTAGGAAGGGGAGAAGCTGATGTGTGAGTGCCTGGTGAGCTCTGCAGATGGGAACCAGTGCAGTGCTACTCTGGTTGCTGGCAGGTGCATGTAACACAGGCCAGCTGAGATTAGGTGTCTGCTCTTGGGCTCAATGCATGCTTGCAAAAGTCAGAATAAACTCACCTTTCCAATGAGGTGGCAGCTGAACAGAGTTTTCAAAGATGAAATCTTTTTGACTAGGGTACCACCAGGAACAAATCAGCAGAGGTTATGCACCTGAGTGCTTCTTGGTGCCTGATGAGTCTAAGATACCTTCTGGGAGATGATCAGCACCTTGTGTACTCCCTACTGTAGTGTAGACAGCAGGAATCAATGTATATATGAATGGGTCAATCTTTGTTCCTGTTTGTCTCTTGAGATTATTTTTGCAGCCTGGAAACATACAGATTTTTATCGTCCAATCCTAATTCTCAGCGCACTTGTCCTGCTGTTTGCCTGGTGTGTGTCTGGCAGGCGAAATCAGTACACAGCTCTTTGAAGGGAAAAGCACTATCTACTAAGGGAGAATTTTAAATTGCAGTAAGCAACTTAACTTGCATTCTGTAGCAGGATATAAATGGCTGCTATTTTTGAGTAAGAAGGAAAAAAAAAAAAGCTTCAGCCTTGTTTGAGTTCATACTCTAATATGACTGCTTGTAGTAGCCATATCGCAGACAGAAATGGCTTACAATATATTTTTCCTTTGCTTTGTTCCTAGACCGAAAGCTGCTTAGACATGGAAAATATGTGGTTGAATGTAACCTAGACTGAAAACAATTGGATTTGGTGCTTAAAATTGGGGGAAACAATCTAGATTTCTCTTCCTGGATTTTTCATTTTTCTAATATAACTTGGTATGTTCCTGTTTGGTTAGTGAATTCTTCCATTATGTAACAGTTGAGAATTATATTTCTAGCCTTTCATTTAATTCTGACCCTAATATTTTTTTAAATTTAACTATAGCCATGACTCCCTAGTGCTTATTTTGTTTTTGTGCCATTAATGAACTATTAAATAATATCCAACTGTTCTGTTTATACTTTCTTGCTCATAACTTTCATGATTTTTGCAGTTGCATGTTACTTTGCCTTAATCTGTATGGTGTTGATCAATCCAAGCAAAGTTGAGACTAAGCATACAGAGGATTGGGTCAGTTGGTATAAAGGTTCTCTGCCCATATTATTGACTACATGCTATATTCTCTTCATGTTTGAACATCCCTCTATTTTGATGTGTTTATATTTCAGCTTTTAACTCTCAAGACTATCAAACTAACCATCAAGAAATTTTTCTGTGATTCCCAAGCAGCATGACTTACATTTCATACAAAGGTAAGGTCAAACAGTTGAGTCCAGGTAAGAAAAGGTTTGATTTAGGGTTGTATCAGTATACAACAGGAACAACTTATCTTTATTCTTGTCAGTGGCAATGCTGAGGCTGAGGGAAGACTGGATCATTGCGTCCTATGGAAATGGAGACCCTGAGTGCTTGGAGAATTCATGGCTTGAATATTAAACTCCCTAATGTGTGGTCCAGAACAGTATTAATTTTGTAAGACTTGGTGAGGTAGAATTTCATTAGTGGTCTAAGTTGACTGGTACAGGGTGTTTTTTTTTCTGTTCTTCCTTTTACTCAAGAGACCTTCTGCTCAAATGAGCATGGGCTGAAATAAGGCAATGACACAGTTGCTGAGAATCAGTTCGAGTAATTACTCCTGTCTAGATTTCATTCCTCTTTGAGCATGTTATTCAGGTCATGTTTTGAAATGCTGGAGAGTGTCACAGAACATTGTTAAACTGCTTTGTGGCTGAGTATCAGTGAACACACTTCATCTGAACGAGTTTACAGCAGTCATTAACCACACAAGCAAGCAGTTCAAATAGAAGTTAAAACTTTTTTTTTACAAAAAAAACCAAAAAACAACAAAAAAAAAACTGTCACAGCTAATACCCCAAGACCCAGAAAGTCATTATGGGTTTCACTGCAGTCTGTGCTGAGACTGCTCTGGTTCAGCTCTCCTATCCAGGGAGGCTGAGCTTTCTGGAGAATCTCAGTACACAGGACTGTTCATATTTTAATATTTGAGCACAGGTTCTGATGAACACTTATAAATGACAGAACACAGATGAGGGGAAATATCAAGATGTGAACCAGACCAGAAATCCTGGACCAGTTCCCTCCTCGCCAAATCCAGCCCATACTGAAGTGGGTAAGGAGAATATCTGCAGGTTTCAGTGTGATTTGGTTGGTTTTCTGTCCCTAGTGAGTTACATCTCCAGGCAATTTCTTTTACCCTATGTCTTGAACTTACGAAATTTGATTTTCTTTTATAGTAAATTTTTTAACATTCTACTGTAAGAAGCCAGATTTTCTAATTTTCTCTCTTTCCATATTGGGCCTTAACCTGCTATAACATACAAGGTGTTGCATGAGTTTGCATTGTTCTGTCCATGTTGGATTGTGACTAGTTTGTGTCCATTTTCATTTGGACACTTGTTGGAGCAATATTCCACCAAGCAGTTTGACCCAGGACAATTCCTATGTTGTGGTCTGAGATTGATATGATACTTGTATTGATGGATGCAGTGGCTACTTCAGGGGAAGAGACTGGGCAGCCCTAAGGTGGCATCTGAAGTAGCCAAGTATAAGGACAATCTTTAAGCATCCTGTGGTGTTGCACCTCTGTTAATGATCCTGGTGCCTGAGCTGGGTGCAGTGCATGGCTCATGCTTGCATCCTCTTCCTTTCCTCCCTATAGCCACATCTTAGTCTGCAGTAGAGCTGTATTCAGCCCACTTGTCTTGCTGTTTTCTACTTAATGAGCCTGCTCTCCACTGTCTGGCACTGCACAATGACAGAATTAATACATAGATGCAAATGAGTTTATAAGGTGTTAAGATGCTGAAAAATGGAACCAAGCCCTGGTATTTGGTATGTTTGCATCCAGGGCCTGAAGACAAGGAGAGCACAGGGAGAGTCTTGCTGTAGGCTGGAGAATGTCATACATGGAGGGAATATGTAGGAAACCTAACATCTGAATCTCTAAAGTTCTGATTTTGAGCAAATTTTGGTTTGTTTCCAAAGGCCAAATTTGGATGGAGTTTCACAGTGGTCACACAAGCTGCATCTGATAGAAATCACTCCAGAAATCTCTTTTCAGTTTCAAGTTCCTTCTGCAAAGGCAGGGGGGGGCTAGGACTACTTGGAGAAAAAGGTCACTAGTATTTTTAGTAATCTATTTTCAGAAATGTCTGAAACATTGTGACAAATTTTCCTGACAAATAGGCCTGCTATAAGAATACAAAATGGGAAATTTCAGTCCAACTTGCCTGGCTTTAACTAAGTTATAAGCATCTGAGAATTTTATAATAGTAGAAGTCAATAAGGAAAGGTAAATCTGCCTTTTACTCTTTTCTGATTGAAAGTCAGAGGAAATTTTTTTTGCCATTTAAGAAGTAGGCAAATTCCCTTCATTCTTTACTTCTGTTATTAGTAATACAGAAGATGTGATATTCTGTGGAAATAGCAGTTCTCCATACCTGAGTGAAAACTAGGTTAGACTCAGCTTGAATATGCGGTTTCTCAGTGTTTTTAGTATGTATCAGACATGATACACAGCTGTGTTTTCACAGACTTTATTCTAGGTGTCTTAACTGACATCTCTAAGACCTTACGTTCTTCTTGTTTATCCTGAATGTCTCTCCAACGATAAGTGCTCCTTAACTCTGCTGCAGGAAAGAAACCTGTTTTTGCACTTGCGGAAATTGTTTAAAGGCAAAAGGCTCTTATGGATTAATAATGAAAGTCTTCTGTAGCAAAAGTTTTTCTCTATAAATATTGGAAGTGAAATTGATCTTTTGGAAGTCTGCTGACTTTCAAACTTGTGTAAAGGACCTGTAAGACTTGATGTGCATGGGCTCCRTAAAGGACAGTAGTTGGTCCTGATTGTAGTAAGCTCTCTGGAAAACCTTGATTAAGCTTCACATGTGATGGTCTGTCTTTTGCAGCTGTTAGCAACAACTATGTCAAAGGAATTGGAAAATCAAGTAACTAGTTTCACGAGTCAGAAAAGACTCTTGCTACCAGGGAAGAAAGAGATTTCTCCCCCCAGTGAGGGGAAGGGATGAGAGGAGGAGCAAATGGATTTTGCAGATCAACAACTCGCTGCACCACTGATGTTGGTAACAGGATTTTGGTTTCTATGACCGTGGGACTTTGAAGATAAACAACTGATGGGGAGAGGTGGGATCCACCCTACTAAGCAGGGCATGTGTCTTTACCAGTTTGGCCAACCTGCTGGCAAAGATGGCTTTAAACTAGGAAAGATGAGCGGAGAGGAGAGTTACAGAGCCAGGTTGGGATGCCCCTGGTGAATGTGTGCAGCCAAGGAAGTATGTATGTATGGAACAAGACTATAGAGGAGCCTTTTGCATCTCTCTAGGGAAAACCTGCATGCTCAATTTCCTCTCTGAAATGCTTGTGTACCAATGCATGCAGCATGGGGAATAAACAGGAGGAATTAAAGATTTGTATGGTCACAGGGCCATAATCTCATTGCAGTTAGAGACATAGTGGGATAGCTTACATGACTGAAATGCTGGCTTAGATGGCTGTGTGCTTTTTAGGAAAGCCAGGCCAGGAAGGCGAGGTGGTGGAGTTGCTCTTTATATGAGAACAACTGGAATGTATTGAGCTCTGTCTAGGGGGTTGAATGAAGAGCTGATTTGAGAGCTTTGGGGATTAAAATTCTTTTAATCTGTAAGGATTTGCAGGCTAGCATGGGTGACACTGGGTGTCTACTACAGGCCACCTGATCAGGAAGAGGAAGTTGATGAGGCCTTCTACAGACAGCTGGAAGTAGCCTTACAGTCACAGGCCCTGGTTCTCATGGGGGACTCCAACCACCCTGGTATCTGCTAGAAAGACAACTAGGCACAAACAGTCCAGGAGGCTCCTGCACAGCATTGGTAACTTCTTGACACAGGTGGTGGAGGAGCCAGTGAGGACAGGTGTGCTGCTGGACTGTGCTAACAAACAGAGGAGGACTGACTGGAGATGTAAAGGTTGGGGGCAGCTTTGGCTGTGTTGATTGTGAGATGGAGTTCAGGATCCTGTGTGGAAGAAGCAGGGCAATAAGTAGGATTGCAACCCTGGACTTCAGGAGAGTAAACTTTGACCTCTTCAGGGACCTAGCTGGAGGAATTGCATGGGTTAGGGCCCTAGAAGGAAGTGGTGTCCAAGAGAGCTGGTTAATATTAAAGCGGCTTCCTTCCAAGCTCAGGAGCGGTGCATTCCTAGGAGTAAGAAGTCCAGCAAAGGGAGCAGGAGACCTGCATGGATGAGCAATGAGCTCCTGGCAAAACTCGAGCAGGAGGAGGGAGTACCCAGAATGTTGGAGAGGGGACAGGCTGCTTGGGAGGAATGTAAGAATGTGCTCAGAGTATGCAGAGGTGCAACGAGGAAGATCAAGGCCCATTTGGAATTGAATCTGGCAAGGGATGTCAAGGAGAACAAGAAGGGCTTTGTCAAATACATCAGGAGGAATGGAAGACTAGGGAAAATGTGGGCCGGCTGCTGAATGGAGTGGGGGCCCTGGTGACAAAGGATACAGAGAAGACACAGTTACTGATTGCCTTGTTTGCTTCAGTCTCTGCTGCTAAGGGCGTCCCTGTGGAATCCCAGGCCTCGGAGACGAGAGAGTCTGGAGAAAGGGAGGCTTTTCCTTGGTTGCGGAGGATCGGGTGAGAGATCATTAAGGCCACCGTGACACCCACGAATCCCTGGGCCCCGATGGGATGCACCCAGGAGTGGCTGAGGGAGCTGGTGGATGTTACTGCTAGGCCCCTCTCCATCATCTTGGAAAGGTCATGGAGAACAGGAGGGGTGCGTGGGGGCCGGAGGAAAGCCAGTGTCCATGCAGCCTTCAAGAAAGGCAAGAGGGAGGACCCAGGAAATGACAGGCCRGTCAGGCTGACCTCCATTCTTGGAAAGGTGATGGAGCAGCTCGTGCTGTGTGGCATCTCCAAGCGTGAGGAGGCAAAGAAGGTGACGAGGAGTAGTCAGCAGGGATTCATCAAGGGGAAATCCGTGCTTAAGCAATCTGATAGCCTTCTGTGATGGCATGCGTGGCTGGGTGGATGAGGGGTGAGCAGTGGATGTTGTGTGCCTTGACTTCAGCAAGGCTTTTGACACCGTTTCCCCTAACATTGTCATAGGCAGGCTCAGGAAGTGGGGGTAGATGGGTGGAGAGTGAGGTGGCTTTCTGATTTTTTTTTTTTTTACAAGTCAGCAGAGCTCATACTTATTTGCCAAACAAAAGCAAGATAAGTTAATGACAAATACATTTTTCTTTCCAAAAACCCACTACTTTGCCTCTGATTAAGCTTAGTCTTTTTACTTCTCCAGTGTTTACAAGTGCTAATTATCACTGTCCCCTTCTGTTTCCTTCTGATACTGATCAAGAAGTGATTTTTCTATTTGATTTGATTGTTCAGAATACCTTTTCCTATTACTTAGGTGATATGTTGGATTTTGAACTGTTTCCTACTGACAGCTTGCTTAGAAACAACATCTAAATGGCACATAAAACTTTAGCATTGCCAGAATCCAATTCCATGGACTCCTCCTTATGCCTGATAAAGCTATAGGCTTAAACAGTGTTGGCAGAGGTACCAGGTGTGAAGTTGGAGATTTTGCAGTATAGGTCTGAGTGAGGCTGCTGGAGGAGTGACTTTAAGAGCTGAGAGAAGTTCGTAAGACGGCTCCTGGCTGCACTTGCATTGCATTACCCCTGTGCTCCCTGCCAGTGGAGTGCTTTGAACAGCAGAGGAGGTTGTGCATGAATGGCTGGTGTCACTATTTGAAGTGCCTTGCTGTGCGTGCAGAGTTGCATGTCTGTGCTGCTCTCCGCTAGTCCTAGAAAGCTCACACTGGTACCAGAGATCAAATCTACCCCTTTGTGTACTAGCATAGGTTGGTGCAGAGCATGCTGTAATAGTGGTGAGTCAAAGGCATGGCATGAGCAGTCTTCAGGAGAAAAACATGCTCTTGAAATCAAACTAGCAGGAACTATTCTGTATTTTTTGGCTGCACCAGGAGACATTTTGCACCAACTCACTGCCATAAGAGTACCACTTCTCTAAATGAGGTGGACTTTGCTTATGGCTTGTTTGCAGGTGTTCCAATTTCTACATTTGAAGGAGAACCTTATGCTGAAACCTCACAGATCATCTTTTTTTTTTTTTTTAAGTAAATTAGGGTGGGAATTGAAGCAAGCACTTCCCCCTCCCAGCCCCCCCCAAACTTCAAACTCCTAACAATCTGTCTTTGAATATCTAGATACCCTTTTCGTAGTGGAACACTGTAAGGTCACAGCATAAGCAACAAGTTCATGTAGCATCTGCCCATATTCTGGTGTCTCTTTTTCTGCCCTCACTCAGAAATGAAATTTGTTAAATTTAACAACTAAGTATCTCACCTAGCATGTCACCTAGGCCACCCAAGATATGAGAACTAACCTCTCATCTACTTCTAACCCTCAAATCTGTGGCATTATTTTCTCCARGCATGTTACAGGCACCTGCTTTCTTGCATTAAGCTCTCTTTGTCATTCTTGTGGGCAAGGCTGAGCTATCCCTGTAAGCATCTCTGTTTTCTTCTCACTTCATGTTTTTATCACTCCTCCACATTCTCCCTRCTCATCTCTTGCCTTCACATGTTTCTTGCGTGCTGTTGTACTTGCTTGGTACTCTTGTTTCCCCCCTCCTCTTTTCAATTCCTTCCCTAAAGCTTTTTCTGTTCTTCAGAAAGCTCCTTATGTTGCTTTCCTCATTTCTGGCAGCAGAACTTCCTTGGGCATCTTCTGTTGCCCCATTTGACTAGGGCAAGACCAACAAAACCCTTCAGAGGAGTATGCCAATTTAAAGATGGTCTGTGTACATAGAAGGAGCTGTGTCTGCATGAGTAATATGGTTTGGTTCTATAAAGCTTTGTTTTCTGTTTACTTTATTCTATTAATACACTATTTCAAATGTATTAACCAAAACAGTGTCAAAGGATTTTTACTTCAGTATGTGTGCCAACAATAATGATTGTTAAGACTTAAACAGTTGCATTGAAATAAGTGTCTTGCTGCTAATGATGCCTCATTTGTATTAAAGATACTTCAGTAGAAGTACAATTTCTACAATTATTTCWGCTAACGCTTATCTATGTCAGATTTTGAAATCAAAGTGCATGCATAGAAAATTAAAAGCTAATCTGCAGTGGCACATTATTCCAAAAGCCCAAGAGCACTGCTTTCATTTGAAGATTGTTTCAGAAGATTAGCTAATTTTGGAAATTAAGTGTGAATTACATAGATCCAGGATCTGAGTCCTCTGAATATGGTAGTGCACAATGTCTTCAGTAAGAGCCTGACCCCAAGGGAGTCTTTGGGCCTCTTCCTATGTATCTTTCATTTTTTTCCTCTTTTTCATTTTTTTGTGTGTATATAACTGATCATTGATAAGATTGCAATTTTGTGAGAAGGGTGATGGACAGGCTTGCTTTCAGCAGCCATATTAAAAAGGAAGAAAAAAAGGGATATTTTGAGAGGAGTTACTACTGTTCTGCACTGCAGTATTTGGTCTTTGAACACAACTGTTAGGTAAAAAGATGTTTTCATCCTGAACAATTTTTGCTTTACAGTAAACAAGGGCAACAACAGTTCTTGGATATCAGTAGAAAGATTGTTTCTGGTTCAGGATGTTTCAGATCCATACAACATAATCTGGGCATAATCTCTTTTGCACTAGCATTCATCCATATAAATCAATATTAATTCTGTGGTTTTGGCAGTTCTGTTGGATAATTTATGGTACGAGTCAATCCTGGGGAAACAAAAGTTAATTATGTTGTGATCACCAAGAAATAAAGATGATGCTACCAAGCCTTTGTGGGTCTCTAACTCACCATCTCTTGACCAAAGGCTGGTTTGAGGGTGTCCTTCATTTGAGCCTTTCCAAAGCTAAGCATTAACATCCCTTCCCACATTGGAAAAGGGAGTGCYGGGAGCACAGCTGTCACAGGCAGCAAATGCATCTCTTGTCCCTGAGACCTCTTGGGGTCTATGGTGGGAAAGGGTGCAGACCCTGCACCCTCTCCTGTGGGTTCAGCTCAGCTTGACCTGGCCTCCAGCTGGCATAAGGCTTCTGTATTGCTGACACTGGTGCTGCTTTTTGCAGGCCGCCTCTGAAATGCCCTCTGTGCCATAAAGAAAGCACCATAAAACCTGGCACCGCAGAGGAAAAATGGATGCAACCTCCCTGCCTGTGTCCATGTAGTTTGTCTTCATCAGCTCTTCTCTTCAAGCAGAGTGAAGTGAGGAGAGTTTCTGCTCTTTTAGGAGCTGTTTCATTTGGAAAATCTTAGGCTTTTCAAGGGGGGCTGGTTTAACCTGAGTTTCTGCATTCAGTGTTTGCAACCCCAAGGGTTACAGAACCAATTCAGTTTGCAGCCACAGTAAGAGCCACATGGGCTGGCTGCTGGAGAGGGAGGTGACAAGTGCTCTCCTGGGGGAGATAATTTTTGTTTTACTGAGTGAGGTGTTCAGACCTCAGAAGTGGAGCTCAGCTGTGTTCCTTCTCCAGGCCAGCTGCTCCACTCACAGAGCCTTGACAAGTGCCAGGCTGTTCTCAAGCTTTATTTTCAGTTAAAAAATGCAGGTAAATCAGAAAAAGGGGGGGGGGAATTCGAGCAGTTTTTCTTGAATGCTAATAAAGCATTTGCCTGGAGTAGGTGGCAGAGAAAAAACTCTTCTTAACCTTTCATTCCTAGTGACATGTTTAGTTTACTGTTAGGCGGTATTGAAATGTCTTCTGTTCTTATATTTATCATTGCACTTTGTTACTAACTAGAGTTATTTGTCATTTTTGGAAGGAGGAATGAAGACACAAATTACGTCTACAGATGGAGTTAGGTCACCAACTCCTACCTCTTTGCCACATTAGCTTTGAAAAACTAAAATGTTGATCCAGAAAACCTTCACTTGCRGTTGTTGCCATTACCAAACAACATCTGTAGATCTGATAATCCAAACAGAAAGGAAAGAGGGGAAAAAAAGACAGGCCTTTCTATTTAAGCATTAAAATGTGGCAGAAATCTAGAAGAATGCTCGATTAACTCCATTCCATCAGAGCACATCTGGACTTCCAAAGCAGCATCAGCTCTCTTCCATGTGAGCTTGGCCTCTGTGGGAGCTTGCTGGCTCCTGTGTGCAGGTGACAAGAACAGGGGGGTTGTGGCAGGSAGATGAAGCAAGAGCAAGTACGGCACAAGTAGCATTGCTGGGGTGGGGGTGGGGATTGAACCTTCATTAAGAGTCTGCCTGGATTTCCAAATACTTGTGTCTTGAAGTGAACATGAAACGGCGTGAGTCATTGTGGGTAATACTGCAGGATAACTGAAGTAAACCATACCTGAAAACTGGAGATTCAAGAAAAGAGCCTGGCCCTTACAGAAATATACCCATAGCTTTCTAAGTCCTTTAAAGAAATCATAGCAAGAATCCTGTGAAGAAGAAAGGAGTAATACCTTGCACTGATACAGTGCCTCTGATACCAGTTACCTATGTGCAGATGTTACATTTCTCACTCTGATATACTTACATGCAGTAATGCCAGAATCTGGTACTTCATTTTGTACTAATGGCAGGAAAGATTGTTATGATTGGAATGACTGTGTGGCAGGGGAGGGAATGTGCTGGGTTGTTTGCACTGAAGTACTTAGTTACTTCACTATTTGTACCCCATTACTCCTGACACTAGAAGCCATTCTAATTTGAGCCCATTCAAATAAAACAAGCTTTATAATATTGCTGTTTGCCCTGGAACAATTGCTCATGGTAGTTGCTTGCAAAGAAGTAACAAATTTTGGTAACTTGATATTTAGCTGATTTTTGCAGGCTATTTTAGTATTTCTTGTATAAATTTGGAGGACCTTTGAATAATAACTTTAAATGCTGCCTATAAATGACTTGCAATGTGAAATCAAATGTTTTTGTAGATTTTCATCTCTGAACTGGATTTGTCCCACAATTTTGGAATTGTTTGATAAATATTTCTTTATTATGCAACAAACTAATTAGATTAACTTACTAATGAATTGCTTCTTAAAGAGCCATCTGTCAATAAGGGTTATCATGTGGAGAGCAGGAAAAAACATTTCACTCATAGAAAAAGTTATTTAAAAGGTCATGTGCCTAGGTAAATGGATTCTTGGAGATAGTGATGAAGTTATATACTTAACTTTTTAAAGCTGTTGACTGAGGAAAGCTTTCTTGTCTGTGGTGTGTTTGTTTCATACCTTGATATTTCTATTTTAAAGAATTGTTTATATGCTAGAACAAAATTAGGTATGTTTAGGAGCATGTTTTTGTAAACTTCTTGCCCCTTAGATCCACTGAGGAGCTTTCTGGGAAAGCCATTGTATTTTAGTGCTCTCTCAAGATACTTCTGGGAGCCTCTGGTAGTACATAAACCTCTAGAAATAAGCAGAGGAGATTATTGATTAATGACTGCTATCCTAAGTGCATTGAAAAGTAATTAGTAGTGATAGCTAGTTGGAATATGTTTTAGCAAAAGGCCTCAGTAATTTTTCTTGAACTTGGGGCAGAGTGATTTGTGCAGTCCTCAGTACTGATGATTCTACTGATTCATTCAGCCTAGTGTTTAACACTTCAGGTGGCTACAGGTGCAAGTGTACAGGTACAGGTAAAAGTGGTTTGAGAAATACATGGAGAACACTGCATATGAAATACCTTCCTGTAAAACTTTGTTTAAGAAGAGAAAATATTTTCAAAATCTTACACATGAAGTCATAATTAAAATAACTTTTTAGCATAATATTTCAGCATCTTCAAATAAGGTTAAAACTTGATTGCTTTTCCTCAAGAAAACAAATTAGATTCGAGCTGATACAAATACATTTATCTGGTGTCTTGCAGACTTTTTCTTAAATGGGAAATCCTCTAGACTTTGGAAATGTTGCTGTTCCTTTTCAAGTTACCATATATTATATGTAACTATGTGGAATAGCCTCAGGTAAGTCACTTTGCATTTTATGCCTCAATTTCTAGTCTTTAAGGTGTTTAGCATCTTTGCAAAATTCTCCTAGCTGCATGGGTTTTCTATGTAGAGATAGGGAATAAAAAGCATGCTGTATTTTCCAGGACCCCAGAGTCGGTGGCAAAACCAGTAGGAGGGTTCAGTTTGTGATCCTCATTCCATTTCGAGCATCTCTCCTCCCAGCGCATGGAGTGACTGTGGTGTTTCACCAGTTAGGAAAGTAATCTGTTCTGTCTTCATGCTATTGTCTTGGCTTTATTCTCTAGTGCTGGCTTATCTTTGGAAGAGGTGTTTGCAGTAAACTTGTTCATATGGCATCTCCCTTCTCAGCACATAACTTTTAATGGCTCAAGTTGCACTTTAAAATTGGGCACAGATACAGTGTCTCAGATGAACTTTTGTAGATTCAGAGGCTAGAAGGAAATACATCTCTCACTCTTGAGTATCATAGTATGTTTTACCTGTTTTCCTGCTGGAGGTACAGAAGCACAGAGATTAAGAGCCAGCTTTTCCAGGTACTCCAGCCTCTTGTGGTACAGCTAGGCTCCTAGGGGGAATTTCAGAAGTGCTGGTGGAGCAGCCTGGGGACCTGGTGATGACTTAAGTCAGTGGGAGCAGAGTGAGCTAAGCATGTGAGTATTTTTGAAAACCCCAGTTAGCTGCCTGTCTACATCTTTAGGCAAATGAAAATTTTAGGCTTTTGATTGGGATTCATCTCACTGAATCGCAGTGCCTAAAGATAGTCTCTAGGTTCCCTTGGTAGACAGAGGAGAAGGCACTCTTCTACTGCACGGAAGCAGTGCCTCTCTGCAGGGCTGTATTGCCTTTGGTATAGGCTGTGCTTCCCCCAGTCACCTGTGCTTGTGCTAGACACCAACACCTGAAGTCAGGTTAGGTTGGATGAAACCTGTTGTGATGCTTGCTCTGTGTGTGTATGTGTACACATGTATCTATACATATGTGACAGGAGGAAACAAATAGTGCTTATCTAGAAATTTATTTAGTAGGTGAAGTCCCAGATTTCCATATTCTGTCTACATTGTATCCTGAATTGGAAATATCTGTAGAGAGAAAGGGAGGAACTTCTTTCAGATTTTGTTTGTTCCTGTCCTCGCACACGATCCTTCCCTTACATCGTGCAGATGTTACTAGGACAAATGCTTGCTATGTATAAAGCCCCGTAATGGCCATTACATCTTCAGTTCCCTGCCACTGTTCTGTGGAAATGGAGCAAGTGCCTATTCTTTCTTTAAGCAGAGAATGCAGTGATGTTGAGGCTTTATTAAGAATGTGAATGGTTTCTTAGGAGAACTTGTGTAATTTCTGGAAAGGGATCTCAGCATTCATACTAAAAGTCTGAGCTTAAGTTTGTAAATCAAAAGTCTCTGCGTAGCTTGTGTGTATGGTTTTTGAATAGGTTGAATAGCTGAAAGGATTCTTGTAACATTTAGAGGCTAGCCTAGTCCTATTTGCTACTTAATTATGTTATTACTGGCTGAGAGCTCTGCAGGTGTTTTCTGTAGCTGGAATTATGGTTAAGCCTCAGATGCCCTGTGGTGCATTTATCTGTTGCCATTGGTTAAGTCCTTAGGCAGAACTTCACTTTTTGCTCACATGAAGTCTGAGTGATGAGTGTAGTCTAGGGTCTGTGTTTCATTTCGGTGCCTGGCTTTGTTTTTGAGGGGAATTGTGAGCATATCTTTGGCAACCTGTTTTGAATCTTTTACTTCATGCTTTGTAAGCTCTGATCATATAGTGGGCAATAACTCAGTAGAAATAAGCATACCTGGGTATCTGAATATAAATATTCTCTTCTCCAATTGGGAAATGCTGGAATGTCAGCTGGCTTGATAAGAATAATATTTTGTTTCATACAGTGAGATCCATTATCAGAGCATGAAACACCATGCTGTAATGTCAGGACAGTACCCTGGCTGTCCTGCTCTCTGGAAAATGGCCTGCTTTCTTGAATGGATTTGAGATCCCCATCATTAAACAGGCTGAGCAATTCACTAAGGCTATTCTGCATTCTCTCTGCAGGGATGTTTTGTGGGAACTGCTACATAGCTTGACATTAACATTAATTTCACATGCTGCCCACCTTAGAGTTGCAGACAATAACCTTACAAGGTTACTACAAGAACTCAGATGAAGTATAGATGCTGAAAATTACAGCATTTGATTATAACTTCTGTAGGTCAGAGAGCCAGCTCCCACCAGCACTTCAGGCATGAGGAAAATGATTTCTAATTCTTGTGTGATTTCTTTTTATTTTGATAGAATTCCTTATGGAAGCAAAGTGAAAAGCACTAGAAGGTTATAAGCGTGCAGAGGGAAAAAGACAATAGAAACCAGACTTGCTTTCAAGGTATGAGAAGGAGGGGATGTCATTATCTCAAACAGAGGTACGGCAGCACACAGCCCTCAAAGTGCCTGGCTTGAGAGCAGGCAGAAGGGTGGGACTGTTTTTTTAGACTACGGCAAGAAGACAGAAGTCCTCAAGTGAAACTGTTTGGGACCCTAGCCTGGCTTTGGCTGTCTTGGCAGGTCAGAGAATGTAGGGATGGATGTGCCAGTGGTGGTGCTCAGTGCCGGTGCTTCCTGGCATCACAGCCTCTGGAGGCAGAGTGGCTGGGCAATAACTATTCCAGGCCCTCAAGCCAGCCTTTGGCAAGAGGGTTGGTGCTTGAGGTCCTCCATGCTGTGCAAACCCCTCCTGTGGGTGAGGATCAGCAGCGGGCCCCTGGGAAGGGAGGGTGGCAGTTGGGCCCAGAGTCGGAGCAGGGGCTTGCACTGAGGTGCAGTGCACCGGTGACCGTGCTGCTATCTGCAGCAGTAAGGATTCATGGGTATTCYGATAAAGAGAATAGTAAACAGGTTTTGAAAGATCACATGCTTAAAATTATTTGTGTAGATCACCTCTGATGTAGCCTAACATGTGGCCTGTGACTCCTCACTGTATCACTGTCCCAGCTGCTGCTAGGTGCTGACTGTACTAGCTGTGTTGAAGTGCCTTAAGATAAAAATGCTAATGAGTATTCAAAATCAAGTAGAATATTTTTTTCTTAGGGACATTCAGATGAAGTATTTTGCAACCTTTGATTTGACTAGCACATGAGGATACTCATATAACCAGCCTCAGATCACGTGTCAAACCCTAAAAGCACAGTGAATGCTGCTCTCCCYGTATTTGCTTTAGACTGCGATCTTCCCTTCTAAGCCATCATTCTTGTCCTGTATTTGCAACCTCGGAGCAAGCTAGTGAGTGATGGGGCCTAGTGCTAGGTGTGTTGGGGCAGAGCTYTGGTGCCTGCCCTGTCCCACTTGGGCATGGCAGCACCTAGGCACGTTCTTCAGCCCCATGGCACTTAACACCCTCCTCACCAAGAGTGTTCCTCTGCAGGAAAACTTAGTAAAGTTGGGATATTTTGATCTACTTTATATAGCCAGTAGTGTTATCACATAGAGCTCTGTTAGGATCCTAATCCTCTGTTAGGATGCTAATGGTGCTACAAGAACTGGTGTTACAGTTCYGTCAAAAAGACAGCACTGAGTAAAATACATATATTCATTTATGCCTCAGACTTTATCACTGAAGTATGGAGAAAGAAAAGCCCCTGACAAGTAAACTTCAAGGGAGGAATTAAAATTATACAAGCACAGATGTTGCTTCAGTAGAAATTTTTGGAAGTTACACTTTTTAAAATAAATGTGAAAATATGTAAGCCATTTGCATCTTGGCTAAACTCAACAAACTGTGAAGATTTATCAGCTGGACCATTTAAAAAGTTGACTTCAACAAAGTAATTAAAATGTGAATATTAAGCAAAATGGAGAGTTGGGAGCATAATGAATGGGGAAATACAAGTGTTTGGGGTTTCTTTAGTTTTTTTGCTGTTTGAAAAGTTTATCAGTATGGAAACTTGATAGTTTTTTTTATACTACAAAAGCTTACATTTAATATTTCTTTTTTTTTTGGATCTAACCCTATCCATTAACTTTGAAAGTGATTTCAGGAGTTCAGTGTAGAGGGGATTTGGGTGGCATTCCTCTAGTAAATTATACGTTCAGATGAGTGTGCAGTATAGGCTTTACATGACAAAAAAGTGATGCGCAGCCAAATGGGGTTTATCATTTGCTTAATCTTCGTGTTTTATGTCAGYGCCTTTAATTTAATTTTGTTATTAGTGTCTAAAAGCTATCGTGACTGAAATACCATACATTGAGAAAGCCTTTTTAAGTGACATTTTATCTATTTTTCCCTTTCTTTGTGATACGAATTTTAAAAGGGAAAACTAAGAAGTAATGAATATTATTTAAGTAAATGTGCTAGAAGAAATTATCTACAAACACGTCTTTTGTGGTTACAGAGAGTATTCAGTGTTAGCGAACATGTTTTTTTTCTTCCACTGACTGTTTTTCTCTTCAAGCAGAAATTTAAACCAACAGAAATGATCTCAGAAGTCTCTTTTCTAGCGTTCTTTACTGATAGAATTGAGCATTATGTTTGTACTTTCTTCTTGCACAAAGTGTTAAATTTTAGTGTTCTGAGCCTGCGAATCTTTTGTAGGCATGAAGGTAATTAATTTTAATTAAATGAACTTTTTTTATGCTTCCTAGAAAATGAGGATTAGTCTCAAGGAATTTCATTAAATAAACAGAGCAAATTAAAATTTATAACACATCTCTGAACAGATCTGAAATCATCCCATCAAATTCCTTTTAGCTGGTGAACAGGGAACTGCTTCAGTAGGTTACGGGAGGGGATGATCTATGAAAAGATACAAAAAACTTTAGTAACAGAGCAACATTTGCATGTGCTGATGGTTTCCTAGCAATTTTAGCCATGAATCTTTGAAAAGCAGTGCTTTGTTGTATCCTGGAGCTAGTGCAAACCTTYTGGTGAGTTACACCATTTCCAGCCTAGCACGGATATTGCTATAAAACACTGTTTTTTTACATATGCTATTATAACTCCAGCCACGTGAAGCAGCTTGTGGGATTCCGGCTTTAATTTATTTTTTTTTTTAGAAGGAAACAAGGCTGTAGAATGAAGCCCTGAAAAGCTTGCATAGGAAACTAGCATACGAATACAGTCAGAAGTTGGATGACAGGTCTTGCTATACTTGATTTAAGTATCTTTTTGAAGCATCAGAACAAAAACTCTTTTCATTCTGATTTAATAGAAGCTGTTTTGTGTATGCAGTCTTTACAGTCTGGGTTGAAATGCAGTCATTTGGTCTTTCTAAATGCATTATACTTACACTGTATTCTGTAATGTTTTTTTTCTTAAAATCTAGGTGCTTTTTAAATTCATTTTGATCATGTTCCTGGCTGCAGCCTTCTACTCTTGCATTTATTTTAGTAGCATATTCAACAGCTGTTTGCCTTTTGCACATGAATGTTTCTTCTGCTTTTTTTGCAAAGGATAATACTTTCCTTTCTGAAGATCTGATTCTTAAATAAGCTGGATTTTCATCGTAAAATAACAGATATGAGAACTGTTTGATCATGAATTCCTGAATAACAGATCTTACTGTTGCAGCATAGAGTTCTGTAATTTGTACTGCATGAAAACATCTTCCAGAAAGGGGGGTAAGCCCCCAAGGCACTCTTCAATTCCTATTAAATAGAAGTATGGACAATACCATCTTTCCCCAGTTTAAGCACCAAGGTTGCTACATTGGGATTTTACATGGTAAAATAATGAAATCCGCTCTTTAAATGTAGTCAGCCCCGTTCTAATCACAGAGCCATAACAAGATCCACAGTTGTCATGAGTATATGTAGTGTTTGTACAAGTCAAAAAAAAAAAAAAAGATATCACTCAGTTCATGTCAATGTACAACCAAAAAAGTGCAGTGAAACATACATGTTGTGGCTATATTTTTTCAAGTTTGAGTTGATGAGACCCTGTAGATTTTGACCTATATCTAATTACTGATCTTAAATACCAGCAGAACTTAACTTAAAATTTGCTAGTAAGAGAAGTCCTTGATTGCATTTAGCATAATATATACTGCCTGAATAAGAATGTTCAAGAGGGATTGATTCAGTGCCCAAATGATGCTCCTAGTCAACTTTGGTAATGTTGTTTCCTTGTGAAATGTGCTTAATCTTATGCTAGAATAGGTATCTATCACTACTATTTATAAAATGCAGTGCAAAGAGCCTTAAAGCTTAGGAGAAATTCAGAGCTCATTTGAAGTAAAATGTGGTTGTTAAATGTTCCAAGAGTTGGCACAGTTTTGCACTCAGCATGTTTTCGAACTTAGCAAATCTTTTGCGGAACTTGATTGTAATACAAGGCAACTTTCTGTTTTTATTGCAAGCATTGTACACAGCTTTTATTCCCTCTGTGTGTAAGCACATGTTCTTACTACAAATCTACTCAGGTCTTGATTTCAAGGTGAGTGAGAGGACTGAACTCAAAGTTCGATTCTTACAGCAAAAGAGGAGGCTTCAAGTGCTGTGTTTACCTTTAATATCTTTTTGTGGATGCATGTGTGTGTGTCGTACACAGAAAGACTCACATTTCTGTAAAACCACTTTTGGAACTATTGTGTTGTAAAGCTTATAATTGTTTCCAAAAAAAAAAAAAAAAAAAAAAAAAAAAAAAAAAAAAAAGCCTCTTCCTGTCCTAGAATTCATCCATGCCAGAATACATGGGCCAGACCACAGGAAGCTGATTGCATCCTGCTTGACAGATGACAGCCAGAGAATTCAGACATACTACTTTTGGTACATATTGAAAAGCTCCATTACTCTCTCTTTTCCTTTTTCTTTTTTAATCATTCCTCTCATTCCTCTTCAGACTTTCACATGCTGTTTTTTTCTTCCAGAAGCTGGGATAGATATGGAGTAACTACTCATTTAACATGATGAAGTTACAAATATATTAAAGAGCCTCAAAATCATATGCACATAGCATTAAATTTGATTTGTTGGACCGGCAGTAACAAGCCACGTGTCACTGTTTTGTGCTCCTGTAGTTGTTTTACATTGCTTTATTCAAAGTATCTGAAGGGAGGGTGTCAGGGGGGACGGGGCCAAACTCTTTTCAGTTGTCCCATGCAAAAGGACTAGAGGCAATGGGCAGAAGCTGAACCACAGGAAGTTCTGCCTGAATGTGAGGAGGAATTTCTTCCCTGTGAGAGTGACGGAGCACTGGACCAGGCTGCCCAGAGAGGTTGTGGAGTCTCCTTCTCTGGAGATCTTCAAGGCCGCCTGGATGCAGCCCTGTCTAACACGCTCCAGGTGACCCTGCTCAGCAGGGTGGTTGGACTAGCTGATCCCCAGAGGTCCCTTCCAACCTTACTGATTCTATGATTATTGCATTCCGTGAATTTCTCTTCCTAATGATCCCTTCACATATCTTGTCTGTTGAGGTTTTTGATAGCTGTGAGGATCAAAGCACTTATAGCTAAGATTGGGTTATCACTACAGAGCCTGTTCTTCCATTGGTGTCTGTCTCAGTTGCCAGCTATTGTGGGTATCTGTACCAGTTAGCATGTTTTCATGTGAAGTCTGATACTACCTTTAAACAAACTAGCTGCTACAACTTGAACAGCTTAATGTCATCATAGAGCTTTTAGTAATGATGCTACTACTCCTGGGCAATAAATAGATCCCTCAGCAGCTTTGCTGAGAGTGACATTGGCAGCTGGCACCTGTAATTCAGTACCCCTCCTTTGGCGCTGTTTCTGAATCACTGAACTAGCTAGCAAAGGCAAGCTTGTATCAGCAGCTTAATATTTGTACCTTGGCAGGAAGTTAGTGTTTGCTGCTGTCATTTGTCTTTGAAGAGCAGTATCTATAGCACAGGAAAATACGTTTTCTATTCTTCCCTCTCACCCCTGCAACTAATGTCATCTGAAACCAGCCGCCTCAAAATCATTTTTGTAACGCTATTTCTACTGTTTTTCTCATTAGGACAGCAAAAAACTCAGCATGAGTTTCATCATGGCAAAGGTCAGCCACGCTTTTGCAGCCTTAGGAGAGATCTGCATAAATTTCTCCCTCTCTTGGGCAGAGGCTCTGACCCTGCTGAAAGGACAGTCCCTGTGCCGAAGGCAGGTGGCCATGAGAGCCTTGCTCTTGCTGCTCTCCAGGGAGAGGAGGAGCTTATTGCTCTTCATCTTGCTGTCAGGAGGATGAGATGGAAAGCTTAAATATTGCAGGTTGATTCAAGGTGTTACATAGCTTTGATTTTTTTTTCTATTCTGTAAAATGTCTTGTTTTAGTCTAAATACTCTAATACATAGTCACCTGGGTTGAAACAGGAGAAATCTTCCTTCCATTGGCATGAGCTTACTGAAGCCATCCATATGCTTTGATTTGTTAGCAGTGTGTTCTGAAAACTGATACATTTTGACAGGGGAGAGGGTGGAACTGAATCTCTAGGTCTTTAAACATGATCTCCAAAATCTGGTGCGGTGAAAATATGATGCAGACAAAATGAAGTACTGAGTTCAGAAACTTCTCATTTCTCAAACAACTGTAAAAATACCAATCTGTTAAAAATACCACTTTTGAATGTGACTAATCTCCTTAAGAACAGAACTATATATATATCTGTAGGTACTGCTCTTCCCCACAAACGCAAACTTTGGAACATTGATAAAGAATTTTCCTTGCAAGGGGTCTGTTGAAACACAGATGTACTGCAGAGAGAAGGCCCATACACAAACCATACTGATTAMGCATGAAATGAACACACCATTTTTACTGCTTGATGGAGCAACATCCACAGAAAAGACAATTATTTGTTTTTAAAGTTTCACTTTGCTTTTACTTTTTTTTATTTTGAACTTAGCATTTTCTAGCTTTACTGACAAGGTGAAACATACTAACCAAAATATTTTGGTTAGTATATATGCAGGGGGAYGCGCGTGTGGGCACACACAATTGAAAGAACAAGTGGTTCTCTGGTTCTTCTGAGATGTCAAGAATTCTCTAGTTCTGCAATGAGTAGATGCTGAAACCTTTTGGCTGATTCTTTTTTAGGAGACAAGGATTCCCCCCCGACACACAAACACATCTACAAACACTGGCTTGGGAGAGCGCATCACTGGTAGGCAGCCATTTGTAGCAGGAAAAACTGCCATACAGAGTAAGATTTCTCTGATTGGAGTGATTTAGAGAGATTAACAGACTAGCCTGTATTTTACCAGAGTAAGTGAGACTTAAAATGTGAAAGAACATTAAAACCCCGAAAGTAAATCGACATAATCACTTTGTTCAGAACACTTAACCAGTCTGTTCTGTAGAAAACTGTACAAAGCCAGGGACGGTGTAAAGCTTCAATAAATAATAGTGTAGTTGGACTGGGACCAGGGCTGACATACAAAGCAATTTTGATCCTCCCTTTCCTCTTTTTGGGAGCCAAGTGCCCCCCGAGAGAGAAGCTGTGCTGCAGCTGGGTGTGGGATCTGAATGCTGGTTGGTGCTGATTCTGTGTTGCAGGATTTGCTCTGAGTTACTGAGCCAGAGCTGCCAGTGATGTGTTGTAAGAGAGTAAGGATGTGTTGTTTCTCATAAATTCAGCCCTTCTAGGCAGAATTACATAAAATGATGCTTGATTATTTTTGTTCTGAAAAAACATGCCATGTGAAGTTGGTACAGCTGTATAGAATGATTCCTTATATGAATGCACAGGCTGGATGTATGTTTATTGTCGTTTTTGTAATGCTCTTTGTTAATTTACTGTTTCTTCATCTGTAAGTCTGTCTTTCGCTAAAATCAACAGTTTGTAAGTAACTGTTGCCTTTTTAATTCAGTTTTCTATGCAACACTGAAAAAGAAAAATTGATTTCAGGTTACTTTGAAATAATTTTTTGAAAGAAATTTATTTGAATTTTTAGCAGAACAAAACTTGAATTAAACTTTGAATGCAGTGAATCAAAATTATCATCTGAAAATGCTAAAACAAACTGGCTTGAGCTTTTGAAATACTTTGAATGCTCATCCAGAAAATGTGTTGATGAAATTGAATCTGATTTGATCTGTTTTTTTTGTTTTGTTTTTGTGTTTTTGGTTTACTGTCTTCTAATCCCCTCCCCCCAAAAGTTTCTGATAAAGTCACTCACCTGATTACAGTTAGGATTTCATGCTTTTGTGCTAAAGATACATGTGTTAGACTAATTCCCCAAATTGTCAGAGTAATAGGCACACCTGATTTCAGTTGTGTCTGAAATTTGCTTCCTGTGAAGAAAAGACTTTTTGGATTCTGCTTGGCCCTGCGCTGTTTCTAACCTTCAAAGTCTTGTGGAAATTTTGAAGAGTAAATTTTTATTGGCTACGAGGCTATGACTCTTTAACAGCCTGGAGGCTGCACATGCATGACTTACTAACCTTTTAAAAAATATCAGGGTTCAGTTGTAATTAACCCTGTGATTGTGCTTTTTCACAATAATAAATTCAGRCTGTATGGCCAATTGTTATTACACGAAATCTATCTTGACTTGAATTTGGAATCATCAATTGTTTTCTTTGCTACTCAGCCTACCTTAAATATGAAGTGTGTGTGTGTGTGTCCCACAAGCTAAGGTTTGGACTTTGGGATTCTTGAAAACCATAATAGAAAGCAAAGTTTGCAGTATCAATCTGCAGTGGACAAGTCCCATTGTTTGGGGCTTTTTTTTTTTTCCCCCCCCCCAATGCATCTCTGATGCATCCATTTACTGTCAGGCTGACATCCATTTTGTTTAAACATAAAATACTGTTAGAAGGCACAGAACTCTGCTCAGTGCACTTTCTTTTCAAATAAACTGTTGCGTCAGGGAGAGATACCTAAGCTTATGATATAACAATGTTGCTGCATATCCACAAAATTCTGTTTGTGGTGTGTAAATTATTGACTGTATTCTTGCAGAAATAACACATTRGTCTGACGAATCTAGATACACTGTGTTGATTTATTCTGCCTTTCCTTAATTTGGCTTACTACAGTGCTGATTTGCTGCCTTTATCTAATACTCAAGTAGTTAATAAGTAATTATTAGTCAATTACTAACAATTAGTATTAACCAAGTTTTAGCAATGGAGATTAATTTCTCTTGATTTTACTGCTCTAAATTACTTCTATATTAACCATGCTTTCTGAAGAATAGCTTAAATGTTATAAAGTATTAAACTCCTACAAAAGTAGGAAAAACATTTTTATAGTATCATAACCTTTTGTATCTATATATAGTTCATGGGATGTGAGGAGAATTTTATGAGAAGAATCTGAATGGTTGATTTAAGCTTTGGTGAAGGTGAATCTTTGAGGATCAAAATGAATTAACCCTATAAGAAACAGAGTTAAACTTCCCTGTAAAAATGGAACAAAGTCATCAAAAGAAAAGTGAAAACAATCATCCACTAAAATAAACAAGGTAAATCTATACATGAAACTGAATGAATGAGGGTGCTATATGCATCTTCCTGGTTTGTCTATCTAGTCTATGATAGCTTTTTATCGTGATTTTTTTTAAATTAAATGCTGAACTAGTAAGTAGGAGTAAATGCACTACATGCTTGTCTGCACAGACTGTCGTATAATTTAACAGTGATGCCTCAATGCCTCTCAAAGTGTCATCTCACTTAGTCAGAAAAAATGGAATAGATAGCAAGCCAGAGGTCTGCAACAGTATGTCAAAGTATTTTATAGAGACAAAGAAAACTATAAAACRAAACCGAAAAACCCTGACAGCCAGAAGAAATGGACAGCCTCAGGCAGCATTCTTTCTGCTTATGTGATTTGGTGTGCTTCATCTAAAACTACATGCTTACTAGAATTTAAAAGGCTACCATAAGGCACAATTGTGTTTTCAGCTAAGAAAATTTCTCCAATTATATCTGATTTTCTTTAAGTGTTATGCAGGTGCATGAATTAATGCATACTTCAAGTAGAGCTGAGATACATTATCCTTAAGGCCACTTTCCACTTTGCATGGAGCGCACAGCTGTTGAAAGCTGCTAGTGGGGTGGCCAGTTTTGAAAGAATTTGGAAGGTCATGTGGAGATGAAATAATTTTACAAAGGGTCCACCAGAAAAGTTAAAAGATTGACTATAAATAAAAGATGTGGAAAACAGCAAGTTCCCTACAGGTTTTAGTATTGGGATATGGAAAACTGAATGTGGGCTGGATGCAGTCTTACTACCCTCATTCAAAGAGGGATTACAGGTTTTTTTGGCCTCTTAAAAATGGTAAGTTTGGGCAGATTAATTGTTGGCATGACTCTATTAACTTACAGGCGTTGTTATCAAGAGTATGAAAATGCCAGCAAGCTGTGCATTACAACAGCTGCAGGGGCACGCAGCAAATATGATTAAGGCTCTTGAGGATCTTAGAAGAAGAAAGATTAAATGAACAAAATGTTTCAGTTGGATAAACAACATCTGAGACTGACTGTGATAATCAGCTAGTAGTGTCTGAAGGATACAAGTATCAGGAAGAGAGAACATGGATTCAGCTATGAATAAGGAGATAAAGTATAAGACATGGATAGAGTGCAAGACACTTTTTTTTATGCTTAAAGCTGTTAGACTAGAAAAATGTTTCCAGATGTTTGGCTCTGGAAGATCACCTCTTTAGGCACCAAATCCCAATTTCTTTTCCTTTTCATCCACTCCTATCCCAGCTGCATTTGGTGGAGCCTTTTCAAGGTTAGCAGGTTGGATGGGAAATGCAGAGTCTTAAGTACAGCTGCAGATTCTTTAGGTAGAAGAGTACCTAAGATACAGATATTACAGCAGTGTTTGAGGATCTATTCATGAATGATGTAATTGTTTACATTTCACAGAGGTGACCACCTCTGAAGAGCCCAGCTTAATTGAGCTCAACAGAAATGAGGGTCCTGAGCGGCTAAGTTACGTTTGAGAAAGGAACATATACAAATTACTTAGAGCTGAATATCCTAACAGATGTAAATACCTAAAAAGGTATTTGCATGCTTTAGACCAACATTAGGGAACCACTGTCATTCATTAAGTTCCTGTTAAGTTTTCTCTTCTGAAGTTGCCTTAGCATAAATCTGGATCGTATTTCTCTAGGCTGTTTTGAAGGTCCAGCCAGGATTGATTAGCTTCATTGAATTTGCACAATGAATGGCAAAATCTTCTGCAGAAGGGTGTAGAAACTGTGTGAGAGAGCAAGGTGTTAAAAGAGCTTTTCACATTTAACCTTAAGGGAAAGCAGATATTCTGTGGACAAACGGGCAAATTTGCCAGTTGCACATTTTGTTATTCATATAACAGTGTTTGTATCGATCTTGTACGGGTGTTTAGAAAAGGGGGATGAGGAGGGAGGGAGACATGACCCCAAGCAGTAGATCAGCAGTGCTTAGATGAGCATGTGAAAGTGGTGAAATACAAAACTACCTGGCAGTCTCTAAAGCATGTTTGTTTATGAAGAAGTCTGTAAGTAGCAGGAAAACTCCTATTTATTTCACAGATTGTATTGATTAAGCAAAAGGAGAATATCCTAATTGCCTTTTTTTAATGTAAACATGTTTTCCCATTCCKTAGGGTTGCACCTTAATTAATGTTGTGTTTGAATCTGCCTTCTTTCTCCTGCGGACCTGATTAACTTGAAGTCCTGCATAAGAGTTGATGCACAATTTTGGTTTTTGTTTTGTTTGTTGTGCAATATACTGCTTTTGCTTCTGATAAGAGTAATAGATATCAATGAATTTATTGTAATGACTGTTACTGAGGAATGTTCCATTACTTTTTACAGTAGTAACTCAGACTATAACTATATAGCAGATTTTGAGCTGAATATCGTTCTAAGAGCATGCAACTAGCTGTTGTGTTCTCTGAAATAAAGCATAAAAATCTCATGCCAGAACAGTATCATGATATTCTTAGGGGGATAGTGCTTCATTTAAAATTGCCAAGTTGGACTAAAATGTCAGTTTCTACTCATGTGACATGCAGCATTCACTGCAGAACACCAGGCTCTAGGGCAGGGGTATGTTCTGTGGCCCTTGAGAAGTGACTTGAATGTTCTGGTGAAAGTGTTAAACTGTGCAGGGGGAAATACCCTCAGTGCTCATAAATGCTGATCAGTCTGACTTCATGGTTTATCCAATAGAAGCAACATAAGGTATATTCTACATCTATAAAATGGTCAGAAAATGCTCCCTGTTGAGGGTGTGGGAATATTTTACTGAATGAGAGAGGAAGTCAGGATTATAGAGAATTTCAGTGTGTTACTTGGATGGCGTCTGCTTTTTCAAAGCTTACTCTGACACATTGATAAGCTGCTAGTATTTTAACAAGGGTTTTTAATAAGAGGAGTCATGCTTCAGCTGGGATAAACTGAATGTTTCTGTAGAGAGGAGGGTAAAAGCTGTTTGTTTGTTTCTGTATAACAACAAAGCACTTTGTAATTCTAGCAACCAAACAGGAAATGCCATTTGGCAAATAAGCTTCTATTGCTTGGTATTTCTTCAGTATGCTCTTCAAAACATATCCTGAATATGTTACTAGTACAGCAGACAGTCTTCAAAGTATTGTTTTGAAACAAGGTGTGGGAGTGAGAGCTTCTATGGATTTATAGATCTTAGGGAAGTCTTTTCCAAATACCTGTCACATAGTGCAACCTGATCTATTCCACGGACACACAGTTGTCTTTTAGAAATGTTTTTTCAGCCACAAGGATTGAGTCAGGAATATTCTGGGGGGTGCCAGGAAAGCTTCGGATAGATAATAAACTCTACCAAAAGCAGAAAATTACTTAAGGCTTTGCTAGTAGTAGTGTATCAGCAGCCATTTGGGAACCCTTTGCTATTGACCAGAACTCCTGCAGAAGATGTAATTGAGACCAGCCCAACCAAATGTAGTGCTATAGTTGTGCAGGGCTGTTGAAATGCTTTTCTTGTTACTGTGATACTGATCTGTGGTGYTACCTCACACCCCTGCCCGCAATGCGTGATATGCTCCATCTGCCCAAGGTGCAGCATTTCCAATGTCTATATGCTCAGAGGCACTTCTGTTTGGAAAGATGTGCTTTTGAAGCACTGCATTTAGCCTGATGAACTGTCAGGTTTGACCAGTGTCTGTATCTCATTTCCTACTTCATTTTCAACTATATACTAAACTGCATTTTGCTGGCCTGCCAACCAGCCTCTGTTCTTGGGGACCAGATGAAACAAACCTTAGCTACCAAGTGGTGTTCTGGGAAATAGATGTTCTTGTTGGAAGTCTTGAATTAGTACATTCAGGAGTGTTAGTGTCAAGATAGTCTTGCAAGAGGTTTTCTTTAAAATCTGTAAGACTCAAACATACATACTTTCTGTATTACAAGCAGGATATATTTGCTGAGTTAATATTGCAGTTATAGGGGTTTCATGTGAATGGAAATGTTGGAGCTGGCATATAGTTAGGCTGGTGCACAATTTTTATTTAGGTTAAGAATAATCTGATAATGGCTTTAATGTATGTATACTTAAATTTGCAGCTGTAGGAAGTCAGATTTTCAAGTAATCTAGGCTTTTTTTTGTAGTCCTAACTATTTTGTCAGTGGTGCTATGTATACCAGTTGCCTTTTTTGGTCATTTGCTTATGTGATTGCAGTAAATTTTTGTGAAGATGAGATACATGTGACATCTTGCACGCAAATTACTAGAAAAGCTGCCCACTGATGCTCACTATTTTGTGCTTTTCTTAACCACTAAATAATTGAATTTTTACTCTACAAAAGCAGTTACTAGCATATAGAAAAAGATTGTATGTTTTAGTGTTTATTCAGGGCTAAGATGCTCATTTACCCATGACTTTATGTTGCATTAAGTGTATCGATCAATAAAGCCAAACTCTTTATTGACTAGTTTTATTCCTATTTGGGAGGAGYCTACCTAGGGCAGAAGCTCCATGGATGATACTAATTGTTGGCAACCAAAGCCTGAAAGCATTACTGAGATCTAATTTAGGCTCATAAATCTACTAAGGGTCATTGTAGATCACTGTTGAAGCAAACTTTCATTTAGCAGTGTGTGCAAACATACGCTGCCACTCCTTTCCCCTGCCTTTGTATATAGGAGGGTTCCTGTAAATCTCTAAGCTGTCATTTAGTGCTTCTGTGTTAAGTGTGTGGGTCAAGTGGCTGTAACAGCGAATCCAGCTGAAGAGATCTTCTATTTAATACAGATTATAAATCCTCTGAGGGAATGATTGCCCTGCTGCATTCATGTGCTGTGCTTATGACACCTCTTCATGGCTTCAGTATGCTCCTAATCTGTCCTGATAGGCTGGAGAGAGCATAATGCAAACCAGATAAGATGCTGGGCTGGAGATCCTCATGTGTGAATTTGAGACTTAGTTCACACTTATTTCAAAAACCACTTATATGTGCCCTAGCTGGGAGCTAGTCATTGAACTAAGGAACCAAAAGTATCTGGTAGTTGGCGCTGACCTTTTTGGCTCCCAGAGGTTTATTGGGCTGCAAACACTAATTTAAAGTTTGTCCTGAATCTGAGAGCTTTGCGTTAATGTAGATAGGAGATGTGGTTAGCCTTCAGGCGTGTTAGACCAAAGAGCTCTCTGAAATTGGGAAGGGCTTTGAATTGAGTACAGACTGGAGTTGCACTTGTCTGCTGTCAAAGAGATGTTTCCTATGGGCCAGCCATAAACTGTGCTGGTACTTTTTCCTCAGTCCTCATGTTTTTTGACCCTGAGCAGTAAGCAGTGCGCCATGTTGTTATTTTTTGTAGATGTTCACTTTCCCCCAACCCTGTGGGTTGTGTGCTTAAAATGATGATGGGTTTAAATGCTTGTGCTCATATGCATAAGCCTGATTATATGGCTTAGTGCTTGTGAAGTGAGAGCAGGGTGAATGGAAGAAGGCTGTGCGGTTAGAGTGCATAGGGTGCCTGCTCTTGTGTGTCTAATTATGCCTGTGACAAAGTTTTAATGAATTTTGGCCTCTGGGGTCAGAGAGCTTAAATAAATAAAATCTTCAGACTTGGAGGGATAAATGCATTCTGTAACACCATAATTGGTTTGGAGAATGAGCTTTTGCTGCAGCTTCAAGCTGGGGCTTCAAATAGTGGTGCAGTTAATAGGATTTTACATGTGCTGTGAATTTTCTGAACCTATCTGCACTGTTGTTTGACATGCAAAGTGTGATTTTTTTTTTTTATTAGCAATGCTGGATGTCTGACATATCTCCATACTAGCGCAGTGGATAGACATATTAAAAGCAAATTGTAATTGAAATTCTGAGCAGGACTAGATGAGAATTAACTGCCTGTCTAGTGCTTTTCTGTTTATCTCCAAATGTTAGCACTCTGCTGAAAGTTTTGATAGGAATGCATCTGCTGTTCTAGGCTAAAGAATTAGCAAATGAGAGAATTAGGATGGGGGGAGAGAGAGGACTAACCAAATCACATCGCAGTGACAGTAGCTGTGCAATGTGTTCATAGTAGGTCAAAAGAAGTAACAAGTGCAAGGTGCAGCAGGAGTGAGTCATGCTGATTTCCAGAGAAGGCCTTTATACAAATTCTTAAATTATCAAATACCTGAGAGGGAGGCTGCGGATAACTGTGTGTCTTAACTTGATGTGGGGGTGGAAGGGAAAGGCATCATGCTAACCTAGCTTAGGGCATGAGTTCACACCCATCTTCTGGTCTTGAACCAAAAGCTACTTTCCAAAGCAATCCAACTATAGATAGATGTTTGAGCAAGGAGGCAATAGCTTTTACTCACTCAGCTCTTTCATGTGAGGTTTACCATACCCTACCTGCTATGCAGCACTGGGTCCACCACATGCAAATGCAAATGGATTGAAGTGTAAAAATTAATTTACTCCTAATATTTCAGATTATCCTTGTAAGTCTCCAGAATTCTGGTGATAGATACAATATTTCAAACAGTTTGCCTACCTATTTTCTGTGTGAGGTTTAATATGATGTCAGCCTCAGAAGTTCCAAAAAATGTGACGTGACAATTTGATATTGTTCTGCTGTTACTGTCTACTTTTGAGAAAACTTCTGGTGTGCTTCAGCATACCTGTGATAGGCTCACGGCTATGTTTCGCACACTTTTTTTTGTAAGTTAAGCTGCACTGTCAGCAGTCTTTTCAGTCATCAGGTTGTCTATTAGTTAGTTGCAGCCCGCTAAAAATAACACGTGAGCTCTCTGCTGAGCTTTCATTTCAGAGGGGATGGACATCCCACTAGAGCAGTAGTCTCTGTGTGTGTATATATGTGGTTCTGCTTTCTTTGTTTTGTCTGTTTAGTGACCATGTTGATTCGAATTCCAGTATAATTGCACTGTTTCTTTCAGACTACATTTGAGCAAAAAATGACATTAGTGTAATAAGGTATGTTTTTAGAGTGATGGAAAAGGCTGTGGGTGATCATGTGTTATACATTCTCATACCATTTTCGAGGTCATGCTGTGTGAGCAGTAGGTTAACAGTGTTCTTGATAGGATCTCTGACGATGAAGTGAATTCAATGTATTTCTAGTGATGACCATAAGTGTGTGGAATCCTTTAAATACTTCAACCTTTGTGTACTCATTCTCTGCAAAGAGAGTCTCATGATCTATCATGATCTGACCCTTACTTATTCTCCTTCTGTAGATGCCGAAGTCGAGAGTAACATACGCTTAGGGCACTTGCAGTTTAGGCCTTATTTTTCAATCCAACAGCATGATTTTATCTCTGTGAGCTATTTTTTATACTGTACATGACAGTTAGTAAATTAGGAATAAGCCTGCATCCTTTGATTAAAGGACTCTACCCACAAGTCATCTGCTGCTTTTACATAGACAACAAGATAGGGATGGAGTTCCTTTAATGTTTTGCGCCTTCTCAGTCAGAAAGTGTATCTACATATATTTGTGTGTGTGTGTGTATATATATATATATATATATATACATATATATATATCTGTAAAATTCACGGTCTTCTCTAGACAATAAAACTGTGCAGAATATGCAGCAGTTTTTCACCAGTCTGGTGTTGCAACGCAGAGACTGTTTGCTTCAGGACTGAGATGCGCTGGCAGAATCCGGATGGAAAAGTTTACAGCGTACCTTGCTAGATGTGTTGTCAAAAGTGGGTATTGAGACTCTGATTTCTTACTCTAAAACCAAGAATTCCTATTGAATAATCTAATACAGTCATTAGATCGCATTGCAGCAAGCAGCTTACACTTCTGCTGTGGACCAGATTATTATATTGCAAAGACTATTTGAGCACACTGCATGGCTGGTTACCTTCCCATGGCTGCTGTTGCTCTACTGTTGAAGTGAATGCAGAATGTACCTCTCCAAACCTGCTAATCAAGCACTCTCACCAGCATTTGTCACTATGCTCTTATATGCACAAACCTCATCCCTCTCACTGTGTTTTTTTTGTTCCATACTCCCAACAGGCTATTTTATTTTAATGTCTGTTCAACACTAACTTGCTTACAGTTTTTATGATCCCTACTAACTATGCCATGGGTGCTATTTTTACTGAGAGTGCAGAAATACCTGCACAGCACTGAAACCTTCAGCATGCCAACTGTGCAGCTGTAGCTAAGTCAGATCTTTATTGTATCACTAAGCTTGAGCTCAGCTTGTTCTTTTCTGGCTTTATTTTTCATTATTTACAACACACATTTTCTGACCCAGAATCATCATCTCTGTGCTCACCCAAGTTACAGAACTGTATTTTAAGACTTCTGCAGTGTGTCAGATGCTACTCAGATTGGCAGAAGTTGCATTCACCTCTCTCTCTCTCTGGATTGATGAAATCTGCAGCAAGTGGTACATGTCTTGCCTGCCTTGCATTTTTGTACTGAGCAGCACATACAAAACTTCCCCAGCGTCACCTCTGGCATGTTATTTGCACCTTCATTTGTACTTTATTAACTGTGACCCATCATTGCAGCAGCAGAGTGACTTCTTCCTTGTTGACCGCATGTGCTGTGTTGTGCAGCTCCCAGCTTATCACAGAACTTTGCCAGTTGCTATCTTCATCTCCCATCATCTGTTTGAGAATTATCTGTCCTTTGCCTTTTTTTCTACTGAACGTACTGCTAATGTATAGTATAATAGTCAGCCTTCTCAAGGGAATAGTCACTGGTTCTTCTGTCTTCGTATTGTTGTCTTCACTTCCCAATATTTTTGCCTTGGCAGCAAACATGAAGAGAGCAAACAGAAAGTAACCTTACTCTCAACAACCTCTTCAACAACCCATGGAATGAAATGAAAATCTAACAAAGGACAGAATTTGGTTGTGTAATTACATATAAGGACTGTGTCATTGTATAATATACAGAATGGGCTATTTTGGAGCTGTTGGGAACCTTCTCGGTTTCTTGAAAAATCTGAATTTCTTAACCTTTCAATCTTAGATTAATTTTTTTGTCAACTATTCAGATGTATTTTCTTAGCTTAAAAACAAGCTAAATGAAATTTCCAATTCTAGCATGGGGCATGTTTTTTAGTACGAACAGGATCCATTGGCAATGAATGGATTTTTAGATCCAACACAGAGACAGTTGTCATTAGATGGAAGGTATGTATGTGCTTGAAAACATAAGTTACTGTGACTTAACAAATTTCACTTGTCAGTTGAGTTGTAAGTAAAAAAGTTATGCTGACTTAACCAGTTACAGAGCAGCTTAAACTACTTTGATTAATAGAAAAAAGAAAGACTAACCTTTTGTAGACATGTAGCCTGAAAGGTTTTCTTCCGAATGGTTAAAGTTTGACAGAAAAATAATTGAAAATGGGGACGTGAAATACTCAGTACTAGGTAGTGCTATATTTGCTGTCTCTAAAGCAAGTATGAACCTCTGGGTTATCAGTATAAATATACAAAATTATTACTAAGAAGTGAGTGGATCATCTGTTTGTAAGATACATTTAGAATTACAGTTTCATCAGTGTTGAACTCTGTTCCTCCTGCTTCCTCTCTGCACTGACAGGCTACTGTCTTGTTTTTATCACCACTGAGTAATACCTATCCTTCTAACTGCAGATGCATATTGGCAAGTGGTAAATATTTTTGGTATACATTTTTGTCTTCATCGGTTTCATGGGAGGTTATGCAGAAGAAGACAGAGCTAGACTGTTAGTTTCTGTTGGTGAGGATTTCTCCATGTTCTCATTGGCTTTCTGATTTAAGAAAACCAAATTTGTAGGCAGTTGATACCACTTACTTTGCTATGCAAGTGCTCATTTTGTTTAACCTTTGTGATTTCTTTATGGTCTTTTCATTAAGCTCTTTCTAGGCTTGGGAGCCTGGAGTGTCTTTTTTGTTCATTARAGAAAAGAAATATAAAGCTGTTTATTTCTTAAGACAATTTTTTTGAGATGATTTAGCTGTGAGAGTATGAGAAGCCTGTCAAGGCAATATAAAATTAAATCAGTTATGCATATATATAATGTGCAGTGTTTTAGGATAAAATTCTTAGCCAATTCAGTGCGCACTAGATCTATTTGCATAGGTACTTAAGTGCCCTTTGGTCTCAGTGTAAATATTTTACCATCTTAATTATAATTTGTTTGATTAGCCTCCCTCTACCTTCATGATACAGGAAAATCTTTTTTTTAGCCTTTTTTTTTTAGCTGAGAAAATAAGGCAAAGGAAAACTACACTCCAGATTCACCCCCCTCAGGTCTTTTTGGGTTCCCTTTCTAGTCAGTACAGAGAATGACTTTAACCCAGACCTGTTTGCCCATAGTCGCATGAGGAGGCTCCGTAAGTGTGTTGCCACTTCGCAGGACAGGGCTCACTAGGATCAAACTGTGTGGCAGCATGCCTTTGCTCTAGTCCTGCAATGATCTTTTAGACAGCTGAACTTTGGCAATACGTTTTTTTAGGAAGTTGTCTTTGGGCAATGTTTTTTCCTATTCACTTGCATGAATACCTTTTTAGACAAAAATACTTAAAATATGTTGGAGTCCCGAAAGTTTAAAAATGCCACCTAAGGCTTTATGTCATGCTGGGTAGTATTCAATAATACTATATTCCACTGCAATATGTTCTGGAGATATGATACTTTAAATCCTTTGAGATTATATTTAAACTTTTATGCAACTTTGACATTACACCTTGCCTCGTGCCCAGCAGTCCTGCTTATTTCAAGTGCAGAGACATGGGCTTTGCTCCATGTAATGAGGGCAGTGTTTTCAGGGGCACCTTAGCTCYTAGTCACAATGTAGTCAATGAAGGTTAGCAAGTTACTGTGCACAGCTGCTCTGGGCTAATGGTAGGGATATGTGCAGCAAGCATGAAGAATTTCAAATTAGTATACTTTTCCATGAAATCAGGCTGATTTGTCTGTCTTAGTGAATTGAGGGTGTTCACATAGAGAGTAATCACTGACCAGATTATATTACATGTTATCCCAAGGGTCTGTCTTCTGTATCTGAACCTGAGGGAGTGATATGCTCAAAGCTTATCAACATTAATTTGTTTTGAGTAGGCTTCAGGAACCTTAGGTATTACTGTCTTTTAATGGCTCTCAGACCCTTAAAAAATCCTGCTTAAATCCAAACTACTTTTTTCTGTGTCTCTGAGCTGAAGTGCACAAATGAGAAAAATCTAGAAATGATCATCTTTACTTTTGACTTCATTTCCTGATTCGGTATTACTGATACTTCTTTTAATTGAGACTTCTTATAAAGAGAACCTGATACAATTTTCTGCACACACTGCTGGGTTCGCTGTAACAGCCTAGTGAGTTGATAATCTCTTAAATGCTGAAAAGAAGGAAAATGGCATGAGCTATTGGAGAAGTTAAGCTGTTTTTTCAAGGACTTTGCCAGAGTTGGTGTTCTGTATTCAAGGTTGCAAGCAGACTTCTACACAAAACACTTGGAGGTTCAAATCTAGAAAATAATTCTTTTTAAAGATACAGGTTGGATATTGTCAAACAAGTTTTGCCTGTCTTCACTATCTTGAGGGCAAATAAAAACATTTTGAATTCAGAACCTGTAAGTTCACCATAGTGTCATGGCAGCATAACTGCAAGCCATAAGCATGCTGCAGAGTGGGCTGCTGAGCCGCCAGCCTGCAGCACGGTGCCCTACCTGCTCACGTGCTTTGAGAGCACTGACATAGAGAGTGCCTCTGCAGCACGTGGACATAAAAGTTTACTGAAGATGCTCCTTTAGAAGTACTCTGGTAATGGAAAGGTACACCTTATGTGGAAACCATGACAATACCAGTTCCAGAAGATAAGCAGGATAGGATGACTCCATGTTGCATTCCAAGCTGTTTGCAGATGCCTCAGACAAGAGAAAAAGCTTTTTTGTTGGCATAATTACATTAGCAGTAGTGAAGTATCAGTAGTCAGTCTTAACTATTCCAGATGTAAATGATGCAGTGCTTAATTGAGAGGATTTGGAGGTGAGGCAGCATGATTGCGAAAAAAAAAAAAAGGAAAAAAAAGCTGCTACAGAAAATATGCATCTTACGACCTGAAAGATCTAAAAGGAACAGAGAAGATATAAAAACAGCAAGAAGCTCATGGTTAAAAGCCAGGTTAACATGCAGAACCAGAGCTTTCCTATTACCTGTTAATGTAGAGTAACATGCATGTGTGACGCATGCATATGACAGATTGTGAAGGATGTGGAAGATAATTCAGCAAAGACTTTCTCTGCGGTGTCTGGTAGTGAGAGAAACGAGCGGATGCTGAACCACAAGAGCAGAGCAGTTGTTTGCTCCTCCAGTGCATCACCTACCAGGATCCCCACTGAGCTGACGAGCCCCTGAACAGCCTTCTGCTGTGGTATATGGCTCAAAGGCTCAATTAAGCTTTAATAGTAGATGGCTGTGCACAGCAAGGGAGCAGCTGGAGCCCCCAACTGCATGTGCAGAAGTCAGGATCACAGGGTGCAGGGAGAAGTAAACAAGATCTGGAACATTAGTCAGCCTCAAAATACAAATATGAGCTTAATGAATAGACTGATCTACTTACCTGATTTCAGTGCTGTTTTCTGCTAATTACTGTCTCTTAGAGTCTTAAAATATGGGAGTGTGAAATGCAAAATCTGATGGGAACTAGCATGAATCCTTTTGTTATTAATACAGTGCAATACAGTATTGTTTGATTATTGATTGCAAATTACAAGTGATTATTCCACTGTAAATTGCAACTGAGAGCCCTTTCTTTGAAATCATACTATCTTGGGTATCTGGCTAACCACCGCCACCTGCCTCTATTTTGGAATGTCAGCGTGCTACCAAATGAAATTGGACGTATCTCAAACAAAAAGTAGCCATGATGCTCTATTTTTTTTCAAATTACCTATACAAAAGTTATTTTTATCATTTCATATTCATTTGTTTGTATTTTGATCCTTCTAGAAGCACTGTACAGAATAAAAACTCAGTCCTTGCTTTTCAGAGCTTGCGATCTAAATGAAGAGGAGAAACACGAGGCCTTCCAGAAATATATTTATAAGATAATTGTAATACTAAATCAGTATCAAACTGTTCTGTTAACAATACTGCTATTTGAAAATTTTCAAATTCAGTTCTTTGAAATGTTAAATGTCAGTGAAGGAGGAAGAAACCATGAATATTTTTGCTAGTTCCATTATTCATCTATTTTATTCCTTAGGCATCATCCTTTGACAGATTTTCTTTTCAATAATCCAATTCTATGAGATGCTGAGGAAATGCTGAAAATGAAGGTAGTGACGTTTTTCTTTGAACTTCAGTGAGCGTAGGATTCACTCCACATCTTTTGGAAGGAACATTACTCCTTTGGAAATGAAATGCAGATRTATGATGTTATTTCATCAGATGACTGAGTGTAAATATGATGAAAAAGTTGGTGATGAGTGAAGTACTGATGTACATGTTTAACCTGCAAAACATAGTTGTTCTAAGGTTGATTTATTACAAAGATGTCTTGTGCAAATGAATAAATGAACTGAAGTGATGAAGTACTTTCAGGTTTTCTTCATGTGTTTCAAGGATTAGGATAAATGTACAATAACTAATGCCACTGAAAGCAGAAGAAAGGAAGATGAAGGGAAGGAGGTTTTTTTAGAGAAATCAGACTAAAAGCTATCTTGGCCAAAATTAAGGAGAGGACAATAAAAAGTGGGGATTAAATGAAATATTTTTGGAGTGTTTAGTAGGAATTCTTTCCCCAATCTATTTAAAAAAAAAAAAAAAAAGTCCTGTGAGTTAATAAGGTGTTTTCAGCTGTTGCTGCAATTAATGGGAGAGTCACTGTCTTGTCCAGTGTGTGTAAAACAGCTGTCTGTACAGCTGCTGGTAGTTTCAGAACCAGATTAACCTTTGCATGGGGTTTCTGGGTAATACCAGAGGTTTTAGGTCCGTTCCTGCCTGCAGTATAAATGGGTTTAGTTTGTTAGCTCACACTGTGGGAGTTTTATTGACCTTTGTCTCAGTATGTTGTCATCTGTGTCTTCCTAGTCCTTCCCTGTTGAGTACTGCTCCTGTGTCGGTAGAAATCGGGGAGGGCTTTGATAGTGGCTGCAATTCAGCACTAGCTTCCGTAGGTTTTATATCATCTCAAGGCTTGAGTGCAGGAGGTTTTGCTCTGACTCTGTGGGGACTGCCCTCCTCTTGAACTAAACATCTGGCACACAGTACAGGTTGGTAAAGAATTAGAGCTGTGCAAAAAATACGAACCTCAGGAACAGTGGAAAAGAGCAGCAGATTCCCATGGACCAAGGTTCCATGGTTATATTATTGCAAGTTTGTATCTTTAATGGCAGCAACATGAAAGGATAGGGGAAAAGGATAAACTGAATGCTAATCTCCTACCCCTGCTTGCTTCCAGATACACGTTTCAGAAATGATTTGTTTCTGTACAAATCTGGGATTTCTTTTACCTTTTTATTAAACAAAGCCTCCAAATAAATTTTAGCTACTTTCCTGGCTGTGACTAATCCTCATGTTTTTATATAGATAAATCTTGTATAATTAACTGTAGCTGCAGAAGGTTGTACTGCCTGACAAGAATGAAATGAAACATTTGATCAAAATGGCAAAACACAATTTTTAAGTTCAGTATCTTTCTTTCAGAGGAGGCCTAGGATGTGTTGAGGTGCCAGTGCAAGGTGTGGTTAGTGCAAGTCCCATCAGTCCACTGCTTTTTAACCACTCCACCCAGTAGTGAGCAGAATCTTTATTACTGGCTGGCTTTGTAGGGTTGATGGAGAGAGTATCAAAACTAGTGGCATTTCAGAATAGTTGACATCTGATACCTCTGTCCAGATACCTCTCCCCTCATCTCCCTCTGTATATGGTGCTCTATGTATTTCACCAAAAAAACAGAAGCAGAAAAAAGATCCTACCAGCTTGTCACTGGAAATGTCCAGTTGCTTGAAAATAGATGTTGTAGCTCATGGTGGTAAAATAAGTTTCTTCATTTTTTTGTAAACATTTTGAGTAATATTTGAATTTAGAAGTGAATTGAGTATTTGGAAAATCAGACACCTTTATTAAATTACAGTCTTGCTAAGATACAGAATGTTTTGGTCTAGTATGGGATGGACCACAGATAGGAATTAGGCAAATGTCCATATGGCCCACAACTAAGTGCACAGTGTATTTTGATGATATTCACAAGTGCTAGTTGTGTGCTCAGTGGTTTGCTATGCATTCTGTTCTCTTCTGAATCTTGTATGGTTAAATAGATGATTTAAAATGAAATCATGCACTATGTATGTTCTTGGTTTCAAGTCACAGATTTAAGATGCCGATTGTTTATAAATTCATTCAATTATGGATCATATGGAACAATTATAGGGACTTTGGATAGGAAAAGCAAAGGTTCCATTCTGATTCATATATGTTTTGAGCAGGTAAGATCTTGTTGTTTTGCTTTTAGCAAGTATATGCATTATTTTTTATGTATTCCTTAGAATTTTCCTAAACTATTTGGGGAAGGGGGTTCCCAGCCATCTAGGTGACTGAACTAATGATATGAACAACAAGAGAATTGACAGGATGATTTTTTTAAGGGTGAACTTTATGTTGCATTATATTGTTCAATACAGTAGGATGTTGGTTTAACCTGTTTCACCGTATAGCTTTACAGTTTGTAGTATTTCTGTGTATGTGTGTGTTTAGCATGAGGGCAGAATCACTGCAGGATATGAGTGAAGACCATTATCCATCAGACCACTTGGGTATTTTGCTTGCGAGCACTCTGTTCTGGTAAAACAGTTAAAAATGAGGCAGCCTTTTTTCCTTTTACAGTCCAAATGTTATACAGTTGTTCTGTCTCACTAATTGACAGAGCGATAACTGAATTTGTTCCATCACTTGGGTAGTTCCTCATGTAATTTTAATTGGCATCTAAATGTTAATTTCTCGTGCTGATTTTTCATGATCATATTGTCCCTCTCCATTTCTTGAAGGTTGGGAGACATCATATTGCATGTAGAAAAAGCAGAATAAAGAGAAATCAGTAGAGAGTGTTTTAAGCTTTAGAGCTACCCTGATCCAAACATACATCAAAGCATTCAGGCATCAAACCAGCCTGGTCCAGAGTTCGTGAGAGTTTCCAATTCAAACTACACAAGTTTAATATTTTTTCAAGGAAACTTTTCTTCTGTAAGAAAAAAAAAAAACAGAAAAGGAAAGAAAAAGAGTAGAAATTTTCAATGTTCATCAGGTAGGAGGGATGTCAGGTTCTCTTCTTTCTTCAGACAGTTTTCTATAACCTTGAAATCTTCCTTTGTAAGGAGTGTGTCCTGTCTACCCATGTGTGCCTGACTGGCATGCCTGTAGCATCTCTGCACCATGGTCACCCACCCTGTCTGTCCCCTATAGTGGCACACAGAGAACTTGGTCTTCCAAAATGCTCATCACCCAGCTGGCATGAAAGTGAGAAGGGAAGAGGAAGGATAAAGGCTGCAGGTTCATGCTGGGAGTTTGAGACAAAGATCGAAACTGGAACCTGTTCTCTGAAGTGCTGGCACTGCAAGGCAAAGCTGATTCCGCACTGGAGCAGCCTGGTGTGCTGAACATCTAGGGATGGCAGCTGAACTGTTCACTGCTGTTCAGTCTACTGTTACCTGTTGTACAAAATTAAATCTTTCCCCTTTCATTTTTGTATCTGCGTGAGTTTCTCATACAGGATGGTATCCTTTAGAAGACCTGACAGTCTGTCTTTACAGGGTAAAGATCTCAATAAAACCAGTGAGAATTTGCTTTGAGTTAGGAAGTGACAAGGACTTCAGAATTTGGAGACTCTTCAGAGGCTTTTGCTGATTAAAGAAGATGGCACCATCTTGATTTACAGTGGGGAAGCAGTGGTCCTATTTATATGTATACAGACAGAAATTGCCCTGAAAATTTGATGTATTGAGATGTAGGAACAATTTTGTTTCCAAATCAGAGTAGTTTGCCGATAGTGCAACTGTGTAATTGCCAATCAGATGAATTTCCTGACCGTTTCTCAAATAGCAGCTGCTGAAAATAACATTCCTAAAATTCTACATGAGTATTTTTCTGAACATAGCGTGATTTTTATTTCCTTTCCATCCAAGAAGAGTTAAAGAAGTTTGTGTCTTTGCTTTAACCTTGATTGAGCTGAAAACGAAGAGTCTCAGAAAAAAATGAATTTCTTGAGAAGGGACTGTGCAACTGAACCCAGCTGAGCAGAGCTGATACTTAATTCTGTTGTGCAGTGGGATTGAGTATGATAACTCAAACTTCATGGAAGTACAGAGAAAAAGAAAATTCTATTAAGAATGTGGCAGACTGATAACATCATTAGAGAGATGAAACTTCTGCAAATGCTATATAGACCTCTTTTTCCTTTCCCCAAATACAAAAATGAATGATGAGAGGAGAGCAAAGATTATAACTTGAAGTCCTTCCTTCAGGTTTTGTTTCTTGGCCATGATGGCCATGGCTTTTTGCCTGCCTGAGAGCTAAAAGAAGATACTGAAATGAAGATGAGTTTAAGAGTAAGATTGGATAGGAGAAAAAGGAGAAATGTAACTAACCACACATCACAGTAGAACGTGTAAAACCACCATCCACCATTACTGGGCAACAGCTGCGCAGTCTGAAATAAGCCACTTCCACAATGTAGGTTGCCGGAGCTCTGTTGGTCCTGCGTCAGCTTTCTGTGATGCCCACAGTAATTACAGACACGCAGGGGCAGAGGAAGAAGCTTTGCAGCGCAGACGTTCCTCTCATGAGGAGTGCCGCAGAAATGGCCCAAGCCCTTTTTCTCACTAGCACAGCCGAAGTTCTGCCTTTGTTTTCACTGGAGCAAGCGAGGTGGATTGGCAGAGGGTGCTAGGGAGAGACTGTGAAAAGAGCCTGTRAAAGTGTGGTCTGCTGGTTTTGTTGAAATAAAGAAGAATCAACAATAAAATGTTTCCATTTTACTCTCCCACCTGTGTTTTAAGCAGTGAGTAGCAGAGTTACAGTAGCGGCAGCTGTCACCAGAGTAACAAGAGACAGAATCAGTAGGCAGTGGTGATATACCCCTTTTTGAGTCTGATGAAATGCTAGGGATGGCTTGAGTATTAGCTGGCCATGTATTTTAGTGTATTACTTGCTGAATAGTCTTACTCAACAGAGTATCTTAAGTCCTCTTCAAGAATGAGCTCATTCTCACAAATGAGAATTAGAACACTAGATTTTGCTCTTTACGATGATTTTGCAGTATTGCAGCAAAATTAACTGTTTAATATGTCTTTATATGCAGCTGATTCTGTGATTCAGGATGGTCTAGTGAGTCAGCTCCACCAGTGTGGACCACTGCTTCATTCCCATCTGGGAGCCTCTACCAAACTATGTTTCCAGAATTCTACACTGGGGGATTTTTAGGAGCTTCTTCCTGGTAGACAAATCAGTTGTGAAAGAGAAACGTGAAGAAACAATGTTAAGGATTATGTGACTTTTCTTATTTAGTGCATATAAGCAGATGACCTGCTTGTCTTTAGGTATTTAAATAAGGATTTGTGTGTGTTAATGCTTGAAGGAAAATGCCCACTGTTTTTCTTTGCCAGCATGATCCTTTCTGATTATTCAGCCAACATTTTCTTCCAGCAACCTAGGAACAGCAGAGGAAAGAAGGGGTTGCTGTCTTTAAAATGAAGCTCAACAAAAAATATATGAATTTATTCCAGCAATAATTGGTTTCTGTACATAGAGATAAGCTACCAAAATAACAAGACTGTGATCTGAAATGCTGGCTAGCCTCCTACAAGAAATTGTTGGCCTGATCCTCAGCTGGAGTAAAAAAAAATAATAAAATTCTATAGGAATAAATAGTGCTATAATGGCTTACATCAGGTAAACATATGACACATCCCATTCAGGGCGTAAAGAAGTATATTACTACAGATCTCTGGAAAGCACAGAACTTGTAATTTTGAAATAACTCTCTAAAAACCTTCCACACAAAGACATGGTAATTTATGCAGCCACCACAGTGGGACCTTGTTGAAGGAAGGRAAGAACTGCTAGCATTCTCCATCATCTATTAAGTTGTAAGGCTGTAGAATGAAGTTGGCTAAGCAACAGATTATTAAGAAAGAAAATTACAAATGTAGCAAGCTCTGTATTTGCCATTGTTCCTGTGTAATTGGGGCACATGTTGTGTGAGAAGAGGCTGAGGGAATTTGAGTTCTTTGGCCTGGAAAGGAGAAGGCTTTAGGGAGACCTAGTAGCAGCCTTTCTGACTGTGAGGAGGTCATCTAGGAAGACAGAGCCAGGCTTCCTGCTGAGGTGAGCAGAGCGAGAGGGAGACAAGCCAGAAGCGGAAGGAGGGGAGGTTCCACCTGCGTGTAAGGATCAAATCCTGACTGTGGCTAGCTGAACGCAGACATGGGCCCAGGCAGGCTGTGGAGGTATCTGTTCTTGGAGCCTTTCAAGACCTAACTGCCCTGAGCAACCTGGTCTGAGCTCAGTGTTGACTCTGCCTTGAACAGAAGGTTGAACTAGAGACTTCWTGAGGTCCCTTGCCACCAGAATGACTCTGTAACTGTTAGGCCTGCAGGAGGAAGTGAAGTGATTTCTTCTGACCCCCATCAGCCCTGGATGAAGCTGCAGCATAGTTTTCTGTTTTCTGATCATCTTTCTATGGAACTCTTCTGTTTGCTTTGAAATGGAGAAGGACCAGGAGCTTAGTGTAAGAGAGAAAAATATGAAATTGAATATAAAGTGCTAAATTGTTCCATGTTTGCAGCTGCCCATACTGCATGCAAAACTGTACATGCAATCGTTATCAATATGATTTAATTCTGTGTGGATTCAACAGAACAGCATGTCATCTCCCTGAAGCACAATTTGTTAACGGAAATAAAGGCTCAGTTGGCTGCTAAATTGAAAAAAATAGGCCCAATAGAAGATCCTAGCGTTATTAAAGAAAAAAAGAAAAAAAAGAAAAAAAAACTTTAAAGAGAAGCTATTAGATTTTGATAATCATTTAACTTCCCTTAGGTAGGGTACTAAATTCTCCAAAATTCTCATTTGTGCAAATTGTACCCTGATTCTTTGAGATGTGCTTGCTCATGACCTGGCATAACGCATGATTTGAATGCTTCATCTCTTCGGGCAGGCTCCCTGCAATAACAGAGGTCCAAAGAATATGCTGGCACCACTTACTAGGTCATTAGAGAGAGCAACGTTCCAGTATGATTTAAATTATATAAAGAATGCGCAATGTAATGTGGGAGTGGGTAACAGTCTTTTTTTTTTTTTTACAGAAACCAAGGTGAGAAGTGTTCAGTGATGTGTGGAGCAGAAATAGAAAGAATTTGTGTTTTGCTCTCCTATTTACATGCATCTGTTGGAATTAATTGAATATATCATTCCCAGGAGGAAAGAGAAGCAGCTTACCTGCTAGAATTCATGTGTTAATTGGTGTGAATATTAAGAGTCTCTTGAGAAAAGAGTACATTCAGGATTGTTTGTTTTTTATTTTTCATTTTTGTCAGAAAGGAATTATTTCAAATACAGAATGGCTAAGATGGTTAACATCMTGAAGGCAGAAGCTGTGACAGTCACACTTCATTTATGGTGGCTGTTTACCTCAACAGACGTATACTGCTGATCTGTACTGATGTATGTGCCCACCATTCACTGTTCTCAGAAACCGAGAAAGGCATGGAAGAACTTGTAATCTGTGCAGGTGATAATTCTCCAGATTCACTCTCTGTTCTTTTTTGGCTTATGAGAAAAAAAAAAGCTTAACTTCTTTGATTAACTGTGCAATCTCTTACGTGTTTGAATGTGTTTTGACTTTAGGGAAAGTGAAATTTCCCAGTATTTTTATTTGTTGCAACCAGTCCTAGAAAAATATCTTTGGTCTGTTGCTTTGGTGGACTTTTTTGCTAACAGAAATCCACAGCCTTGATTTATGGCAGGGAGAGCCCAATGAACCTGTGAACTGTTGGTATTTTTATGTGGGATCAGGACTTTTCTTTTGAATTGTTAGCAGTTTGGCCTGGTTTATAAAAGAAGAAAAGGCCTGTTGCTTTTTGTTGTGTTTAGGATACGTACACAGAGAAATTAAGCATTGTATATGCTAACAGTGTTTAATATACGGTGTACGACTCATCATACTATGCTGTGCTCTTGGCACCTTTGAGACAATTAAGAATCAACAAAGAGAAATGGTTTCATGAAGCTAGAACTGTGATCAAACTGCTACGTTTATACCTTTGCTTCCTGCAAAGCCATACATGTGACTCTGGACTCCTCCATGGAAGCAGTTCTGCGCTCTTAGGGGCCTGACAGAGGGATTTGGTATCTGCTTTTACAGGGTTGTCAACACTATAAATGCCATCTTGAATTCGAATGCTCTGTAGCATGTTTCAGGGCTGCTAGCTGCCCTGATTGGTCTGTTGTAACCTATGAATATTCTTTACAAATACTATGTTCATACTATCTTTTAGAAATTCTAGAAAGTACAGGAGTACAATAGAAAGGCAATTACGAAACTCGCGAAAACTTTGACTCCCCACCCCAGACAAGCCCCATAGTGGTGGGTTGCAGCCACATAGCTCTGATGGTGGTGGCATAACACCAGATAAATCTGAGCCGGAATATTTAATTGCAGTTAGGCAGAAATTGGTGCTGAGGAATATATACAGATTGGTCTAGAAAACTTTGTGGTTACTTCGATCAGTTTTTATTTGGCTTATTTGTGTTATGATTGTTTAGGAAGATTTTGAGAGAACTTCAACCATTTAGGCAGTGCTGATTCCAAAAATACTTGTGATCTTTGGATTAGCTCCTTGATGAATTGAATCCCAATTTAATTTTAAAAGGTTAAAAATAGTATATAGAGTCTACCTATGATAATACTTACTAGATGTATTTCAGGCTGCAAACTTTTGGAGAAGTGGTTTTTCAACTTTTCTCTACAGCAAGAACATAAAGATTGCTGTTTGTTTATTGTTTAAATAAATAGCATGTTTTTTGGAGGAGCGGAGACAAGACTCACTGGTGATATCTTGCCACATTTACATTTGGGACCTAATGCAAATCCCAAAGAAAATGAGGAGATTCACATGAGAGTTAAATGTACAGGAGCAAAGGCTATCGCAAGATACGGCATCGGTGTTCAGGTTTGACTGTTATCCCTCATAGGAAAGATAGGGAGGTTCTCACAGAGATGGCATTTGCTGTAGGGATGCTGCATATTGGAGACAATCTTAAAAAAAAAAAAAAAAAAAAGAAGAGAAAAACTGAGTGTGAACCTCTCTTGCTGATACAGTGCAGCTTAAAACTGAAATTGGAGCAAGTTCATCTGTGGGACACAGTTTTCTACAGTACTTGAACAGTCTTGTATAAATCCTTTAAAGAAGAAAAAAGATCACGTTCTATGCATAAAAAAATAAAGTCTATTCCTCAATTAACAGCAGATGCTTAACTTGAGATGGATGTAAGTAGTTTAATCTATAACATGCTGCTTTTCTGATTTCAGAGGTTGAATTAGATAGCTTAGTTCTGTAATGAAACAAGTAGAAATCGTCTTTTTCTGTGTTCCCCTCATTCATGTGACACACCAGCATCACCAGGCTAAAGAGTTACTGGAGAAAGAACTTAAGTTCTGTCAGACCTGATCTGTCAGTGAGCAATGTTTCTAAGCCCTGAGCTGCCTCTGACAAGCAGACGAGTGTGTTGCTTTGAACAGAGCCTAGGGTTTGTGCTGCTGTGTCACAGGAAACAAGGACAGTTCTCCAAATACCACCACTGCGATAGGCTTCTAATCCAGCCAACCACAACAGCTCTACTGACTCAGGATCCAGAGAACTTAACTTTCTAAAAAAATCCTTACACTGCCAGGTGGATGTTGGTATAAGAAGAGGATCTCATTCAGAGGGCGTAGAAGCCTCAGGTTCATCAGGGAAAGATGCAGATAAACAGTGTTGTGTGTAGGTAACTCACAAAGTAGTGTTTATTTGCTTCTCGCTACCTCTCCTGGAACACCAGCTTGGTGCGTTTACTTCACTGTTTTATTTACCACTGCAGAGCAAGCCTGTTTTCAGGATAATTTGAGTAGGGATTAGTCAGGTTTGCATTTGTTAGAGCATTTGAGATGGCACTCACTGCATACCAGTGGCCTTCTCCATCAGTCTGAATATTCAGACCAGTGTAAGTATTCGTGTCTTCAAAATACAAAACTGAAGAATACAAACAAAAAGATTTTCCACTGAAAATGGAAAAGAAGTAGGTGAGAATGAAAAGAGCAGAAAAAATAGGTGTAGGATGAAAATTAACCCAGACCAAAAATAAAAAATGGAATCAGTGGCTTAGTTTCTTCAAAATATGATGCCAGTGTTGCTGGGCTTTTTGAAGTGAAATTCTTGCTTGTATATTTTACTGCAGGAGAAAGTTGCTGGAGGAGACAAAGACTCAGAACGAGTCTTGTGGATAGTTCGGAGGGAGAGAGAGAGAGTGGGTAGGAGGATACAAACTATTTTTTTTTTCCTGAGGAGAGAAGTGAAATTAAGGCCATTTGTTGCTCATGCTAGCTATTAGATGTTGAAGTGATAACTAGAAGTGGATAACTGTCAAAGTATTTTGTTTCTCCTTATCTCCTAGCTCCTCTACGTACACTTCTACTCTCAACACTACAAGACAACTGTGAGTAAGAGATACACAGTCATCTTGCCGCYTCTTTCGCCCACTGTTCTTAGCATGGGAGATACTGCTTTGATTAAAGTGCCGAATGATTCTTAATCATATTACAACGAAATGCGATCACTGCTAACCATGGAATGGGACATTTCTGTCACCTCTGCTCTCTCTTCTGTGATAGCAATATCCATCTATGCTAGATAATGTGAATATCTATTCATATTTCAGTTACAGTGAGATAACTTGTGCTTGACAGATCTCATTATGTCATGGATCATCCAATCTAAAATTTACATAGGCTTCCATTAAAAGCTATTATGCTGAACTCTTCCCCTTCATGTGGTTTCAGGTAGGTAAACCCCCTCTCCTTATGTCTCTCTCTCCCTTTTTTTTTTTAATAGAATCTAATACCAGAAAATTGCAGAGATGTAACAAAATCCAATCAAGGTAATCAGGGTTGTCAAAGGCTGCAATTGGAAATTGTAACCTGGGATTCCGCAAAGAGATGAGTCACAGCTGCTCTGAAAACAGTGGCTCAACGTTTTTAGACCTTTAAAGTCAATATTCCTTCTACTCATGGAATTTCATTGTCTTTGAAGTGATGATACCTTCTTTTTAAAGCCAGTGTAGATAATTGAATACTGGCACAGATGTTGACAAAGTGAACAGAAACCTAATTAAAATCCAGAACACACATTTGCATAGTAAAATTTCTTCCTGATTGTCACCACATAAAGTTGTTCCTCTCCTCTGTGGAGAGTTACTGTGCCAGAGATGTGCAAAGGAATTTGCATAGTCTCCAGAGGCTCTGTTGAACAGTAAAGGCAGTCTGTGCCCAGTGAGAAGCTACATGTGCTTTTGTCCTTGCAAAATCGAAACATACGGTAAACAGTGGGTGCCTAATTAGAGCGATCTCTTGGAAACGTCCATTATGTCACCAGGTACCTGAGCATGATAATCCAACCTAGAACAAAAAAGCTATTTTCCTTTACCTTCTCCTACTGCTGCTGACATTATCCAACCTAAGTATCCTTTGGGTGACAAGCTGACCCATTCCTTTTGAGTTCTCTAGCCTTTTTGTGCTTTTGTCTCCTTCAGGACAATGCTTAGTTCCTACCTACAAAGTTTTTCAAACTAGATTCTATTACCTAATGCCATTATTATTACGTTTGTCACAGAAGTTTTAATTTTAAATTAAGTAATATTCTATGCTGTTTTCGCTACCTTTAAATATATATATACTTAAGGCTAGGTCTGCCAGTCACCAATGAAAAAATTCCTATTTGCTTAAAATCTGACTTACCACTTCCTTTGGGGGCTTGCTTGAGAGACATAGAGACTCTACAATGGAAGGAAATATTAATGCAATATTGCCTGTCAGCTGGCCTTTGTCTAAAAAGGAAGGCGAGGAATTTAGTCTTATTTTTCCAAACTGTATTTTATGGGGCCCCGTATGTGTTCTGCCTAAAACTAAACATCGTAAGTATATTTTGTAATTGGAATCCTAATTTTTATAATATTATATTAGAGGGACTTTCATTAACTGTATTTGCTATGATTTTTCCTTAAAACTTCTAAGAAAATGATACATCTGTGGCAGTACTTTGCTAATGCARAACAGAAGCAGATTAGCATGTAGAAATAGTCTTATAGGTTGTATGCATAAACATTGATTTGACATATTTACAGAGGACTTGTGGGATACACAGAGCTGGATGGAGAGAAATTGCAATACTGAATTCAGTATTAATGATGGTGATCAAATGACTGAAGACAGATCTGTAGATCAGCTCATCTAGATGGTAAAACCAGAGAAGTTCAGACACAAAAGCCTTTCTTCAGGGCTGAAGTTGAAACAAACTTCAAGCTAAGTAAATGTTTGGAAAAGTTGCCCTGGCTTCTGTATTTTCCTGCTTAATATGTAAGAAGCATGGCTGACACCAGAAGAACAGAGGAGGATGTCAGCAAAGTGAGAGGTGCTGAGGTCATTTCCCTGTAGCACAGAGGGGCAGGTAAGCAGTTAGCACTTGCAGAGAGGACGTAGCTGGACATATGTTCTGAAGAAAATGAAAGTTTTACAGAGCTGTGTAGTATTGAGTTTGCAATTTTTAACATCCAGTGTGATGATGAATTTTAATTCTTTCAAAGGTATTTTGTAGCTCTCCCCAGGGATGACAGCTGAGAAGTCAGCAGTGGAGTGGCTGTTCTTTGGGAAGTGTTTGCCTATTGGTAACCAGGTGCTTTTGCTCTTTACTGGTTGTCTGCATGCATTCATTCATACATGCAGTGGTTGATGGTTTTGATAAAGTTTTGATTAGGACCTTTGCTGCGGTGGATAAAATACATTACACGCTAAGATTACATCTGTGTGGTACCAGGGATTMTATGAGGGGGACTCACTGTGGCTGCAGAGATACGTTGGCAACGTGTGTCAAGGCACGGTGTTGCTTCATTCCAGGCATATTGGTCCACAATATCCCGGCCTCGTCAGTTGGTCAGTCCGTGGGCACCACAATTGCTGGCTAATGCCATTTATACTTACACAGCGCATGATGAGTACTGTTGCAGCTGCACAGTTTCCCTGTTTCAAATGAAGGTGARTTTGTCTCTGAATACTGAACAATTTTTTTTTTAACTTCTATCCAGAAAGATTTTTCAGTCTTCCTCATTCCGTTGTCCATAATCCACTGTGATCTGTTCCATAATCTAACTGTAATCTCAGGCTGGCAGGAGACAGACTTAGTGAAGTCAGCTGCTCACAGTAATAGCCAGTATGTGACTAACCATTTTTTGACTTYAGCTGTGTCTGTGTGCATCAACGTGAGTGTATTCATAGGGTCAATACAGTAAATTTTAAGGTCTTCAGTTCCTTTGCAACATGGTATGTGTGCTAAAGACACTGAATAGAAGTACCTAAACAAGAATTTGTATTGATGATGGTTTTCCAGTTACAGCAAATCTTTGCAGTATTTTAGATTCATCTTTATCTGTGTCAGAGTAGCCACGTACTTCTCCTCTTTCAAGGGAACCATCAGAACTGCTTAATTATTCCATTGCTGTAAAGATAATAAAAGGGTGAAGCTAGGTAGATACCTTGGACTTCTGGAAATCTGTGCACTAACGAGATTTTTTTTTGCATGAGCAATTTCAAAAAGTTCCCGTTTTGTATTCAGTTTTACCAGCTAGGCAAAACCTTCACTTGATGTCCCACCAGGGTATTCATTAAAATGCCTCAACTTGAAAGTTTCCAGTGGAACTTTGTAAATGCACAGAAACATGTTTATCAAAGATATTTTCAAGTCCAAGTTATGCATATAGATATTTATCTTAAGAGATGAAGCCCCCCCCCCCCCAGAAAGGTGTTAGTGCAGTACCTATCACTAGACAGCTAATAGGCGGCCAGCTACTAGAGTGCCTGCAACTGTTCTGAAGATCAGTGCCGTTTTACACCCAGTAATAATCTGACTCTATGTTTCTGATGTCTGAATAGACCTTTTTAATTGAAAATCATTGCACATCTTCTACAAATGAGCTGAAATAATAGAGGAAAGAGTTTTGTGCTAATTCTTCATTTCTGATTCTGGTACTGCTTAGGTCTTTTGTTAGCAGAAGTAACTGACTCTGTTCTGATAAGTCATACAGGAGGTGGCCGGAAAAGGGAAAGGAGCGCTACAGCTTCTCTGACTGTGGCACATGGGTTGTGGTCCAGCCCTACTGAGGGGCATGCTCAGGTAAAGTACCTATGTGGCATTGTCTTTTTGCATATCTCAACCTGGGTTTGTTCTTTCCAGACAAAATAAAGTCCATGGTGTTTCTGCTGACAGGCAATAACTTTAAACCCATCTGTTCAAGCATCAAGAGATCTTTGTAGCTTTGTAATACAGCGAAAATGACTTCAGACTTTCCTTTTTTCCCTTCCTTTTCCCTGCACATTGTGGTTTTTTTAGGCCTATATTTTGTTAAAATACATGATTTTTTTTAAACCTATCCTCTAGATTTTTCTGTCATGATCTTCTGTCTCGTACATTGATGGATATATATTTTTGCTATTACTTCTTTTTACTTTCCTTTTTAATGGAAGGTTAAAAAGAAATACGATTGGATTTCACATTTTGTTGGAAGCTTGTTGTATCTTCTTTTCGGTAATTTCCTTTTTTTCTTTCTGCATGATTTTTGTGTATACTCTCCAAAACAGCTTTATCATATTTTATTAATCTGGACTTGATTCTTTGGTTCTTTTGCCTAATCTCTATATGATGTGGATGAAACGCATTCATCTGAGGGATTAAAGTGGGAGGAACTTTTGTGGTGGTTTAAGATGTACATGCTCTTTGGAGGAGAAAAAGTTTCATGTACAGCATGATCAGTCTTTCCTAAACATTGCGTTAATGAGAATGAGAAAAGAAATTGCATTTGTGCCAACAATAGGAACGAAATGCTTAAATTCCCTATTTGCCTATCAGGTTAGCGCATGTAAACAGGATTAAATTTGTCTGCATGCATCATGCTATATAAATAATCATAATAATTAAAAAGCCATGTGAGGCCCAAAGATAACAAGATTATATTAGATAAGAGCAGAATGGGAGTGGCAATATTGAAGCAAACAAAGGTAGTCTTAATTCATCAGTACTTGAGACAGTCTGGACATCTGGATTGCTGGTGCCATTTGGGGACTGGAAAATGAATGCAGACCTAAAGCCAAATTTCCCACAAACCATGGTCTCTGTAGTGCTCTGTTTGCAAAGAACACTATCATAGAAAGGAGTGAAAGCTTGAACAAAGGCTTGAATGTTAAAAACTATGTCCAATCCATGTGGTTACAGTGTACTTTTAAGTCAAAAGCAAAACATTGTTTAATATATAGATGGTAATGGCTTAATATAGACTGTGGAATTGTGAAGACAAAACTAGTATGTAAATGGACAAATGTTGCTGATGTTTAACATGTTGCAGCATTTCTTCGTTATTGTCTTAAGTGATTTATACTATCACTGTCTTAGCTTCTCCTGGGAAGCGTGAATTTGAAAACATTCGGGATATTTTAAGTGTACTCAGCATTATTACAGCTCAGTTGGTAACTTATTTTCCTTTTTTCCTCTTACCCTACCTCTGTAGACCCTGTAGAGACCAGCAGTGCAATATTTGCAGTTAAAAGGCCATCACTGAGCATTGATGTTTATACGTGAAATTAAGTCCTGGTTCAAAGAAATCAGTGTTCAAAATACTACTGATGCAAATTTTAACCTAGTTTACTTGGTCAGGATGGAGTCCTGGTATGTTACGTGATTTTTTGGAGAAAACGACATCTATTTATTATTACCTATATTGAGTGAAGTGCATAGACCTTCATGTTGTCTAAGATAACTGACTCTGAAGCATCATCTGCCTGAGATTTCCAGGCTGTTCATAGTGTATGGTTGAACTTGTCAGGCAGTGTTTTTCTCAAGGCCAAAATGTTGGCCAGTTCTGATCACGAATGTCATGAATTTGTCAGTGGTGCATTTTCTCTTCCCATGATTCACTACAGTAAATGAAGGTGAATATTTATGGGAAAAGGAAGTCTGCAACATCAGCTTGATCCCTCAGAGGAATTAACTTTGCCCACATAATATGGGTTTGCTCAGTAAAATTTGCAGAAATTTTACTGGCAAAACATACACAGAAGGTGATTGCTAAAGTTGCATTTATAAATATTTATAGTTCTTGAGTCATAGCTTTAAAAACAGAAGAAAATGTCTTGAAATTCTTACACTGATTTTCAGTTAAAGAGGACAAACCTTGCCGTATGACTTATTAGGAAAACTAAAATAAGCAGTGCAGAATGAATTATGGGTATGTTTGATCCGTGCATTAAAATAAAGAGATTATATCATGATTTGCTTGTAGATAGTTCATGAGAAATTGATTGGAATTTGTCAAATGTTGTAAATTAGGACCTGAATTCTCGGAGCCTCTGATCAGCAGAACATGAAACAGGCCTGGGGCTACTCACAGTAATGCTTTTATGCATCTTAGGGAGTTGTGACTGGGGAAGGCAATTTTAAAGAAATGAAAGACTCTGAATGTGAAACAGACTTAAATTTCAACATATGTTAAAATGCTTTTCTGAGCTAGTGCTTCTGATACTATATTGATAGGCAGACAAGTGGTTGCTTACTTCATTGTCTTTACCCTTTAAATAAGTGTGACCAGGAGTTTGTGGTTATTGATTCTTGCACAGAACAAAGATTTGCTGCTGTTTTGGGCGTTCCAAGATTTTTTATAAGACACGCTATATGACGTCTGAGCAGCTCTGATAACACGTTGACACTAACTCAGATCTCCCTGAACTGCAGTATGTACGCACTGTCCACAGGACCAGCCCAGATCCTATATTAGACATGCAGCTGACTAAAAGGCATTATATTTAACACACAGAGTAACTAAACTAACACCAACAAGCTTTTCTGTGATAGAAAGTACTGCTGTTGTTAGTAGATGTTTGCAGTATGATGGTATCACAGAATGGGTAAGGTTGGAAGGGACCTCTGGAGATCAGCTAGTCCAACCCCTTGCTCAAGCAAGATCATCCAGAGCATGTTAGCCAGGGTTGCATGCAGGCAGACCTTGAATATCTCCAGAGAAGGAGACTCCACAACCTCTCTGGGCAACCTGTTCCAGAAATTCCTCCTCACATTCAGGCAGAACTTCCTGTGGTTCAAATTCTTTTTTTTTAAAGGTGTTTCCCAAGACCTTGCAGGAAGAGCATGGTATTTTCTCATTCTCCCTACAATGGCCAAATGATGATGTGACAAGCAACAGGACTGATGGCAGAAGAGCAGTGAGAGCTGCTGCAGACTTCCAGGAGCAAGTCCGTGTGCCTCACGGCCTCAGTGAGCTTTCTGAAATGAAGAGATTTTGGTTGCTCTATGGGTTATCCCTGGTCTCCGATGGCTTTGGTGAGTGCATGCATTAATTGGAAATGCACAGAAAAAAAAAATTCACGGGCTATACTAAATTACAGAAATGAACAGTGCTGTGGTAAACACAGGCAAGTAGTGGTAGGTGAGTCYAGCAGAACTACGTAGCTTTTGGATTTAAGTAAATTGCTGCTGGATCCCATGAAACCAGAGGTGTTTTTTTCACATCCTGTCTGTGTTTACTGGTTTCTCCAGCACACACAGATGGTCATGGGCACTGAGCTCTTCTGGAAGAAGCAGCATTAAATAAAAAGGAAAAAGAGAGGAATGTGTAAAATTATGGAAATGCAGTGTTGAAGTGTTATGGAAGTTGGTGGATATTTGAAATAATACTGTTTATTTGAGATCTTGTTGATCCATAATAGCAGTATTTCCATTATGGAAAAAAAAAAACTCCGTAACTTGATGTTGTTTTATCCTTATGTGTTCCCATAAGGCCACCTACATTGTTAAAATGCTTAATGTGCAAATCTAAATGTATATCGCTTAAGGGTGCAGTGGACTATGAGAAACCATGAGAGTCGTAATGAACTGCTGTAACAGTATCTGTGATTGCAGCTTTGGGATAACCTTATTTTTATTCCACATATAATAGCACTGAGCAGACTGTGGAGTGTTATCTGTTCCCACCRAGGAGGACTACAGTTGCCATCACATTCTTATTCACTCTTTCAGTATTCAACAATCCTGACTGAAAAGACTCTTGACGCACTTCGTAGTGTCCACCAGAGAAGATTCTTCTAGGAAGGAAATTTCCATATAAATTCTCACTGATGGTTACTCTGACTTAAGGATGTTTCCTTGATAATTATTGTTTATTCAGAGTTACAGAAACCCATGGATGCTCACAGCTATGCTGCTTGCAGTTCACTGCTGAAATTTTTACCAGAATTCTTGTAAAACTCAGCAACAATGGTACCAGAAAAATACCACATGGACTCTAAAACACTGTATATTTGAGGCTTGACTTAAAGCCTGCAGAAGATTTAAAAATTCAGTGTACTTCAGCTGTACAGTGCTGAAACATCTTCCCATTAGGGACTGCAACACTTTCTAGCTCAAATCTTCCAGGTAGTTCTAAGTCCTGTTGAGTTAGTGTTAGATGCATAAATATTGTTGCAGGTCTGGTGCTCAATCTTTAATTTTGAATGTAAGAAAATTACTGTGATGGCATGAGGTTAACAGTACTGTATCTGGAGTAATTAATTTCAAGCTTTTAATACAGTACTGTATCTTGTCTTGGTCTTATATCAGCCAGTTAGGAAGAGTGCAAGGCACCATCTTCCTTGAGGCAGCAGATGTAAAGCACAGACAGGATTGTTTCGGTGCCTTTGATTCCTGCCTTCCAGAGGTGGTTAAGTGTCACTGATCTAACCTTGTGAGCAGCAGTGTGACTACAGAGGAAGTGAAGTGGCTTTCCTGGAGATGTACGATCAGGATGCCAAGACAGGCACCGGGGGTTCTGACTTGAGACGTGTGCTATTCTGTTTGTTAGTTTATACTACGTTGATTGTATATTCAGCAACCACGCAAACTAAACCTACCTCTGTGAAGGTTTGTATAGCCCTTGCCTGGTTTTGAATTCATATTACTCAGACTTGAAGGAGGGGTAGACTACAGATAGTTTTGTGGAGTGTATTGCTGTTAAATGATTTCCGGTTTTGTATGCTTTGATTTGCAGTTTGGTAGGTAGCGTAGCAAATCTCCATGACAAACCCATGTGTACCGTAAAATTATGAATTATCTTGTTTAGAAGAGGTTTATTAGGAAGATTAATGAGCTACTATTTTTTTTTCTCATTCAGTATCCTGATACAGAGGAGGCACAAGTAATTTTCCCAGCTGCGCAGAGCTAGAATTGGCCCTCTCGGGTCCCCAGCATCACTGCATCGTGATCAGTTAAAGTGCTCATTCTTTGGAAATGTTATTTGTCAGGTTAATTAATCCTAAAGGAAGCACTTGTTTCAAAATAGAACAACAGTTTTATTTCTTCCCAAGAACATGATGTTGTTAGGAATGGCATTTTGTTTCAATAAGCTGAGTTTTAAATGAATCTGTGTGAACCTAGAACCACTAAGTCTTTGGATTCCACACCCTGAAATCCTGCAGTTCTTAATGCTTCATCTCTTGGTGAATTGCCAGCCTCATCAGTGTTATATTAGCGCAGTAACATGGTTCTGCAGCAGGTCAAATGCTATCACAAACCAAAACGTAAATAAGATGTCTTCATCGAGAAAGTAGGGTAAGCTATGAAACAGTCCTGTTTTATAGCTCTCATTCAGCTGGGACATTTGTTTCTGCTGTTTATAGAGGAAGCATTTCAGAATTCCTTACTGTACTATTCTTCCTGGATAAAACGGTCAGTTCAGATCTTGAAAAAAGCCACAGAAAGGTATAGCTGTGGGCAGTTCAGATATGATATGTGTTTTGTCCCAGACTGATTAATTTGGAAAAGCATTTCAGGCTAAAAATGGCTAGTGAGATTTTAGATAGAATTAAGATACATGGAAGCTGTAGAAAGTCTAGAGCTTTAGGAATATCAGTAGCTTAACTATTAGCCCTACTCCCATCCTGGTGGTTTAGGTAAATGTTGGGCAGACATGCRGAGGCAGCAGGAAGACTTTCTAACTCCAGAGGATGCAGCGAAGTGTGATGAGTGAATAGCTTTAGTCTAGTGACTGAAATATTTTTCATGGGGTTATGAAGAGAGAGGCACTAGCCCTTGGAGAACTGTCAGCTTGTTAGTGGCTCTTTATTCCTGCTAAATGCTGYCATAGCATATGTACTTTGTGGAACAGGAGTTCCACAAAGAACTGCCTGTGGGCAGGCACGTCCAGCGGTGCAGCGTCCAGCCAAGACGGCTTTTCTCTCGGGTCTGATGCTTGAGCAGCCCCCACGCTGCTGGGCCAGGCTTTGGAAACAGCACAGAACAGAAAAGGCCAACTTTAGTGATGGGTCTCCAGCAGCAACAGAAGAAAGTTCAGCTGCCCAGAGACCAATGGGCACGGCTGAGTTCTGGAATACGGCTTTCTTCAAGGGGTCTGGCCCCTAAAGAGCATACTTAGATTTACTGTTTTTTTTTTTTTTTTTTTCCTTTTAGTAACTGCTTTTTTCTGACATCTTTCTTTGCCCTGCTTAGCCACCCCCAGTTCAGCTCTGTTCCTGGTTTTCCAATGGATCTTTGCTTTGGTCCTGTTGTTCTTGCTCAGAAGATTGTACATAGCCTGTAAGACTTCTGAGCATAACTTACCTACTGCCAGTTGTACAGAGATTTGTTTAGGACAGAGATATATAGGACAAAGCTTCTGTCCTGTAAAGATGAGTTGTCATGATAGACAATATGTTGGGCAGTTAGCCTTCATGTGACGTTTTATTAATTCATGGCACGCTCATAGTGACAGTCGCTCGGGGCCTGTGGAGGGAAGGCTGGCTGGGGYTGCCTGCACGGACATCAGGCACAGCACAGCATGACAGCCTTTGCTGTTGGGCTTTATGGTATGAGTTTCCCTGCACTGAGGCGGTCAGGCAGGTGTGATACCCAGCCTGCGGAGGCTGCCTCATTTACCTATAGATTGTTAGAGCAGGACCATGTGACACAGATTAATTGCCATTTCAGACTGTTCTTGTTACTGCTATTAATTACTTTAATGATGCATTCATTTAGATTGAAAATATGATACCAATAGAGTTTAATTAAAAAAATCAATAATTCATTAACACATTATTGCTATACCAACATGTCACCAGATTAATCTGTTGTGCTTGATGAGCAGTCACGCTTTTGTGTCCGTAGATCGTTTTGTGTCCGTAGATCGTTTTGTGTCCGTAGATCGTTTTGTGTCCGTAGATCGTTTTGTGTCCGTAGATCGTTTTGTGTCCGTAGATCGTTTTGTGTCCGTAGATCGTTTTGTAGGGCAGTTGTGAAAGAAGAATTATTTAGTTGCCACTTTCTTTAGAAGGCAGACTATTGACCACAAGTCAGATCAGTCCTTCTCCTTGGTCTAGACAAAACTGAAGAATACCGCAAGATAATACTTGCTTTATCTTATTTTTCCTTTGAAGAAGAAATAAGTATCTTAAGTCCCTGAAGGGAGGGTGTCAAGAGGACGGGGCCAAACTCTTTTCAGTTGTCCCATGTGATAGGACAAGAGGCAGTGGGCAGAAGCTGAACCACAGGAAGTTCTGCCTGAATGTGAGGAGGAATTTCTTCCCTGTGAGAGTGACGGAGCACTGGACCAGGTTGCCCAGAGAGGTTGTGGAGTCTCCTTCTCTGGAGATCTTCAAAGCCTGCCTGGATGCAGCCCTGTCTGCCATGCTCTAGGTGACCCTACTTGAGCAGGGCGGTTGGACTAGCTGATCTCCAGAGATCCCTTCCAATCTTATCCATTCTGTGAAGAAATACCTTATTGATGTTTGTGTGGCTAGTTGAAATTTTGTCTCTTAATAGTATGTGGGAAGGAGTAAGACAGTGAACTATTAATTAACAGCCACAATTTTGGGACTTAGCCCAGGAATTTTACCAATAAAGCAGCATACCTTGGTGTTTAAAACTTGACATGGCATTTCCAGCTGTTGTATCTTGCTATGGAACATGGACTTTGGTTTGAAGGCTGCCTGACTCTGTCCCTGATGAGAATATGGCATATGCCTGGAGAAAGGGGATTACTGTTTCCACCTGCCTTGGAACAATGTGAGTGAAGGCTTAATATCAATTTAGGTTTATATACGTATGTGCGTGTGTATTTATACGTGTGTGTGTATATATATACATGAACAGAATGATGTTTTGTATTTCTCAGTGGGCCAGATGGGAGAAGGAGCTACTGGAAACAGTCCAAATGTTTGAATGAGAAGTGAGCTGAAGAAAGAATGTTTCTGAAAATGTATCTATTCCTTAGTGTATAAAATACGGTGGTTACTGTTAGGTTCCTATACATCAGTTAGTATTTTCTTTTAATTAAATTATCTATGGCTGGTACAATGTAATAGTGTCTCAGATAACAGAAGCTCTTGCCACACAGTAAAAATTTCTACAAGTTGTGAGGACCTTGAAGGTGTTTTGGAGCTCAGGGAACCTAGTCCCTGTTTAGCGGCACAAGAATTGGGTTCAGATGTTTATGCCTCCTAATGACCCCCTGAGCAGGCCTTGTTTCCTGCTTCTCCACCCTGAAATCTAGAGATAGGAAATAAATACTTCCCGGTTGTGCTCAGTTTTTGCCATAGAGTATAAAGAGATAGCCAAAACCATGCTCTTAATTTCAGCTGTTACTCCATGAACAATGGTGCATGACTCTGGATTTCCACTAGTGAAACAGAAAACAGAACCATGTTTTCAGATATTTTGGAGACTTTAATTGTGTAGAACCTTTGTTGATCTAAATCGATAATGTGGCTTCCCATGCAAACCAGGCTGTCTGTGGCATGAGGCTCCAAACAGGAAGGCAGTAGCCTTACAGGTTTGGGAGTTGCCTTTCACAGACTCCCTTATTGACTACAGACCCTTGTCAAATACTATGATGTGATCTGTTTTATTTTTCTTCTTTCACTTCAATACAGCAAAAAGAGTAACTACAGAACGAAAGAGCGAAGAGTAGAGTTTCACTCTAAAGAGAGTAAAGGTACAAGCAGTGCCAGTGGCTTGACTGAATAAGCTGGAGGTTAGGTAGGTGATGAAGCCCCGTGCAAGGGCCCACCACTGTAGCACCTAGAGTGTGGTGAGCAGCTTTCCTTAGTGTTGGTATTTGCTTGTGGAGCATGTGCAGCATGTTCAAAAAATGGTGCCAGATTCCCTGAGGTAGACATCTCCATTTCTGTCACTGTATGCATCGGCTGTGTTGGCTGTATGCTGCTGTTGGGACCTGAGAGCATTAATAGGCCTTAGTATCCCTATTTCTCAACAAATATGTAATGTTTTCATTTCTTCTTTTTCTGTGATATCCACGGGTGTGTGTTAGTATTGAATTCATAACAGTAACAAAACTTGCTTAAGTAGTTGCTGCAGAAGGAGTATTGCTTCTAATTTAAAGGTGTTTTTTTAAACAAAAAAAAGCGTCCTGTGATAGCCCAGTAAGTATCTGTGACCACAGGAAGGAAGAACTGTTGCAAATGCTGTCTCAAAAGATTCCTTAAAGGAGCAGCATTCTGATGTATATGTTTGTGATAGATGAAATCCTTAAAGTAAGGCCAAAAAAATTGCAGATTTCAGTTCACTTCAGTACAAGTAGAAAGGAGGATGTGTACAAAGCAAAAGGGCAAGGAGTTAGAACCGTCTACCTATAAAATCGCTTGTTACGTTTCCAGGTTGGTATTCTAACCCTGCCATTGATTATCTGTGTCATCTCTTCTCTTTGCCCTTCCTTTCTTGCTTTGGTCAGCCTCACAGTTGCCCACGTTTCTGCATGTGATCGTCAGCTCTGGTTCCATTGTTCCCAGTGATACAGGTCACCTCTTCAGATGTCTTCTCAATTCGTCTAGAGCTTTCCTTTATAGATCTTCAACACTGCAGGCAAGATATGATGCAAGATATTTGTTGAAGTATGGTGGATCTAGCACGGAAGAGGTTAAAGAGATTTTTTTCTACTAATTCACTATTACTTTGTATTTTTAGTTGAGTTCAGTCAGAGAATGACTGTTCCCTGCAGCTGAAAAGCATTTGCACCTGTTGTCACTTGTTTAGGAGAATTGTGGTACTGAAAATGGTTGTGTTCAGTTATTGCATTGAAACTGTGGGAGAACTGTTGTGTAGGCCAGGGGAAACCCAGAGGACCAGCTAGCTAAAGGTCCTTAGAAGGGAAGAGCTGTGACGATCTCTTTTTCCCCAAGCAAGCAGGAATATGTGAGGTAATTCAAACTAAGGCTTAGGAGTTGGAAACCAAATTCTATCACATCCAGAAAAGGTCAGAAAGAGATGGGTTTGACTATTGTTTCATTTTTACATAGCTGTTCATGTTCAGGTGCCTTTTTCATTTAAGGACAAAAAGTATGTGTCACGTTTGCAACAGTTGAAGCTAGGTTCCTCATTTCGCTAGTCCTTGTTTTCTAGATTGTCCATTTAAATTTTTTCAAGCTTAAATTCCAAGGCTCACAAGAGAGAAACACTTAAGGTTGCACCCCATTGCCAGACATGAAGCCATGTATCTGTCACTGAGTTTTCAAAGCTATAATAATGCTAACAGTGATTCATTAATAATAATTATACTTAGCCAATATGCAATGCTTTTCATTTTCATTGTGTTGTACATATGTGCATTAACTAATAAATCTCCACAATATCCCTGGGAGAGTGGTAAGTGCTGTTGTTCTCATTTTACGAACAGCAAAATGAGATACAGAGAGGTTAACAGCAAGTCTAATTTGACAATAATTGCCCACTTACCACACTGAAAATTAAGAAATAATCCTCCCATTGTCATTACATCAGTAGAACAAGGAGACAGCAGTGTTCACATCTTTCCTAACCCAATGTTTAGCCAAACAGTTTAAATGCAAATGAAAGCAAAGAGAGTGCAAGAGCAGATAAATTGTTCTTTTTTCTGTTTAATGTTTATTTTGCATCACTTCAAGATAGAAGACAATTACTCAGTTTCCTTTGAAATATATTAGGAGGTGATTTAAGACAGTTGGCATTCATAAAATGTTTATTAAAAAAATAGAGGAAAGAGCATGTAATTACTGCTACTGCTGACTGTTTCCACTTGATTTTTCTGAGAACTAAAAGTATGACAAAAAATTCTCAGATTTGGGAAAGGAAGTGAGAAGGCAGGAATCCAGGATTCTCCTGTGACTGCACAATAGATGTGCTCATTTCCCTATGTTTTTATAGGGGATATTGTGTCTGATCTTAGCTAAGCCTTTCATACCATGGATGTTTAGACCTGCTTGAATATCTTCTGTATAGACCGTCTTGAAGATCTGTTTGATTTTCTTGAAGTGATGTCTACATTCAGAAGAGTATTGTTTTTGTAAGGAAGAAGTTACAGTTGTGGAATGAAGGCTGATGCCTTCTCCTTTAGCTATCCAGGAGGCATACTTACTCTAGAAAACCAAGGACGTCCTCATTGCAGAAATGGAGATGACATATTCTACGACGTTTATTGAAATAGCTTTTCCAAGCAATATATATTTTGTGCCTTGGTGTGTGTGTGTGAACCTTCTGAATATAATGCTAGGAAATCTAGACTTAAAACCATCCAACAAAAATGTGCCTTTCTTGTATATTTAAACATATCTTTGCTGCTAATAGGCTCAAGCTGCAAAGCTCTACCCAGGTCCAGTCATTCCCAGAACTACAGGATATTTAAGTCTGGAGTTGGACTCAAGCCCGTCTTTGATCTTGATTGATTTCTTTATTTCTTTTGTCTCTCGCCAGCGCCGGGAATGCGATTGAGTAAAATCTAGAGAACCTCAAAAGTGCCATTAATTTATCAGAAAACTGAATCAAGATGCTTGGGTGGACGGGATTTTAGAGTGGAAGCAGAGCAGAACAGTATTTCAAGGTATACATTTGTGCAAGTCCTGCAAAACAAAGGAATCCTGAAAGTCTCATTTTTGTTTGCTTTTGTGAATGAAAGCAATAGTTGCATGAACAAGGCTGGATCAGAGAGGGCTCCAAGTATGAGAGGTGGGATTATTAAGTGAAAGGTGACTTAGGCAAGGGTATTTCCATGTTACAAGACTTAAGTGCTTGGTGTCTGTCACTGGTCAGGTCTCTTTTGACATTAGACAGGACTTGCCACTGGGCTTCAGCAGCCCATTTTCTAAAATCTTAACATGGAGCCTTTTTAGGAAAGAAAGCTTTATAGAATTGGAACTAATCATAGGAGGAATGTACCAAATCTTAGGTCTGGTAAGAGAGTTTGATATCCTTAAACTAGACTGTAATGTATGTGTTTGCCCCTCTTGTTCATTCTTTCCTCCTTTGATCATTGTTCTCAGGTTGACCTACAAAAAGTTACCTGCTACTGAATGCTGGCATTGCAGCATGCGAGATGAAGATGTGATGCAGGGGCTAAAAAAACACAAGATGTTCAGGTAGTATGGTTATTCTTCAGTCAGCATTTATCACATAAAATTTCTGTCTTCCAGTTACAGCATTTAAATTTTAAATTGCCTTTTCAGTGAGTACAATGTCACAATAAAAGGAAGTGAAGACAAATGAAAGTAGACAGTAATTCTTCCCTTGTGCCAGGAACCCAAAATTTAAAAAGCAGCTGCCACAGCAGTGACTCTGTAAGAAAGATGGAACTGCAGTTGGCAAAGCAAGAGTTTCCTCTGAAGAAAAAAATAAAAGCATCTTAAAATGCTGCAAGGCTGGAAAAGCACCATATTCTTTCAGATCAAGACATTTTTACTACCATTTTTCAAATAAATCGTATGTTGGGTTTTTGTTCACTTTTGCTTCTGTCAAAAAAGGACAAGTTGCCACCCAGCGCTATCTGTGCTAGCACAGGGAGCATTATCTTGCTTTGCAGCCTGTACTACATTTTGCTAACGCAGATAAATTAGAGGGCTATTGTCTCTGTCTTACTTACATGTGTAATGCTTTTGTTTTCTCTGCATGGTCTTTGTCACAAGATTTGACCATCTAGACAATTTTAGATGGTGGCTGTCAGCTGATACTGGTATCCAGTCATAACTGASAGCCAGCTAGAATAAGATAAAACTAAAGGATCAGTAGTTCATCCCCAAAACGTTTTCTCATAGCCTTCATGCAAATAAGTTCGTAAGTTGTTTAAAGCATTCGGTAAACCTGTACTAAACTCAGTTTAAATGATATCTACCTGGCCAGAAAGTTCCTGGCAGTACTTGTTTGTTTACCCCAAAGTTACATCTTTTTATAAATTAGGATTTTGTAGCTCACCAGAATTTTAAAACTTAATGTTTTTGGATTGATTTAAATTATTTGAGTCAAGTCTTTCATTATTCAATCAAGTGAAACTGTTGTGAAAGACAAGATGTGATTTTTGATTAACTATTTTCTTTCTAGGACACAGACAGTCTGTTAGATCCTAGCAGCCTGTCAATACGTGTCCTCCAGAGCTTTTTAGCATCCTGGATTCTCTCCAGGAGTGTGGAAACAAGTTCAACCAGACATTACTGAGACACGTTCCAGAACTACTGCATGGGCAGAAGGGGTAAGTGCAAGGTTGTTGTTTGGGTGTTTTGGAAACGTTCCCATCAACTGTCAGGGTAAGAACTATGTCCTAACCTTGCAGAAACATTTGCATCTCTAGCAGAAGTAGTGTATAAAGTGAAGGAGTTGGGTACAATACAGTAGAAGAGAGCACAGTGCATACTTTTAATTGCATGGTCAGTTCTAATTCATCAGTTTAATCACTTCTAATTGACATCTATATGATGACTATTTTTGGCCTGTTTATTTTATTAGGAGTTGAGCATTGCATAAAGTCTTTTATAATTATGGTTAAGGAGAAATGCACAAAATCAAGACCTGCTTAGCTGAGAAAGCATGAGCAAGAATAAACATTAACTGCAATTTACTGTACATCTTATTCTCAGTATGTGACATTACAAAACATCAAGAAATTTTACTTGCTTCTGATAAGGAAAATGCCTTAGTCATATCACTTTGAAAAAAATAATTACACATACTCATTTATGCAGTTGCAGCTTGCTAGAAACAGACTGTTTTTCCACAATTCACTTACAAAATTCTTTGAAGGTTTCCTGTTATTTCAACATCAGCAATATTGTACCTCYTGCAGGAGAATATTCCTGCAGGATGTTACAACTGTGCAAGACTGCAACCAGAATGATGGAAGGCCAAAATACTCCTGTTTCCCAGACACATCCAATAGCCATCTATACAATACTGATGACAAAAAAAATATTAAACCTATAAGCTTTTAAATCAAGATGTCTCTTAATCAGCTTTTACAAATTAGATTGTTGATGAAATTCTTATGTTTCAGGCATGGTTGTTAGTAGTTTACAGCCATGTTTCAGGCAGAATTAAGGTAGGCATTGTGCCCTTCGGGAGCCAAGTACTGCGCCTCCTACACCTCCCTTCATCTGCCAGTGCAGTTGACCTGTTCATTGAGTGCGGAAGAAGGAGGATTTAACACATCCTTTAAATCCTTGCATGCTAGTTCCACAAGTATGTAACTGCATGTAACATACAAACTCCACAGCATTGCAAGGAAGGACAGGGAGCCCTGCATCTTCCCTTTTCTCAGACGATCAACATATGATTAATGCTCTATCCTCAGTGGTTAAATAGCTCAAGTTAGTTGAAGACCTTCTTGAAAATCTGTCTGTAGTTAAAGACATGGGTACAATTGTGAGCAAAAATAAAAGCTTTTATTTAGTACTGTGGGAACAGAAGTGAGAAAAACATCCAAGTAAGAATGAATACATGAGAATTCAGCCCTTCCATTTTCTAAAATAATAAAAATGTTGTAAAAATAAATTGATACCAGTCCTTGATAAAAGGAGAAAATAGCAGATGAAACATGCCTCTGATCGCACACTTTGTTCTCCCAGCAAAGTGTAGAAAAAGATGAGTTTTTCCTGTACAATGGAACTCTTCTGACTTACTTGAGTGTAAAAACCAATAGAGCAATTGAAATTATTTTGAGTGAATCTTACTATGAGGACTTCAGTCATATTTTCCAAAAAAAATTCTTAAACGATGAGTTTCAAAAAGTGAAAAAAATTGCTGACTAAAGTGCGTGTAAGCAAGCTTCATCAGAGCATATTTTTGGGGAGTGGGGGGAAGTGTGTCATGCATACGAGAAAAAAGATAATACTGTGTCATCATCCTAAAGGTATAAGAATATTCTATTTGTAAGAATATGTAAATAGTCCAATAAAATAAAACTACCTGTAAGTGCAGAGTATGTATTCCCAAAGCACTGAGAAATATGCAAATTGCACCTCAGTGTCTACACAGTAGCAATAAAGAGACAGTTATATAAACTTAAGCTGCTTAAAAAAAAAAAAAAAAACAGATCAGAATTGAAGAAAAAGAAAGGAAAAAGTTCTGCATAATGCAAAGTGAGCAAAAGAACAGTTTCAGGACCAGAAAAAGCACTGGAGTGGAACACAAAATGGGATCTAAATAGAGTAAGGAAGCTGAAACATCGTCTCTAGCAGATGTTAGAAGCAGAGTGGGATGTGAGAATTATCCCTTCAGTGGAAAAATCAATAGGAAGAACCAGGAGGGGGAGATTTATTGAATGTACAGTGTCAGAAGCACTTAACTTTCTTATTCTCGGGTAGCTCATCTGTATTTGATGAATTTCTAGTTTATGTGCATGTCACTTTAAGCTTTTGCAGCATCGATATTTTCATTTCTGTAAATGTCATTTTTTTTTAGGGTGATCTGGAAAGAAATATCAGTGGTAATTAATACATAGCTCATCTATAACATTTTTCCATAGTTAACTCTCAGAGCAGTTATAAAGTTAGTATCATTTCTGTAGGAAGGAGAACTGAGATGGATGAGAAACAGGACCCAGGCATCCCAAGTCCTCTTGAGTTGCCTCGTGTCTGTCATTTCATTACACAACTGTTAGTCCTTTTTTCACTTTTATTATATAAGCAGGTTCTGAAAGTTGTACGTAAAAAACAAAACCAAGATGTTTCCTGAAGAGAAGAATTAATGAAGGCTGATTTCTTGTTGGATCTATGCCTTTTTCTTTAACCTGACCATCTACTGAACATAGTAGTGCCAACTCCTGTAGCTCTTCATCCCCCTCCCTCCTGTACCATCTTCAGTTTTACATTTCTGAATCAACAGTGTGCAGTGATTAGTTTGGAGGTAGGCATACATTACTTCCTGATTTGTCTGTGCTTCATTTCTTTAGGAAGCAAAGATAAAGACAATATGTTTGAACAGTGAAAAGTGTATGAAATATTATGTCCAATCCATAGTCGTGGTTAGAACTGCTTGTTCTGGCTTTTAAATGTTAGTGGTATGTCAAAGTTACCACCATAATACCTGATAACACAGAGCATTATTGGGTAGTGTGGTATCTGCTCTTTCCATGGAGACAGTGAGAAATGCTGTTGTGGTAATTTGCAAATACATAATAAACTCAATTTATTGAGTTAAATAACTCAATTTAACTTCTCCTGTTTTGGGCTCAAATTACTGTACCCAGAAAGAGTAATTGATCTGTTAAGAGCTGCTTATGTATTGATGGATTTCTTGGTATTTCACAGGCATGTCCTTTAGGCATCTGTTTTCATTTGCTTCATATGATAAGTCACATTTTTACTTTCTCAACTATGGACAAGTGCAGTTACTTATCTGTTAGTCTTATCTGACATCCTGTAGTTTGTCAAGTGCATCTTGCAGTTTCTTTTTTTGAAGTTAACAGTTTTGTACTGTATGCCACTCCCATGTGCCTCACTTTTCTGAACTTGTACTCCTCCATGTGTAAAACCTGTCCTCCTGAATCTCAGGCAAAATCAGATCTGATCTTTCAAAATTCTCAGTAAAACCTGTGCTGTAGTTCTTCATTTCTCTATGACTCTGTCCTTACCCCTTAGGAGAAGTAATTAATTCTAAAGTGCCAGACTGCCTGATCAGCTTGGAAATAAGATAAGCCTCCTCTTAGACCTCATTCTCATTTTATGTCTAATTATAGATGGCTTGATGGTAAGCATTCTTTTTGAAAAATGTACAGTAATGTTGTGACCAACACTTCCTGAAGACTTCCTGAATTTCAGTTGCTTCTGCCTGTCTCTAAACCTGTTTTCCCTCTATCAAGAAGGGGTTATGATGAAAACCCTTCTTTCATTTTGACATTCACAGTCTAGTGAGTTCAACTCTTATATGCAGGTTGCACTGGATTTCTTTTCCTGTAAGGCAAAAGTGGGCCTTTACAGTGATTATTTATTTTTCAGAGTAGCATTGAGAATCAAAACCCCAGCTCTATTTCTGCATTTCTAGAACGTATTTATTATCTTTTTTGCGTACTTAGGAAACATCATCTGTTTCTAATCTAGTAAAAATTTCCTTCAGAATACAGGAAAAAAACAAGGAATTTACATGGTAAATTATGGTGAGGGGATAGCACATACAAAAGACAAACCTCATTCTCATATGTTTACCTAATAATTTTGTCTTCCATACACTGTACATTTTCACTGTTAAGATAGCGAAGCAACATGTGGAGAAAGCTTATATATTTCCTGTTAGAGCAGTAAGGATTCTTAAAATCTAGATCCAACTTAAAAAAAAATTGGGGTCTATAGAAGGCTTAACTGCAGTGGCGTGTGGAGGACTGAATTTAAGCATTTGTAGCCCCATTTTTCTTGCTAATGAGCAGATTAACTGAAGTTACTTAGTGGGAAGATGAGAGCAGCTAGGAAGAGGTAAGACAATCTCTTTGAACAGAAAGTCATGAACATGCTTCATATAGCTTCATTTCTTCAGGGACCTAGCTGGAGGAATTGCATGGGTTAGGGCCCTAGAAGGAAGTGGTGTCCAAGAGAGCTGGTTAATATTAAAGCGGCTTCCTTCCAAGCTCAGGAGCGGTGCATTCCTAGGAGTAAGAAGTCCAGCAAAGGGAGCAGGAGACCTGCATGGATGAGCAATGAGCTCCTGGCAAAACTCGAGCAGGAGGAGGGAGTACCCAGAATGTTGGAGAGGGGACAGGCTGCTTGGGAGGAATGTAAGAATGTGCTCAGAGTATGCAGAGGTGCAACGAGGAAGATCAAGGCCCATTTGGAATTGAATCTGGCAAGGGATGTCAAGGAGAACAAGAAGGGCTTTGTCAAATACATCAGGAGGAATGGAAGACTAGGGAAAATGTGGGCCGGCTGCTGAATGGAGTGGGGGCCCTGGTGACAAAGGATACAGAGAAGACACAGTTACTGATTGCCTTGTTTGCTTCAGTCTCTGCTGCTAAGGGCGTCCCTGTGGAATCCCAGGCCTCGGAGACGAGAGAGTCTGGAGAAAGGGAGGCTTTTCCTTGGTTGCGGAGGATCGGGTGAGAGATCATTAAGGCCACCGTGACACCCACGAATCCCTGGGCCCCGATGGGATGCACCCAGGAGTGGCTGAGGGAGCTGGTGGATGTTACTGCTAGGCCCCTCTCCATCATCTTGGAAAGGTCATGGAGAACAGGAGGGGTGCGTGGGGGCCGGAGGAAAGCCAGTGTCCATGCAGCCTTCAAGAAAGGCAAGAGGGAGGACCCAGGAAATGACAGGCCAGTCAGGCTGACCTCCATTCTTGGAAAGGTGATGGAGCAGCTCGTGCTGTGTGGCATCTCCAAGCGTGAGGAGGCAAAGAAGGTGACGAGGAGTAGTCAGCAGGGATTCATCAAGGGGAAATCCGTGCTTAAGCAATCTGATAGCCTTCTGTGATGGCATGCGTGGCTGGGTGGATGAGGGGTGAGCAGTGGATGTTGTGTGCCTTGACTTCAGCAAGGCTTTTGACACCGTTTCCCCTAACATTGTCATAGGCAAGCTCAGGAAGTGGGGGTAGATGGGTGGAGAGTGAGGTGGCTTGAGAACTGGCTGAAAGGCAGAGCTCAGAGGGTTGTGATTGGTGGTGCAGAGTCTAGTTGGACTGGCCTCCTCAGCAAGTTGGCTGATGATCCCAAACTGTGGAGTGGCTGATGGGCCAGAAGATGGTGCTGCCATTCAAAGAGAATTGGACGGAGAGGACTGTCATGAAGTTCAACAAAGGCGGGTGGAGGATCCTGCCTCTGTGGAGGAGTAATGCCATGCAGCAGTAGAGGCTGGGGGCTGGCCTGCTGGAAAGCAGCTCTGCAGAGAAGGATCTCAGAGGCCTGGTGGACAGCAAGTTACCTCTGAGCCAGCAGTGTGCCCTTGTGGCCAAGAAGGCCAAAGGTATCCTGGGGTGCCTTAGGCAGAGTGTCTTCAGCAGGTGGGGGGAGGTGGTGATGTTGCTCTGTGCAGCCCTGATGAGGCCACGTCTGGAGTACTGTGTCCAGGTCTGGGCTCCGCAGCACAGGAGAGACGCGGAGGCTACTGGAGAGAGTCCAGTGTAGGACTGTGAAGATGATCAGGGGACTGGAGTGTCTGCCCTCTGAGGAACGGCCGTGAGAGGTGGGCTGGGTTAGCCTGAAGAAGAGAAGACTGAGAGGGGGTCTTAGCGATGTGTACAAATACCTTAGAGGAGGCTGTCAAGAGGATGGGGCTGGACCCTTTTCAGTGGTGCCAGGTGACAGGCCAAGTGGTGCCAGGTGATAGGATGAGAGGCAATGGGCACAAACTGAAATGTAGGAAATTCTGCCTAAGTATGAGGAGGAATCTCTTTCCTGTGGGGGTGACGGAGCACTGGAACCAGTTGCCTAGAGAGGTTGTGGAGTGTCCTTCTCTGGAGATACTCAAAACCTGCCTGGATGCAACCCTGCCTACCGTGCTGTAGGTGACCCTACTTGAGCAGGGGGTTTGGACTAGGTGATGTCCAGAGGTCCCTTCCAACCTCAACCATTCTGTGATTCTGTGTGATTCATGATTACAAAAAAGTAAATGTCCTTCCCTTTTCCCCACATTTAAGTTTTAAGCAGCTTTGCACATTTCACGCAAGGATTTTAAGCAGCAAATTAGCCTAGTAACTTCAGTTAGTTGTAATCCCAACGAGGCCCCTGGGAGGAGATAACCAAGCAAACAAACTTAAAATTTCCCCTTCTAGGCCAACTGACAGGATAATGCTCTTCAAAAAAGTAATCGAATCAGTTGCCCAGAGAAAATTGCTCAACCCAAGAGCACTTTCTCATTGTTTATAGGGAGTTCTGACAGATGTTTAGTGTTACTTATGGAGACTAGGGGGGTGGAATAGTGTAAAGCATAGAGAAAAACATGGGGTGGGGTTGTATCGCCGTGCTGAAGATCTTACATACCTTTTGGATAAAGTGGAGTTTTACAAGCTCTGTAGCTATTTCAAAAAAATCAAGGTAGGAATTTGGCATTTTAGTGCACAATTATCTGTCTGTTTTGGAGATTTTCAGCCTCATTCTGAAGTTTCTTATGCATGTAAATTTATGATACGCTAACCTAATGGGCTATGGCATATTTTATATATGAATTGCACTGTTCCAAACAAGGTGGAGCTAGGCAGAATTGTTAATTATCATCTGGTTTTGCCTTTTATAGCTGAGGGTCATGCATAAACAGCTTAGAACTGTAATAAAACCATAGGCTTAAAAATACAGTCGTTGCTCTTGGACACTTCTGCAGATAGATCTCCAGTACATGATTCTGTGAGATGATACCTATGACTCCCTTTGGTTTTGATAGTCATGCTCATCTTCCAATATGTGACCTATGTAGAAATGAAGAGTAATGTGGGTGTAACATAGTTGATAAGGTTTACTTGTGTACTTTCCTGTTGCAATCTTTGATAGTAATTATGGGAGTGATATAAAAGTGTTCCAGGAAGAGAGGGCAGTGGTGGTAGAAGCCAAACTCCAAATACAGACAGGAGTATGTTAGTTTTACAGATATATGTGTGGTATCGATGAAAATGTCACCTGTACAACTTGGCTGGTACTCCTGAATTATATGGTTTCCCTGAGCTTATGGGATGCTTGTTTGATAAGGCAATCATTAACTTATGGATCCAGGAGGTGTAAGAATTGGAATATAGGATATATTTGCCCAATGCCTGTTCCTAACAGATATTTTGAGATCCAAAGAGGAAAAGGGATTGATTTCGTCATGGTAACTACTACCTGTATTTTTTATGATTTAGTAGATGTAGTCTCACATTGTGCACAGTAAGTTCAGATGCTACCTGGAGTCTTCTGGGGAAATGCAGGTCCTTGTAGCATACTTAGTGAAGTGGGGCATGCTAAGTTAGAGAATCATTTAGAACTGTAAATCAACGTACTAAATWGTGTATCAAGATCTAATAGTGGAGGTGCATGTGGGCCCCAAACTAGCCATAGAAGGATATTGAGTGGTACCTGTGGTGGATGCCCCAGAGGCCCACAGCTGGTTAGCGCCTCTGTGTGCGAGTCCAGAGCACTGTGCAGTCAAGGCAAATGGCTTTCTTGCTGACTGCCCACATGTTTTCAGAGCCAGCCTTGGGGCGGGGGGGGGGG